>NW_026870874.1:0-315831 GCF_033118175.1 Dama dama
TATCCCTGCAGTCAATTGAATGCAGGCTCCTCTTGGATCTCCCAAGATAAAGGGATGTCTGAATCCCCTGTGGAGACCACAGATAAAGACCTCGTTCTCCGCCTCATGGCGACCGGAGGCCTCACATCCTTTGAAAACTCTTGAGGTCCACAGACATCAATGCTTCCAAAGGAGACGATTCCTGACTCCTCTTGAAAATGGATAGGAGTCCCAGGATCACTGTGGCACATGGAAAGGGACCCTGGGTCTCCCGCCTCACGTGGATACCCGTCCCAATTGCCATGCCAAGACTCGAGGAGAATCCCGAGGTGTCCCTCGCACCTAGGCAGGAGTCCTGACGTCGCTGAACAAACACGTGTCTGGAAGGGCCCTCCCCGTCGTAACTCGAGAATATACCCCAGGTTCCGGCCGCAACTCGAGAGAAACCATGAGACTTCCCCCTCGCCGCGAGATGAGGCCCGATACCCTAGCACTGCGTGCAGAGCAATTCTGTGTTCCACATCAAACGTGAAAGGAGCCTTGATTTCCTTGATGGCACTCCAGAGAAAACCCAAGATCACTGTCTCAAGTCTAGAGGGATCCTGTGGTCACTGTAGCAACACGAAAGGTCTCCATGGACCCCAAATCAACTAGAGATGAGAGCTTAGTCCCTGGCTTCGACTCAAGAGGAATACCAACTTTCCACATGCACCTCAAGAGGAGGTTTCGCTCAGCTACAGGTATGTGACAGAGACCCTGAGTTTGTGGCCTCAAGTGGAATGGACACCGAGATGCTCTGACTCGAAGTAAGGCCGGATATCCCTGCAGTGAATTGAATGCAGGCTCGTTTTGCATCTCCCAAGACGAAGGGTTGTCTGAATCCCCTGTGGAGACCACAGAGAAAGACCTAGTCCTCCGCCTCAATGCGACCGGAGGCCTCACATCCTTTGAAAACTCAAGAGGTCCGCGGAGATCATTGCTTCCAAAGGAGACGATGCCTGACTCCTCTTGAAAATGGATAGGAGTCCCAGGATTCCTGTGGCACGTGGAAAGGGAATCTGGGTCTCCCGCCTCACGTGGAGACGCCTCCCAATTGCCTTGCCAAGACTCGAGGAGAATCCCGAGGTGTCTCTCGCACCTAGGCAGGAGTCCTGATGTCGGTGAACAAACACGTGTCTGGAGGGGCTCTCCCCGTCGTAACTCGAGAATATATCCCAGGTTCCGCCCGCAACTCGAGAAAAACCATGAGACTTCCCCCTCGCCGCGAGATGAGGCCCGATTCCCCTGCACTGCATGCAGAGCAATTCCGTGTTCCACATCAAACGTGAAAGGAGCCTTGATTTCCTTGATTGCACTCCGGAGAAAACCCAAGATCACTGTCTCAAGTCTAGAGGGATCCTGAGGTCACTGGAGCAACACGAAAGGGCTCCGTGGACCCCAAATCAACTCGAGATGAGAGCTTAGTCCCTGGCTTCGAATCAAGAGGAATATCAACTTTCGACAAGCACCTCAAGAGGAGGCTTTTCTCAGCTACATGTATGTGAGAGGGACCCTGAGTTTGTGGCCTCAAGTGGAATGGACACCGAGATGCTCTGACTTGAAGTAAGGCCGGATATCCCTGCAGTGAATTGAATGCAGGCTCGTCTTGCATCTCCCAAGACGAAGGGATGTCTGAATCCCCTGTGGAGACCACAGAGAAAAACCTAGTCCTCAACCTCAACGCGACCGGAGGCCTCACATCCTTTGAAAATTCGAGAGGTCGGCGGAGATCAATGCTTCCAAAGGAGACGATGCCTGACTCCTCTTGAAAATGGATAGGAGTCCCAGGATCCCTGTGGCACGTGGAAAGGGACCCTGGGTCTCCCGCCTCACGTGGAGACGCGTCCCAATTGCCATGCCAAGACTCGAGGAGAATCCCGAAGTGTCCCTCGCACCTAGGCAGGAGTCCTGACGTCGCTGAACAAACACGTGTCTGGAGGGGCCCTCCCCGTCGTAACTCGAGAATATAACCCAGGTTCCGCCCGCAACTCGAGAGAAACCATGAGACTTCCCCCTCGCCGCGAGATGAGGCCCGATACCCTAGCACTGCGTGCAGAACAATTCCGTGTTCCACATCAAACGTGAAAGGAGCCTTGATTTCCTTGATGGCACTCCAGAGAAAACCCAAGATCACTGTCTCAAGTCTAGAGGGATCCTGAGTTCACTGGAGCAACAGGAAAGGGCTCCGTGGACCCCAAATCAACTCGAGATGAGAGCTTACTCCCTGGCTTCGACTCAAGAGGAATACCAACTTTCCACAAGCACCTCAAGAGGAGGCTTTTCTCAGCAATAGGTATGTGAGAGGGACCCTGAGTTTGTGGCCTCAAGTGGAATGGACACCGAGATGCTCTGACTCGAAGTAAGGCCGTATATCCCTGCAGTGAATTGAATGCAGGCTTGTCTTCCATCTCCCAAGACGAAGGGATGACTTAATCCCCTGTGGAGACCACCGAGAAAGACCTAGTCCTCCGCCTCAACGCGACCGGAGGCCTCATATCCTTTGAAAACTCGAGAAGTCTGCGGAGATCAATGCTTCCAAAGGAGAGGATGCCGGACTCCTCTTGAAAATGGATAGGAGTCCCAGGATCCCTGTGGCACGTGGAAAGGGACCCTGGGTCTCCCGCCTCACGTGGAGTCCCGTCCCAATTGCCATGGCAAGACTCGAGGAGAATTCCGCGGTGTCCCTCGCACCTAGCCAGGAGTCCTGACGTCGCTGAACAAACACGTGTCTGGAAGGGCCCTCCCGGTCGTAACTCAAGAATATACCCCAGGTTCCGGCCGCAACTCTAGAAAAACCATGAGACTTCCCCCTCGCCGCGAGATGAGGCCCGATTCCCCTGCACTGCGTGCAGAGCAATTCCATGTTCCACATCAAACGTGAAAGGAGCCTTGATTTCCTTGATGGCACTCCAGAGAAAACCCAAGATCACTGTCTCAAGTCTAGAGGGATCCTGAGGTCACTGGAGCAACACGAAAGGTCTCCATGGACCCCAAATCAACTCGAGATGAGGGCTTAGTCCCTGGCTTCGACTCAAGAGGAATACCAACTTTCCACAAGCACCTCAAGAGGAGGCTTCTCTCAGCTACAGGTATCTGAGACGGACCCTGAGTTTATGGCCCCAAGTGGAATGGACACCGAGATGCTCTGACTCGAAGTAAGGCCGGATATCCCTGCAGTGTATTGAATGCAGGCTCGTCTTGCATCTCCCAAGATGAATGGATGTCTGAATCCCCTGTGGAAAACACAGAGAAAGACCTAGTTCTCCGCCTCATCGCGACGGGAGTCCTCACATCCTTTGAAAACTCGAGAGGACTGCGGAGATCAATGCTTCCGAAGGAGACGTTGCCTGACTCCTCTTGAAAATGCATAGGAGTCCCAGGATCCCTGTGGCACGTGGAAAGGGACGGTGGGTCTCCCACCTCACGTGGAGATGCGTCCCAATTGCCATGCCAAGACTCGAGGAGAATCCCGAGGTGTCCCTCGCCCCTAGGCAGGAGTCATGATGTCGCTGAACAAACACGTGTCTGGAAGGGCCCTCCCCGTCGTAACTCGAGAATATACCCCTGGTTCCGGCCGCAACTCGAGAAAAATCATGAGACTTCCCCCTCGCCGCAACATGAGGCCCGATTCCCCTGCACTGCATGCAGAGCAATTCCGTGTTCCACATCAAACGTGAAAGGAGACTTGATTTCCTTGATGGCACTCCAGCGAAAACCCAAGATCACTGTCTCAAGTCTAGAGGGATCCTGAGGTGACTGGAGCAACATGAAGGGGCTCTGCGGACCCCAAATCAAATCGAGATGAGAGCTTAGTCCCTGGCTTCGACTCAAGAGGAATACCAACTTTCCACAAGCACCTCAAGAGGAGGCTTCTCTCAGCTATAGGTATGTGAGAGGGACCCTGAATTTGTGGCCTCAAGTGGAATGGACACCGAGATGCTCTGACTCGAACTAAGGCCGGATATCCCTGCAGTGAATTGAATGCAGGCTCGTCTTGCATCTCCCAAGACGAAGGGATGTCTGAATCCCCTGTGGAGACCTCAGAGAAAGAACTAGTTCTCCGTATCATCGCGACCGGAGGTCTCACATCCTTTGAAAACTCGAGAGGTCCGCGGAGATCAGTGCGTCCAAAGGAGACGATGCCTGACTCCTCTTGAAAATGCATAGGAGTCCCAGGATCCCTTTGCAACGTGAAAAGGGACCCTGGGTCTCCCGCCTCACGTGGAGACCCGTCCCAATTGCCATGCCAAGACTTGGGGAGAATACCGAGGTGTCCATCGAACCTAGGCAGGAATTCTGACTTCGCTGAACAAACACGTGTCTGGAAGGGCCCTCCCCGTCGTAATTCGAGAATATACCCCAGGTTCCGGCTGCAACTCGAGAAAAACCATGAGACTTCCCCCTCGCCGCGAGATGAGGCCCGATTCCCCTGCTCTGCGTGCAAAGCAATTCCGTGTTCCATATCAAACGTGAAAGGAGCCTTGATTTCCTTGATGGCACTCCAGAGAAAACCCAAGATCACTGTCTCAAGTCTAGAGGGATCCTGAGGTCACTGTAGCAACAGAAAAGGGCTCCGTGGAGACCAAATCAACTGGAGATGAGAGCTTAGTCCCTGGCCTCGACTCAAGAGGAATACCAACTTTCCACAAGCACCTCAAGAGGAGGCTTCTCTCAGCTACATGTATGTAAGAGGGACCCTGAGTTTGTGGCCTCAAGTGGAATGGACACCGAGATTCTCTGACTCGAAGTAAGGCCGGATATCCCTGCAGTGAATTGAATGCAGGCTCCTCTTGCATCTCCCAAGACGAAGGTATGTCTGAATCCCCTGTGGAGCCCACAGAGAAAGACCTAGTTCTCCGCCTCATCGCGACCGGAGGCCTCATATCCTTTGAAAACTCGAGAGGTCCGCGGAGATGAATGCTTCCAAAGGAGACGATGCATGACTCCTCTTGAAAATGGATAGGAGTCCCAGGATCCCTGTGGCACGTGGAAAGGGACCCTGGGTCTCCCGCCTCACGTGGAGACGCGTCCCAATTGCCATGTCAAGACTCGAGGAGAATCCCGAGGTGTCCCTCGCACCTAGGCAGGAGTCCTGACGTCGCTGAACAAACACATGTCTGGAAGGGCCCTCCCCGTCGTAACTCGAGAATATACCCCAGGTTCCGGCCGCAACTCGAGAATAACCATGAGACTTCCCCCTCGCCGCGAGATGAGGCCCGATTCCCCTGCACTGCGTGCAGAGCAATTCCGTGATCCACATCAAAGGTGAAAGGGGCCTTGATTTCCTTGATGGCACTCCAGAGAAATCCCAAGATCACTGTCTCAAGTCTAGAGGGGTCCTGAGGTCACTGGAGCAACAAGAAAGGGCTCCGTGGACCCCAAATCACCTCGAGATGAGAGCTTATTCCCTGGTTTCGACTCAAGAGGAATACCAACTTTCCACAAGCACCTCAAGAGGAGGCTTCTCTCAGCTACAGGTATGTGAGAGGGACCCTTAGTTTGTGGCCTCAAGTGGAATGGACACCGAGATGCTCTGACTCGAAGTAAGGCCGGATATCCCTGCAGTGAATTGAATGCAGGCTCGTCTTGCATCTCCCAAGACAAAGGGTTGTCTGAATCCCCTGTGGAGACCACAGAGAAAGTCCTAGTTCTCGCCACATTGCGACCGGAGTACTCACATCCTTTGAAAATTCGAGAGGTCCGCGGAGATCAATGCTTCCAAAGGAGACGATGCCTGACTCATCTTGAAAATGGATAGGAGTCCCAGGATCCCTGTGGCACGTGGAAAGGGACCCTGGGTCTCCCGCCTCACGTGGAGACGCGTCCCAATTGCCATGCCAGGATTGGAAGAGAATCTCGAGGTGTCCCTCACACCTAGGCAGGAGTTCTGACGTCGCTGAAGAAACACGTGTCTGGAAGGGCCCTCCCCGTCGTAACTCGAGAATATACAACAGGTTCCGGCTGCAACTCGAGAAAAACCATGAGACTTCCCCCTCGCCGCGAGATGAGGCCCGATTCCCCTGCACTGCGTGCAGAGCAATTCCGTGTTCCACATCAAACGTGAAAGGAGCCTTGATTTCCTTGATGGCACTCCAGAGAAAACCCAAGATAACTGTCTCAAGTCTAGAGGGATCCTGAGGACACTGTAGCAACACGAAAGTGCTCCGTGGACCCCAAATCAACTCGAGATGAGAGCTTAGTCCCTTGCTTCGACTCAAGAGGAATACCAACTTTCCACACGCACCTCAAGAGGAGGCTTCTCTCAGCTATAGGTATGTTAGAGGGACCCTGAATTTGTGGCCTCAAGTGGAATGGACACCGAGATGCTCTGACTCGAACTAAGGCCGGATATCCCTACAGTGAATTGAATGCAGGCTCGTCTTGCATCTCCCAAGACGAAGGGATGTCTGAATCCCCTGTGGAGACCTCCGAGAAAAAACAAGTTCTCCGCATCATCGCGACCGGAGGTCTCACATCCTTTGAAAATTCGAGAGGTCCGTGGAGATCAGTGCGTCCAAAGGAGACGATGCCTGAGTCCTCTTGAAAATGGATAGGTGTCCCAGGATCCCTTTGGCACGTGAAAAGGGACCCTGGGTCTCCCGCCTCACGTGGAGACGCGACCCAATTGCCATGCCAAGACTTGGGGAGAATACCGAGGTGTCCATCGAACCTAGGCCGGAGTCCTGACGTCGCTGAACAAACACGTGTCTGGAAGGGCCCTCCCCGTCGTAACTCGAGAATATAGCCTAGGTTCCGGCTGCAACTCGAGAAAAACCATGAGACTTCTCCCTCGCCGTGAGATGAGGCCCGATTCCCCTGCTCTGCGTGCAGAGCAATTCCGTGTTCCACATCAAACGTGAAAGGAGCCTTGATTTCCTTGATGGCACTCCAGAGAAAACCCAAGATCACTGGCTCTAGTCTAGAGGGATCCTGAGGTCACTGTAGCAACAGGAAAGGGCTCCGTGGACCCCAAATCAACTCGAGATGAGAGCTTAGTCCCTGGCTTCGACTCAAGAGTAATTCCAAATTTCCACAAGCACCTCAAGAGGAGGCTTCTCTCAGCTACAGGTATGTGAGAGGGACCCTGAGTTTGTGGCCTCAATTGGAATGGACACCGAGATGCTCTGACTTGAAGTAAGGCCGGATATCCCTGCAGTGAATTGAATGCAGGCTCGTCTTGCATCTCCCAAGACGAAGGGACGTCTGAATCCCCTGTGGAGACCACTGAGAAAGACCTAGTTCTTCGCCTCATCGCGACCGGAGGCCTCACGTCCTTTGAAAATTCGATAGGTCCGCGGAGATCAATGCTTCCAAAGGAGACGATGCCTGACTCCTCTTTAAAATGGATAGGAGTCCCAGGATCCGTGTGGCACGTGGAAAGGGACCCTGGGTCTCCCGCCTCACGTTTAGGCGCGTCCCAGTTGCCATGCCAAGATTCGAGGAGAATCTCGAGGTGTCCCTCGCACCTAGGCAGGAGTCCTGACGTCGCTGAACAAACACGTGTCTGGAAGGGCCCTCCCCGTCGTAACTCGAGAATATACCCCAGGTTCCGACCGCAACTCGAGAAAAACCATGAGACTTCCCCCTCGCCGCAACATGAGGCCCGATTCCCCTGCACTGCATGCAGAGCAATTCCGTGTTCCACATCAAACGTCAAAGGAGACTTGATTTCCTTGATGGCACTCCAGCGAAAACCCAAGATCACTGTCTCAAGTCTAGAGGGATCCTGAGGTGACTGGAGCAACATGAAGGGGCTCTGCGGACCCCAAATCAAATCGAGATGAGAGCTTAGTCCCTGGCTTCGACTCAAGAGGAATACCAACTTTCCACAAGCACCTCAAGAGGAGGCTTCTCTCAGCTATAGGTATGTGAGAGGGACCCTGAATTTGTGGCCTCAAGTGGAATGGACACCGAGATGCTCTGACTCGAACTAAGGCCGGATATCCCTGCAGTGAATTGAATGCAGGCTCGTCTTGCATCTCCCAAGACGAAGGGATGTCTGAATCCCCTGTGGAGACCTCAGAGAAAGAACTAGTTCTCCGTATCATCGCGACCGGAGGTCTCACATCTTTGAAAACTCGAGAGGTCCGCGGAGATCAGTGCGTCCAAAGGAGACGATGCCTGACTCCTCTTGAAAATGCATAGGAGTCCCAGGATCCCTTTGCAACGTGAAAAGGGACCCTGGGTCTCCCGCCTCACGTGGAGACCCGTCCCAATTGCCATGCCAAGACTTGGGGAGAATACCGAGGTGTCCATCGAACCTAGGCAGGAATTCTGACTTCGCTGAACAAACACGTGTCTGGAAGGGCCCTCCCCGTCGTAATTCGAGAATATACCCCAGGTTCCGGCTGCAACTCGAGAAAAACCATGAGACTTCCCCCTCGCCGCGAGATGAGGCCCGATTCCCCTGCTCTGCGTGCAAAGCAATTCCGTGTTCCATATCAAACGTGAAAGGAGCCTTGATTTCCTTGATGGCACTCCAGAGAAAACCCAAGATCACTGTCTCAAGTCTAGAGGGATCCTGAGGTCACTGTAGCAACAGAAAAGGGCTCCGTGGAGACCAAATCAACTGGAGATGAGAGCTTAGTCCCTGGCCTCGACTCAAGAGGAATACCAACTTTCCACAAGCACCTCAAGAGGAGGCTTCTCTCAGCTACATGTATGTAAGAGGGACCCTGAGTTTGTGGCCTCAAGTGGAATGGACACCGAGATTCTCTGACTCGAAGTAAGGCCGGATATCCCTGCAGTGAATTGAATGCAGGCTCCTCTTGCATCTCCCAAGACGAAGGTATGTCTGAATCCCCTGTGGAGCCCACAGAGAAAGACCTAGTTCTCCGCCTCATCGCGACCGGAGGCCTCATATCCTTTGAAAACTCGAGAGGTCCGCGGAGATGAATGCTTCCAAAGGAGACGATGCATGACTCCTCTTGAAAATGGATAGGAGTCCCAGGATCCCTGTGGCACGTGGAAAGGGACCCTGGGTCTCCCGCCTCACGTGGAGACGCGTCCCAATTGCCATGTCAAGACTCGAGGAGAATCCCGAGGTGTCCCTCGCACCTAGGCAGGAGTCCTGACGTCGCTGAACAAACACATGTCTGGAAGGGCCCTCCCCGTCGTAACTCGAGAATATACCCCAGGTTCCGGCCGCAACTCGAGAATAACCATGAGACTTCCCCCTCGCCGCGAGATGAGGCCCGATTCCCCTGCACTGCGTGCAGAGCAATTCCGTGATCCACATCAAAGGTGAAAGGGGCCTTGATTTCCTTGATGGCACTCCAGAGAAATCCCAAGATCACTGTCTCAAGTCTAGAGGGGTCCTGAGGTCACTGGAGCAACAAGAAAGGGCTCCGTGGACCCCAAATCACCTCGAGATGAGAGCTTATTCCCTGGTTTCGACTCAAGAGGAATACCAACTTTCCACAAGCACCTCAAGAGGAGGCTTCTCTCAGCTACAGGTATGTGAGAGGGACCCTTAGTTTGTGGCCTCAAGTGGAATGGACACCGAGATGCTCTGACTCGAAGTAAGGCCGGATATCCCTGCAGTGAATTGAATGCAGGCTCGTCTTGCATCTCCCAAGACAAAGGGTTGTCTGAATCCCCTGTGGAGACCACAGAGAAAGTCCTAGTTCTCGCCACATTGCGACCGGAGTACTCACATCCTTTGAAAATTCGAGAGGTCCGCGGAGATCAATGCTTCCAAAGGAGACGATGCCTGACTCATCTTGAAAATGGATAGGAGTCCCAGGATCCCTGTGGCACGTGGAAAGGGACCCTGGGTCTCCCGCCTCACGTGGAGACGCGTCCCAATTGCCATGCCAGGATTGGAAGAGAATCTCGAGGTGTCCCTCACACCTAGGCAGGAGTTCTGACGTCGCTGAAGAAACACGTGTCTGGAAGGGCCCTCCCCGTCGTAACTCGAGAATATACAACAGGTTCCGGCTGCAACTCGAGAAAAACCATGAGACTTCCCCCTCGCCGCGAGATGAGGCCCGATTCCCCTGCACTGCGTGCAGAGCAATTCCGTGTTCCACATCAAACGTGAAAGGAGCCTTGATTTCCTTGATGGCACTCCAGAGAAAACCCAAGATAACTGTCTCAAGTCTAGAGGGATCCTGAGGACACTGTAGCAACACGAAAGTGCTCCGTGGACCCCAAATCAACTCGAGATGAGAGCTTAGTCCCTTGCTTCGACTCAAGAGGAATACCAACTTTCCACACGCACCTCAAGAGGAGGCTTCTCTCAGCTATAGGTATGTTAGAGGGACCCTGAATTTGTGGCCTCAAGTGGAATGGACACCGAGATGCTCTGACTCGAACTAAGGCCGGATATCCCTACAGTGAATTGAATGCAGGCTCGTCTTGCATCTCCCAAGACGAAGGGATGTCTGAATCCCCTGTGGAGACCTCCGAGAAAAAACAAGTTCTCCGCATCATCGCGACCGGAGGTCTCACATCCTTTGAAAATTCGAGAGGTCCGTGGAGATCAGTGCGTCCAAAGGAGACGATGCCTGAGTCCTCTTGAAAATGGATAGGTGTCCCAGGATCCCTTTGGCACGTGAAAAGGGACCCTGGGTCTCCCGCCTCACGTGGAGACGCGACCCAATTGCCATGCCAAGACTTGGGGAGAATACCGAGGTGTCCATCGAACCTAGGCCGGAGTCCTGACGTCGCTGAACAAACACGTGTCTGGAAGGGCCCTCCCCGTCGTAACTCGAGAATATAGCCTAGGTTCCGGCTGCAACTCGAGAAAAACCATGAGACTTCTCCCTCGCCGTGAGATGAGGCCCGATTCCCCTGCTCTGCGTGCAGAGCAATTCCGTGTTCCACATCAAACGTGAAAGGAGCCTTGATTTCCTTGATGGCACTCCAGAGAAAACCCAAGATCACTGTCTCAAGTCTAGAGGGATCCTGAGGTCACTGGAGCAACACAAAAGGGCTCCTTGGACCCCAAATCAACTCGAGATGAGAGCTTAGTCCCTGGCTTCGCCACAAGAGGAATACCAACTTTCCACAAGCACCTCAAGAGGAGGCTTCTCTCAGCTACAGGTATGTGAGAGGGACCCTGAGTTTGTGGCCTCAAGTGGAATGGACACCGAGATGCTCTGACTCGAAGTAAGGCCGGATATCCCTGCAGTGAATTGAATGCAGGCTCGTCTTGCATCTCCCAAGACGAAGGGATGTCTGAATCCCCTGTGGAGACCACAGAGAAAGACCTAGTTCTCCGCCTCATCGAGACCTGAGGCCTCACGTCGTTTGAAAACTCGAGAGGTACGCGGAGGTCAATGCTTCCAAAGCAGACGATGCTTGACTCCTCTTGAAAATTGATAGGTGTCCCAGGATCCCTGTGGCACGTGGAAAGGGACTCTGGGTCTCCCGCCTCACGTGGAGACGGGTCCCAATTGCCATGCCAAGACTCGAGGAGAATCCCGAGGTGTCCCTCGCACCTAGGCAGGAGTCCTGACGTCGCTGAACAAACACGTGTCTGGAAGGGCCCTCCCCGTCGTAACTCGAGAATATACCCCAGGTTCCGGCCGCATCTCGAGAAAAACCATGAGACTTCCCATCGCCGTGAGATGAGGCCCGATTCCCCTGCACTGCGTGCAGAGCAATTCCGTGTTCCACATCAAACGTGAAAGGAGCCTTGATTTCCTTGATGGCACTCCGTAGAAAACCCAAGATCACTGTCTCAAGTCCAGAGGGATCCTGAGGTCACTGGAGCAACACGAAAGGGCTCCGTGGACCCCAAATCAACTCGAGATGAGAGCTTAGTCCCTGGCTTCGACTCAAGAGGAATACAAACTTTCCACAAGCACCTCAAGAGGAGGCTTCTCTCAGATACAGGTATGTGAGAGGGCCGCTGAGTTTGTGGCCTCAAGTGGAATGGACACCGAGATGCTCTGACTCGAAGTAAGGCCGGATATCCCTGCAGTGAATTGAATGCAGGCTTGTCTTGCATCTCCCAAGACGAAGGGTTGTCTGAATCCCCTTTGGAGACCACAGAGAAAGACCTAGTCCTCCGCCTCAACGCGACCGGAGGCCTCACATCCTGTGAAAACTCGAGAGGTCCGCAGAGATCAATGCTTCCAAAGGAGACGATGCCTGACTTCTCTTGAAAATGGATAGTAGTCCCAGGATCCCTGTGGCACGTGGAAAGTGACACTGGGTCTCCCGCCTCACGTGGAGACGCGTCCCAATTGCCATGCCAAGACTCGAGGAGAATCCCGAGGTGTCCCTCGCACCTAGGCAGGAGTCCTGACGTCGCTGAACAAACACGTGTCTGGAAGGGCCCTCCCCGTCGTAACTCGAGAATATACCCCAGGTTCCGGCCGCAACTCGAGAAAAACAATGAGACTTCCCCCTCGCCGCGAGATGAGGCCCGATTCCCCTGCACTGCGCGCAGAGCAATTCCGTGTTCCACATCAAACGTGAAAGGAGCCTTGATTTCCTTGATGGCACTCCAGAGAAAACCCAAGATCACTCTCTCAAGTCTAGAGGGATCCTGAGGTCACTGGAGCAACACCTAAGGGCTCCGTGGACCCCAAATCAACTCGAGATGAGAGCTTAGTCCCTGGCTTCGACTCAAGAGGAATACAAACTTTCCACAAGCACCTCAAGAGGATGCTTCTGTCAGCTACAGGTATGTGAGAGGGACCCTGAGGTTGTGGCCTCAAGTGGAATGGACACCAAGATGCTCTGACTCGAAGTAAGGCCGGATATCCCTGCAGTGAATTGAATGCAGGCTCGTCTTGCATCTTCCAAGACGAAGGGATGTCTGAATCCCCAGTGGAGACCACAGAGAAACACCGAGTTCTCCGCCTCATCGCGACCGGAGGCCTCACATCCTTTGAAAATTCGAGACGTCCACGGAGATCAATGCTTCCAAAGGAGACGATGCCTGACTCCTATTGAAAATGGATAGGAGTCCCAGGATCCCTGTCCACGTGGAAGGGGACCCTGGGGCTCCCGCTTCACGTGGAGACGCATCCCAATTACCAAGCCAAGACTCGAGGAGTATCCCGAGGTGTCCCTGGCAGCTAGGCAGGAGTCCTGACGTCGCTGAACAAACACGTGTCTGGAAGGGCCCGCCCCATCTTAACTCGAGAATATACCCCAGGTTCCGGCCGCAACTCGAGAAAAACCATGAGAGTTCCCCCTCGCCGCGAGAAGAGCCCCAATTCCCCTGCACTGCATGCAGAGCAATTCCGTGTTCCACATCAAACGTGAAAGGAGCCTTGATTTCCTTGATGGCACTCCAGAGAAAACCCAAGATCACTGTCTCAAGTCTAGTGGGATCCTGAGGTCACTGGAGCAACACGAAAGGGCTCCGTGGACCCCAAATCAACTCGAAATGAGAGCTTAGTCCCTGGCTTCCACTCAAGAGGAATACCAACTTTCCACAAGCATCTCAAGAGGAGGCTTCTCTCAGCTACAGGTATGAGAGAGGGACCCTGAGTTTGTGGCCTCAAGTGGAATGGACACCGAGATGCTCTGACTCGAAGTAAGGCCGGATATCCCTGCAGTGAATTGAATGCAGGCTCGTCTTGCATCTCCCAAGATGAAGGGATGTCTGAATCCCCTGTGGAGACCACAGAGAAAGACCTAGTCCTCCGCCTCATCACGAACGGAGGCCTCACATCCTTTGAAAATTCGAGAGGTACGCGGAGATCAATGCTTCCAAAGGAGACGATGCCTGAGTCCTCTTGAAAATGGATAGGAGTCCCAGGATCCCTGTGGCACGTCGAAAGGGACCCTGGGTCTCCCGCCTCACGTGGAGACGCGTCCCAATTGCCATGCCAAGACTCGAGGAGAATCCCGAGGTGTCCCTCGCACCTAGGCAGGAGTCCTGACGTCGCTGAACAAATACGTGTCTGGAAGGGCCCTCCCCGTCGTAACTCGAGAATATACCCCAGGTTCCGGCCGCAACTCGAGAAAAACCATGAGACTTCCCCCTCGCCGCGAGATGAGGACCGATTCCCCTGCACTGCGTGCAGAGCAATTCCGTGTTCCACATCAAAGGTGAAAGGAGCCTTGATTTCCTTGATGGCACTCCAGAGAAAACCCAAGATCACTGTCTCAAGTCTAGAGGGATCCTGAGGTCACTGGAGCAAGAGGAAAGGCCTCCGTGGACCCCAAATCAACTCGAGATGAGAGCTTAGTCCCTGGCTTCGACTCAAGAGGAATACCAACTTTCCACAAGCACCTCAAGAGGAGGCTTCTCTCAGCTACTTGTATGTGAGAGGTACCCTGAGTTTGTGGCCTCAAGTGGAATGGACACCGAGATGCTCTGACTCAAAGTAAGGCCGGATATCCCTGCAGTGAATGAATGCAACCTCGTCTTGAATCCCCAAGATGAAGGGATGTCTGAATCCCCTGTGGAGACCACAGAGAAAGACCTAGTTCTCCGCCTCATCGCGACCGGAGGCCTCACATCCTTTGAAAACTCGAGAGGTCCGCGGAGATCAATGCTTCCAAAGGAGACGATGCCTGACTCCTCTTGAAAATGGATAGGAGTCCCAGGATCCCTGTCCACTTGGAAGGGGAACCGGGGTCTCCCGCTTCACGTGGAGACGCATCCCAATTGCCATGCCAAGACTCGAGGAGAATCCCGATGTGTCCCTGGCAGCTAGTCAGGAGTCCTGACGTCGCTGAACAAACACGTGTCTGGAAGGGCCCTCCCCGTCGTAACTCGAGAATATACCACAGGTTCCGGCCGCAACTCGAGGAAAACCATGAGACTGCCCACTCCTGCGTGAAGAGCCCCAATTCCCCTGCACTGCGTGCAGAGCAATTCCGTGTTCCACATTAAACGTGAAAGGAGCCTTGATTTCCTTGATGGCACTCCAGAGAAAACCCAAGATCACTGTCTCAAGTCTAGAGGGATCCTGAGGTCACTGGAGCAAGAGGAAAGGCCTCCGTGGACCCCAAATCAACTCGAGATGAGAGCTTAGTCCCTGGCTTCGACTCAAGAGGAATACCAACTTTCCACAAGCACCTCAAGAGGAGGCTTCTCTCAGCTACAGGTATGTGAGAGGGCCCCGGAGTTTGTGGCCTCAAGTGGAATGGACACCGAGATGCTCTGACTCGAAGTAAGGCCGGATATCCCTGCAGTGAATTGAATGCAGGCTCGTCTTGCATCTCCCAAGACGAAGGGATCTCTGAATCCCCTCTGGAGACCACAGAGAAAGACCTAGTTCTCATCTTCATGGCGACCGGAGGCCTCACATTCTTTGAAAACTCGAGAGGTCCGCGGAGATCAATGCTTCCAAAGGAGACGATGCCTGACTCCTCTTGAAAATGGATAG
Source organism: Dama dama (assembly GCF_033118175.1). Taxonomy (NCBI): domain Eukaryota; kingdom Metazoa; phylum Chordata; class Mammalia; order Artiodactyla; family Cervidae; genus Dama; species Dama dama. The sequence goes on from NW_026870874.1 coordinate 15,321, forward strand.
GAGTCCCAGGATCCCTGTGGCACGTGGAAAGGGACCCTGGGTCTCCCGCCTCACGTGGAGACGCGACCCAATTGCCATACCAAGCCTCGAGGAGAATCCCGAGGTGTCCCTCGCACCTAGGCAGGAGTCCTGACATCGCTGAACAAACACATGTCTGGAAGGGCCCTCCCTGTCGTTACTCGAGAATATACCCCAGGTTCCGACCTCATCTCGAGAAAAACCATGAGACTTCCCCCTCACCGCGACATGAGGCCCGATTCCCCTGCACTGCGTGCAGAGCAATTCCGTGTTCCACATCAAACGTTAATGGAGCCTTGATTTCCTTGATGGCACTCCAGAGAAAACCCAAGATCACTGTCGCAAGTCTAGAGGGATCCTGAGGTCACTGGAGCAACACGAAAGGGCTCCTTGGACCCCAAATCAACTCGAGATGAGAGCTTAGTCCCTGGCTTCGACTCAAGAGGAATACCAACTTTCCACAAGCACCTCAAGAGGAGGCTTCTCTCAGCTACAGGTATGTGAGAGGGAAACTGAGTTTCTGGCCTCAAGTGGAATGGACACCGAGATGCTCTGACTCGAAGTAAGGCCGGATATCCCTGCAGTGAATTGAATGCAGGCTCGTCTTGCATCTCCCAAGACGAAGGGATGTCTGAATCCCCTGTGGAGACCACAGAGAAAGACCTAGTTCTCCACCTCATTGCGACCGGAGGCCTCACATCCTTTGAAAACTCGAGAGGTCCGCAGAGATCAATGCTTCCCAAGGAGACGATGCCTGACTACTCTTGAAAGTAGATAGGAGTCCCAGGATCCCTGTCCACGTGGAAGGGGACCCTGGGGCTCCCGCTTCACGTGGAGACGCATCCCAATTGCCATGCCAAGACTCGAGGAGTATCCCGAGGTGTCCCTGGCAGCTAGGCAGGAATCCTGACGTCGCTGGAAAAACACGTGTCTGGAAGGGCCCTCCCCGTCTTAACTCGAGAATATACCCCAGGTTCCGGCCGCAACTCGAGAAAAACCATGAGACTTCCCCCTCGCCGCGAGAAGAGCCCCAATTCCCCTGCACTGCATGCAGAGCAATTCCGTATTCCACATCAAACGTGAAAGAAGCCTTGATTTCTTGATGGCACTCCAGAGAAAACCCAAGATCACTGTCTCAAGTCTAGAGGGATCCTGAGGTCACTGGAGCAACACGAAACGGCTCCGTGGACCCCAAATCAACTCGAGATGAGAGCTTAGTCCCTGGATTCGACTAAAGAGGAATAACAACTTTCCATAAGCACCTCAAGAGGAGGCTTCTCTCAGCTACAGGTATGTGAGAGGGACCCTGAGTTTGTGGCCTGAAGTGGAATGGACACCGATATGCGATGACTCGAAGTAAGGCCGGATATCCCTGCAGTGAATTGAATGTAGGCTCGTCTTGCATCTCCCAAGACAAAGGGATGTCTGAATCCCCTGTGGAGACCACAGAGAAAGACCTAGTTCTCCGCCTCATCGCGACCGGAGGCCTCCCATCCTTTGAAAACTCTTGAGGTCCGCCGAGAACCATGCTTCAAAAGGAGACAATGCCTGACTCCTCTGAAAATGGATAGGAGTCCCAGGATCCCTGTGGCACGTGGAAAGGGACCCTGGTTCTCCCGCCTCACGTGGAGACGAGTCCCATTGCCATGCCAAGACTCGAGGAGAATCCCGAGGTGTCCCTCGCACCTAGGCAGTAGTCCTGACATCTCTGAACAAACACGTGTCTGGAAGGGCCCTCCCCGTCATAACTCGAAAATATACTCCAGGTTCCGGACGCAACTCGAGAAAAACAATGAGACTTCCCCCTCGCCGCGAGATGAGGCCCGATTCCCCTGTAAGGCATGCAGAGCAATTCCGTGTTCCACATCAAACGTGAAAGGAGCCTTGATTTCCTGATGGCACTCCAGAGAAAACGCAATATCACTGTCTCAAGTCTATAGGGATCCTGAAATAAGTGTAGCAACACGAAAGAGCTCCGTGGACGCCAAATCAAATCGGGATGAAAGCTTAGTCCCTGGATTTGACTCAAGAGGAATACTAGCTTTCCACAAAAACCACAAGAGGAGGCTTCTCTAAGCTATATGTATGTGAGAGGTACCCTGAATTTGTGGCCTCAAATGGAATGGACACCGAGATGCTCTGACTCGAAGTAAGGCCAGATATCCCTGCAGTGAATTGAATGCATGCTCGTCTTACATCTCCCAAGACGAAGGGATGTCTGAATCCCCTGTGGAGACCACAGAGAAAGACCTAGTTTTCCGCCTCATCTAGACCGGAGGCCTCACATCCTTTGAAAACTCGAGAGGTCTGCGGAGATCAATGCTTCCCAAGGAGACGATGCCTGACTCCTCTTGAAAATGGATAGGAGTCCCAGGATCCCTGTGGCACGTCGAAAGGGACCCTGGGTCTCCCGCCTCACGTGGAGACGCGTCCCAATTGCCATGCCAAGACTCGAGGAGAATCCCGAGGTGTCCCTCGCACCTAGGCAGGAGTCCTGACGTCGCTGAACAAACACGTGTCTGGAAGGGCCCTCCCCGTCGTGACTCGAGAATATACCCCAGGTTCCGGCCGCAACTCCAGAAAAACCAAGAGACTTCCCCCTCTCCGCGAGATGAGGCCCGATTCTCCTGCACTGCGAGCAGAGCAATTCCGTGTTCCCCATCAAACCTGAAAGGAGCCTTGATTTCCTTGATTGCACTCCAGAGAAAACCCAAGTTCACTGTCTCAAGTCTAGAGGGATCCTGAGGTCACTGGAGCAACACGAAAGGGCTCCGAGGACCCCAAATCAACTCGAGATGAGAGCTTAGTCCCTGGCTTCGACTCAAGAGGAATACCAACTTTCCACAAGCACCTCAAGAGGAGGCTTCTCTCAGCTACAGGTTTGTGAGAGGGACCCTGAGTTTGTGGCCTCAAGTGGAATGGACACCGAGATGCTCTGACTCGAAGTAAGGCCGGATATCCCTGCAGTGAATTGAATGCAGGCTCCTCTTGCATCTCGCAAGACGAAGGGTTGTCTGAATCCCCTGTGGAGACCACAGAGAAAGACCTAGTCCTCCGCCTCATCGCGAACGGAGGCCTCACATCCTTTGAAAACTCGAGAGGTCCGCGGAGATCAGTGCTTCCAAAGGAGACGATGCCTGACTCCTCTTGAAAATGGATAGGAGTCCCTGGATCCCTGTGGCATGTGGAAAGGGACCCTGGGTCTCCCGCCTCACGTGGAGACGCGTCCCAATTGCCATGCCAAGACTCGAGGAGAATCCCGAATTGTCCCTCGCACCTAGGCAGGAGTCCTGACGTCGCTGAACAAACACGTGTCTGGAAGGGCCCTCCCCGTCGTAACTCGAGAATATACCCCAGGTTCCTGCCGCAACTCGAGAAAAACCATGAGACTTCCCCCTCGCCGCGAGATGAGGCCCGATTCCCCTGCACTTCGTGCAGAGCAATTGCGTGTTCCACATCAAACGTGAAAGGAGCCTTGATTTCCTTGATGGCACTCCGTAGAAAACCCAAGATCACTGTCTCAAGTCTAGAGGGATCCTGAGGTCACTGGAGCGACACGAAAGGGCTCCGTGGACCCCAAATCAACTCGAGATGAGAGCTTAGTACCTGGCTTCGACTCAAGAGGAATACCAACTCTCCACAAGAACCTCAAAAGGAGGCTTCTCTCAGCTACAGGTATGTGAGAGGGACCCTGAGTTTGTGGCCTCAAGTGGAATGGACACCGAGATGCTCTGACTCGAAGTAAGGCCGGATATCCCAGCAGTGAATTGAATGCAGGCTCGTCTTGCATCTCCCAAGAAGAAGGGATGTCTGAATCCCCTGTGGAGACCACAGAGAAAGACCTAGCCCTCCGCCTCATCGCGACCTGAGGCCTCACAACCTTTGAAAACTCGAGAGGTCCGCGGAGATCAATGCTTTCAAGGAGACGATGCCTGATTCCTCTTGAAAATGGATAGGAGTCCCAGGATCCCTGTGAAAGGTGGAAAGGGACCCTTGGTCCCCCGTCTCACGTGGAGACGCGTCCCAATTGCCATGCCAAGACTGGAGGAGAATCCCGAGGTGTCCCTCGCACCTAGGCAGGAGTCCTGACGTCGCTGAACAAACACGTGTCTGGAAGGGCCCTCCCCGTCGTAACTCGAGAATATACCCCAGGTCCCGGCCGCAACTCGAGAAAAACAATGAGACTTCCCCCTCGCCGCGAGATGAGGCACGATTCCCCTGCACTTCGTGCAGAGCAATTCCGTGTTCCACATCAAAGGTGAAAGGAGCCTTGATTTCCTTGATGGCACTCCAGAGAAAACCCAAGATCACTGTCTCAAGTCTAGAGGGATCCTGAGGTCACTGGAGCAACACGAAAGGGCTCCGTGGACCACAAATCAACTCGAGATGAGAGCTTAGTCCCTGGCTTCGACTCAAGAGGAATACCAACTTTCCACAAGCACCTCAAGAGGAGGCTTCTCTCAGCTACAGGTATGTGAGAGGGACCCTGAGTTTGTGGCCTCAAGTGGAATGGACACCGAGATGCTCTGACTCAAAATAAGGCCGGATATCCCTGCAGTGAATTGAATGCAGGCTCGTCTTGCATCTCCCAAGATGAAGGGATGTCTGAATCCCCTGTGGAGACCACAGAGAAAGACCTAGTCTCTGCCTCATCGCGACTGGAGGCCTCACATCCTCTGAAAACTCCAGAGGTCCGCGGAGATCAATGCTTCCAAAGGAGACAATGCCTGATTCCTCTTGAAAATGGATAGGAGTCCCAGGATCCCTGTGGCACGTGGAAAGGGACCCTGGGTCTCCCGCCTCACGTGGAGACACGTCCCAATTGCCATGCCAAGACTCGAGGAGAATCCCGAGGTGTCCCTCGCACCTAGGCAGGATTCCTGACGTCGCTGAACAAACACGTGTCTGGAAGGGCCCTCCCCGTCGTAACTCGAGAATATACCCCAGGTTCCGGCCGCAACTCGAGAAAAACCATGAGACTTCCCCCTCGCCGCGAGATGAGGCTCGATTTCCCTGCACTGCGTGCAGAGCAATTCCGTGTTCCACATCAAGCCTGAAAGGAGCCTTGATTTCCTTGATGGCACTCCAGAGAAAACCCAAAGTCACTGTCTCAAGTCTAGAGGGATCCTGAGGCCACTGTAGCAGCATGAAAGGGCTCCGTGGACCCCAAATCAACTCGAGATGAGAGCTTAGTCCCTGGCTTCGACTCAAGAGGAATACCAACTTTCCACAAGCACCTCAGAGGAGGCTTCTCTCAGCTACAGGTATGTGAGAGGGACCCTGAGTTTGTGGCCTCAAGTGGAATGGACACCGTGATGCTCTGACTCGAAGTAAGGCCGGATATCCCTGCAGTGAAAAGAATGCATGCTCCTCTTGCATCTCGCAAGACGAAGGGTTGTCTGAATCCCCTGTGGAGACCACAGAGAAAGACCTAGTCCTCCGCCTCATCGCGACCGGAGGCCTCACATCCTTTGAAACTCGAGAGGTCCGCGGACATCAATGCTTCCAAAGGAGACGATGCCTGACTCCTCTTGAAAATGGATAGGAGTCCCAGGATCCCTGTGGCACGTCGGAAGGAACCCTGGGTCTCCCGCCTCACGTGGAGACGCGTCCCAATTGCCATGCCAAGACTCGAGGAGAATCCCGAGGTGTCCCTCGCACCTAGGCAGGAGTCCTGACGTCGCTGAACAATCACGTGTCTGGAAGGGCCCTCCCCGTCGTAACTCGAGAATATACCCCAGGTTCCTGCCGCAACTCGAGAAAAACCATGAGACTTCCCCCTCGCCGCGAGATGAGGCACGATTCCCCTGCACTTCGTGCAGAGCAATTCCGTGTTCCACATCAAAGGTGAAAGGAGCCTTGATTTCCTTGATGGCACTCCAGAGAAAACCCAAGATCACTGTCTCAAGTCTAGAGGGATCCTGAGGTCACTGGAGCAACACGAAAGGGCTCCGTGGACCACAAATCAACTCGAGATGAGAGCTTAGTCCCTGGCTTCGACTCAAGAGGAATACCAACTTTCCACAAGCACCTCAAGAGGAGGCTTCTCTCAGCTACAGGTATGTGAGAGGGACCCTGAGTTTGTGGCCTCAAGTGGAATGGACACCGAGATGCTCTGACTCAAAATAAGGCCGGATATCCCTGCAGTGAATTGAATGCAGGCTCGTCTTGCATCTCCCAAGATGAAGGGATGTCTGAATCCCCTGTGGAGACCACAGAGAAAGACCTAGTCTCTGCCTCATCGCGACTGGAGGCCTCACATCCTCTGAAAACTCCAGAGGTCCGCGGAGATCAATGCTTCCAAAGGAGACAATGCCTGATTCCTCTTGAAAATGGATAGGAGTCCCAGGATCCCTGTGGCACGTGGAAAGGGACCCTGGGTCTCCCGCCTCACGTGGAGACACGTCCCAATTGCCATGCCAAGACTCGAGGAGAATCCCGAGGTGTCCCTCGCACCTAGGCAGGATTCCTGACGTCGCTGAACAAACACGTGTCTGGAAGGGCCCTCCCCGTCGTAACTCGAGAATATACCCCAGGTTCCGGCCGCAACTCGAGAAAAACCATGAGACTTCCCCCTCGCCGCGAGATGAGGCTCGATTTCCCTGCACTGCGTGCAGAGCAATTCCGTGTTCCACATCAAGCCTGAAAGGAGCCTTGATTTCCTTGATGGCACTCCAGAGAAAACCCAAAGTCACTGTCTCAAGTCTAGAGGGATCCTGAGGCCACTGTAGCAGCATGAAAGGGCTCCGTGGACCCCAAATCAACTCGAGATGAGAGCTTAGTCCCTGGCTTCGACTCAAGAGGAATACCAACTTTCCACAAGCACCTCAGAGGAGGCTTCTCTCAGCTACAGGTATGTGAGAGGGACCCTGAGTTTGTGGCCTCAAGTGGAATGGACACCGAGATGCTCTGACTCGAAGTAAGGCCGGATATCCCTGCAGTGAAAAGAATGCAGGCTCCTCTTGCATCTCGCAAGACGAAGGGTTGTCTGAATCCCCTGTGGAGACCACAGAGAAAGACCTAGTCCTCCGCCTCATCGCGACCGGAGACCTCACATCTTTGAAAACTCTGGAGGTCCGCGGAGATCAGTGCTTCCAAAGGAGACGATGCCTGACTCCTCTTGAAAATGGATAGGAGTCCCTGGATCCCTGTGGCACGTGGAAAGTGACACTGGGTCTCCCGCCTCACGTGGAGACGCGTCCCAATTGCCATGCCAAGACTCGAGGAGAATCCCGATGTGTCCCTCGCACCTAGGCAGGAGTCCTGACGTCGCAGAACAAACACGTGTCTGGAAGGGCCCTCCCTGTCTTAACTCGAGAATATACCCCAGGTTCCTGCCGCAACTCTAGAAAAACCATGAGACTTCCCCCTCGCCGCGAGATGAGGTCCGATTCCCCTGCACTGCGTGCAGAGCAATTCCGTGTTCCACATCAGACGTGAAAGGAGCCTTGATTTCCTTGATGGAACTCCAGAGAAAACCCAAAGTCACTCTCTCAAGTCTAGAGGGATCCTGAGGTCACTGGAGCAACACGAAAGGGCTCCGTGGACCCCAAATCAACTCGAGATGAGAGCTTAGTCCCTGGCTTCGACTCAAGAGGAATACCAACTTTCCACAAGCACTTCAAGAGGAGGCTTCTCTCAGCTACAGGTATGTGAGAGGGACCATGAGTTTGTGGCCTCAAGTGGAATGGACACTGAGATGCTCTGACTTGAAGTAAGGCCGGATATCCCTGCAGTGAATTGAATGCAGGCTCCTCTTGCATTTCCCAAGACGAAGGGATGTCTGAATCCACTGTGGAGACGACAGAGAAAGACCTAGTCCTCCGCCTCGAAGCGAACGGAGGCCTCACATCCTTTGAAAACTCGAGAGGTCTGCGGAGATCAATGCTTCCAAAGGAGACGATGCATGACTCCTCTTGAAAATGGATAGGAGTCCCTGGATCCCTGTGGCACGTGGAAAGGGACCCTGGGTCTCCCGCCTCACGTGGAGACGCGTCCCAATTGCCATGCCAAGACTCGAGGAAAATCCCGAGGTGTCCCTCGCACCTAGGCAGGAGTCCTGACGTCGCTGAACAAACACGTGTCTGGAAGGGCCCTCCCCGTCGTAACTCGAGAATATACCCCAGGTTCCGGCCGCAACACGAAAAAACCATGAGATTTCCCCCTCGACGCGACATGAGGCCCGATTCCCCTGCACTGCGTGCAGAGCAATTCCGTGTTCCACATCAAACGTGAAAGGAGCCTTGATTTCCTTGATGGCACTCCAGAGAAAACCCAAGATCACTGTCTCAAGTCTAGAGGGATCCTGAGGTCACTGGAGCAACACTAAAGGGCTCCGTGGACCCCAAATCAACTCGAGATGAGAGCTTAGTCCCCGGCTTCGTCTCAAGAGGAATACCAACTTTCCACAAGCACCTCAAGAGGAGGCTTCTCTCAGCTACAGCTATGTGAGAGGGACCCTGAGTTTGTGTCCTCAAGTGGAATGGACACCGAGATGCTCTGACACGAAGTAAGGCCGGATATCACTGCAGTGAATTGAATGCAGGCTCGTCTTGCATCTCCCAAGACGAAGGGATGTCTTAATCCCCTGTGGAGACCACAGAGAAAGACCTAGTCCTCCGCTTCATCGCGACCGGAGGCCTCACATCCTTTGAAACTCGAGAGGTCCAGGGAGATCAATGCTTCCAAAGGAGACGATGCCTGACTCCTCTTGAAAATGGATAGGAGTCCCAGGATCCCTTTGGCACGTGGGAAGGAACCCTGGGTCTCCCGCCTCACGTGGAGACGCGTCCCAATTGCCATGCCAAGACTCGAGGAGAATCCCGAGGTGTCCCTAGCACCTAGGCAGGAGTCCTGACGTCGCTGAACAAACACGTGTCTGGAAGGGCCCTCCCCGTCGTAACTCGAGAATATACCCCAGCTTCAGGCCGCAACTCGAGAAAAACCATGAGACTTCCCCCTCGCCGCGAGATGAGGCACGATTCCCCTGCACTTCGTGCAGAGCAATTCCGTGTTCCACATCAAACGTGAAAGGAGCCTTGATTTCCTTGATGGCACTCCAAAGAAAACCCAAGATCACTGTCTGAAGTCTAGAGGGATCCTGAGGTCACTGGAGCAACACGAAAGGGCTCCGTGGACCACAAATCAACTCGAGATGAGAGCTTAGTCCCTGGCTTCGACTCAAGAGGAATACCAACTTTCCACAAGCACCTCAAGAGGAGGCTTCTCTCAGTTACAGGTATGTGAGAGGGACCCTGAGTTTGTGGCCTCAAGTGGAATGGACACCGAGATGCTCTGACTCAAAGTAAGGCCGGATATCCCTGCAGTGAATTGAATGCAGGCTCGTCTTGCATCTCCCAAGATGAAGGGATGTCTGAATCCCCTGTGGAGACCACAGAGAAAGACCTAGTCTCCGCCTCATCGCGACTGGAGGCCTCACATCCTTTGAAAACTCCAGAGGTCCGCGGAGATCAATGCTTCCAAAGGAGACGATGCCTGATTCCTCTTGAAAATGGATAGGAGTCCCAGGATCCCTGTGGCACGTGGAAAGGGACCCTGGGTCTCCAGCCTCACGTGGAGACGCGTCCCAATTGCCATGCCAAGACTCGAGGAGAATCCCGAGGTGTCCCTCGCACCTAGGCAGGAGTCCTGACGTCGCAGAACAAACACGTGTCTGGAAGGGCCCTCCCTGTCTTAACTCGAGAATATACCCCAGGTTCCTCCCGCAACTCTAGAAAAACCATGAGACTTCCCCCTCGCCGCGAGATGAGGTCCGATTCCCCTGCACTGCGTGCAGAGCAATTCCGTGTTCCACATCAGACGTGAAAGGAGCCTTGATTTCCTTGATGGAACTCCAGAGAAAACCCAAAGTCACTCTCTCAAGTCTAGAGGGATCCTGAGGTCACTGGAGCAACACGAAAGGGCTCCGTGGACCCCAAATCAACTCGAGATGAGAGCTTAGTCCCTGGCTTCGACTCAAGAGGAATACCAACTTTCCACAAGCACTTCAAGAGGAGGCTTCTCTCAGCTACAGGTATGTGAGAGGGACCATGAGTTTGTGGCCTCAAGTGGAATGGACACCGAGATGCTCTGACTTGAAGTAAGGCCGGATATCCCTGCAGTGAATTGAATGCAGGTTCGTCTTGCATTTCCCACGACGAAGGGATGTCTGAATCCACTGTGGAGACGACAGAGAAAGACCTAGTCCTCCGCCTCGAAGCGAACGGAGGCCTCACATCCTTTGAAAACTCGAGAGGTCTGCGGAGATCAATGCTTCCAAAGGAGACGATGCATGACTCCTCTTGAAAATGGATAGGAGTCCCAGGATCCCTGTGGCACGTGGAAAGGGACCCTGGGTCTCCCGCCTCACGTGGAGAGGCGTCCCAATTGTCATGCGAAGACTCGAGGAGAATCACGAGTTGTCCCTCGCACCTAGGCAGGAGTCCTTACGTCGCTGAACAAACACGTGTATGGAAGGGCCCTCCCCGTCGTAACTCGAGAATATACCCCAGGTTCCGGCCGCAACTCGAGAAAAACCATGAGACTTCCCCCTCGCCGCGAAATGAGGCCCGATTCCCCTGAAATGCGTGCAGAGCAATTCCGTGTTCCACATCCAACGTGAAAGGAGCCTTGATTTCCTTGATGGCACTCCAGAGAAAACCCAAGATCACTGTCTCAAGTCTAGAGGGATCCTGAGGTCACTGTAGCAACAAGAAAGGGCTCCGTGGACCCCAAATCAACTCGAGATGAGAGCTTAGTCCCTGGCTTCGACTCAAGAGGAATACCAACTTTCCACAAGCACCTCACGAGGAGGCTTCTCTCAGCTACAGGTAGGTGAGAGGGACCCTGAGTTTGTGGCCTCAAGTGGAATGGACACCGAGATGCTCTGACTCGAAGTAAGGCCGGATATCCCTGCAGTGAAGTGAATGCAGGCTCGTCTTGCATCTCCCAAGACGAAGGGATGTCTGAATCTCCTGTGGAGACCACAGAGAAAAACCTAGTCCTCCGCCTCATCGCGACCTAAGGCCTCACATCCTGTGAAAACTCGAGAGGTCCGCGGAGATCAATGCTTCCAAAGGAGACGATGCCTGACTCCACTTGAAAATTGATAGGAGTCCCAGGATCCCTGTGGCACGTGGAAAGGGACCCTGGGTCTCCCACCTCACGTGGAGACGCGTCCCAATTGCCATGCCAAGACTCGAGGAGAATCCCGAGGTGTCCCTCGCACCTAGGCAGGAGTCCTGACGTCGCTGAACAAACACGTGTCTGGAAGGGCCCTCCCCGTCGTAACTCGAGAATATACCCCAGGTTCCGGCCGCAACTCGAGAAAAACCATGAGACTTCCCCCTCGCCGCGAGATGAGGCCCGATTCCCCTGCACTGCGAGCAGAGCAATTCCGTGTTCCACATCAAATGTGAAAGGAGCCTTGATTTCCTTGATGCCACTCCAGAGAAAACCCAAAATCACTGGCTCAAGTCTAGAGGGATCCTGAGGTCACTGGAGCAACAAGAAAGAGCTCCGTGGACCCCAAATCAACTCGAGATGAGAGCTTAGTCCTTGGCTTCGACTCAAGAGGAATACCAACTTTCCACAAGCACCTCAAGAGGAGGCTTCTCTCAGCTACAGGTATCTGAGAGGGACCCTGAGTTTGTCGCCTCAAGTGGAATGAACACCGAGATGCTCTGACTCGAAGTAAGGCCGGATATCCCTGCAGTGAATTGACTGTAGGCTCATCTTGCATCTCCCAAGACGAAGGGATGTCTGAATCCCCTGTGGAGGCCACAGAGATAGACCTAGTCCTCCGCCTCATCGCGACCAGAGGCCTCACATCCTTTGAAAATTCGAGAGGTCCGCGGAGATCAATGCTTCCAAAGGAGACGATGCCTGACTCCTCTTGAAAATGGATAGGAGTCCCAGGATCCCTGTGGCACGTGGAAAGGGACACTGGGTCTTCCACTTCACGTAGAGACGCGTCCCAATTGCCATGCCAAGACTCGAGGGGAATCCCGAGGTGTCCCTCACACCTAGACAGGAGTCCTGACGTCGCTGAACAAACACGTGTCTGGAAGGGCGCTCCCTGTCATAACTCGAGAATATACCCCAGGTTCCGGCCGCAACTCGAGAAAAACCATGAGACTTCCCCCTCGCCGCGAGATGAGGCCCGATTCCCCTGCACTGCATGCAGAGCAATTCCGTTTTCCCCATCAAACGTGAAAGGAGCCTTGATTTCCTTGATGGCACTCCAGAGAAAACCCAAAGTCACTGTCTCAAGTCTAGAGGGATCCTGAGGTCACTGGAGCAACACGAAAGTGCTCCGTGGACCCAAAATCAACTCGAGATGAGAGCTTAGTCCCTGGCTTCGACTCAAGAGGAATACCAACTTTCCACAAGCACCTCAAGATGAGGCTTCTCTCAGCTACATGTATGTGAGAGGTACCCTGAGTTTGTAGCCTCAAGTGGAATGGATACCGAGATGCTCTGACTTGAAGTAAGGCCGGATATCCCTGCAGTGAATTGAATGCAGGCTCGTCTTGAATCTCCCAAGACGAAGGGATGTCTGAATCCCCAGTGGAGACCAGAGAGAAAGACCTAGTCCTCCGCCTCATCGCGAACGGAGGCCTCTCATCCTTTGAAAACTCGACAGGTCTGCGGAGATCAATGCTTCCAAAGGAGACGATGCCTGACTCTTCTTGAAAATGGATAGGAGTCCCAGGATCCCTGTGGCACGTGGAAAGGGACCCTGGGTCTCCCGCCTCACGTGGAGACGCGTCCCAATTGCCATGCCAAGACTGGAGGAGAATCCCGAGGTGTCCCTCGCACCTAGGCAGGAGTCCTGACGTCGCTGAACAAACACGTGTCTGGAAGGGCCCTCCCCATCGTAACTCGAGAATATACCCCAGGTTCCGGCCGCAACTCGAAAAAACCATGAGATTTCCCCCTCGACGCGACATGAGGCCCGATTCCCCTGCACTGCGTGCAGAGCAATTCCGTGTTCCACATCAAACGTGAAAGGAGCCTTGATTTCCTTGATGGCACTCCAGAGAAAACCCAAGATCACTGTCTCAAGTCTAGAGGGATCCTGAGGTCACTGGAGCAACACTAAAGGGCTCCGTGGACCCCAAATCAACCCGAGATGAGAGCTTAGTCCCTGGCTTCGACTCAAGAGGAATACCAACTTTCCACAAGCACCTTAAGAGGAGGCTTCTCTCAGCTACAGGTTTGTGAGAGGGACTCTGAGTTTCTGGCCTCAAGTGCAATGGACACCGAGATGCTCTGACTCGAAGTAAGGCCGGATATCCCTGCAGTGAATTGAATGCAGGCTCGTCTTGCATCTCCCAAGACGAAGCGTTGCCTGAATCCCCTGTGGAGAACACAGAGAAAGACCTAGTCCTCCGCATCCTCGCGACCGGAGGCCTCACATGCTTTGAAAACTCAAGAGGTCCGCTGAGATCAATACTTCCGAAGGAGATGATGCCTGACTCCTCTTGAAAATGGATAGGAGTCCCAGGATATCTGTGGCACGTCGAAGGGACCCTGGGTCTCCCGCCTCACGTGGAGACCCGTCCCAATTGCAATGCAAAGTCTCGAGGAGAATCCCGAGGTGTCCCTCGCACCTAGGCAGGGGTCCTGACGTCGCTGAACAAACACGTGTCTGGAAGGGCCCTCCCCGTCGTAACTCGAGAATATACCCCAGGTTCCGGCCGCAACTTGAGATAAACCATGAGACTTCCCCCTCGCCGAGAGATGAGGCCCGATTCCCCTGCACTGCGTGCAGAGCAATTCCGTGTTCCACATCAAACGTGAAAGGAGCCTTGATTTCCTTGATTGCACTCCAGAGAAAACCCAAGATCACTGTCTCAAGTCTAGAGGGATCCTGAGGTCACTGGAGCAACACGAAAGGGCTCCGTGGACCCCAAATCAACTCGAGATGAGAGCTTAGTCCCTGGCTTCGACTCAAGAGGAATACCAACTTTCTACAAGCACCTCAAGAGGAGGCTTCTCTCAGCTACAGGTAAGTGAGAGGGACCCTGAGTTTGTGGCCTCAAGTGGAATGGACACCGAGATGCTCTGACTCGAAGTAAGGCCGGATATCCCTGCAGTGAATTGAATGCAGGCTCGTCTTGCATCTCCCAAGACGAAGGGATGTCTGAATCCGCTGTGGAGACCACAGAGAAAGACCTAGTCCTCCGCCTCATCGCGACCGGAGGCCTCACATCCTTTGAAAACTCGAGAGGTCTGTTGAGATCAATGCTTCCAAAGGAGATGATGCCTGACTCCTCTTGAAAATGGATAGGAGTCCCAGGATCCCTGTGGCACGTGGAAAGGGACCGTGGGTCTCCCGCTTCACGTTGAGACGCGTCGCAATTGCCATGCCAAGACTCGAGGAGAATCCCGAAGTGTCCCTCGCACGTTGGCAGGAGTCCTGACGTCGCTGAACAAACACGTGTCTGGAAGGGCCCTCCCCGTCGTAACTCGAGAATATACCCCAGGTTCCGGCCGCAACTCGAGAAAAACCATGAGACTTCACCCTTCCCGTGAGATGAGGCCCGATTCCCCTGCACTGCGTGCAGAGCAATTCCGTGTTCCACATCAAACGTGAAAGGAGCCTTGATTTCCTTGATGGAATTCCAGAGAAAACCCAAAATCACTGTCTCAAGTTAGAGGTATCCTGAGGTCACTGGAGCAACACGAAAGGGCTCCGTGGACCCCAAATCAACTCGAGATGAGAGCTTAGTCCCTGGCTTCGACTCAAGAGGAATACCAACTTTCCACAAGCACCTCAAAAGGAGCCTTCTCTCAGCTACAGGTATGTGAGAGGGACCCTGAGTTTGTGGCCTCAAGTGGAATGGACACCGAGATGCTCTGACTCGAAGTAAGGCCGGATATCCCAACAGTGAATTGAATGCAGGCTCGTCTTGCATCTCCCAAGACGAAGGGATGTCTGAATCCCCTGTGTAGACAACAGAGAAAGACCTAGTCCTCCGCCTCATCGCTACCGGAGGCCTCACATCCTTTGAAAACTCGCGAGGTCTGCGAAGATCAATGCTTCCAAAGAAGACGATGCCTGACTCTTCTTAAAAATTGATAGGAGTCCCAGGATATCTGTGGCACGTCGAAGGGACCCTGGGTCTCCCGCCTCACGTGGAGACGCGTCTCAATTGCCATTCCAAGACTCGAGGAGAATCCCGAGGTGTCCCTCGCACCTAGGCAGGAGTCCTGACGTCGCTGAACAAACACGTGTCTGGAAGGGCCCTCCCCATCGTAACTCGAGAATATACCCCAGGTTCCGGCCGCAACTCGAGAAAAACCATGAGACTTCCCCCTCGCCGCGAGATGAGGCTCGATTTCCCTGCACTGCGTGCAGAGCAATTCCGTGTTCCACATCAAGCCTGAAAGGAGCCTTGATTTCCTTGATGGCACTCCAGAGAAAACCCAAAGTCACTGTCTCAAGTCTAGAGGGATCCTGAGGCCACTGTAGCAGCATGAAAGGGCTCCGTGGACCCCAAATCAACTCGAGATGAGAGCTTAGTCCCTGGCTTCGACTCAAGAGGAATACCAACTTTCCACAAGCACCTCAGAGGAGGCTTCTCTCAGCTACAGGTATGTGAGAGGGACCCTGAGTTTGTGGCCTCAAGTGGAATGGACACCGAGATGCTCTGACTCGAAGTAAGGCCGGATATCCCTGCAGTGAAAAGAATGCAGGCTCGTCTTGCATCTCCCAAGAAGAAGGGATGTCTGAATCCCCTGTGGAGACCACAGAGAATGACCTAGTTCTCCGCCTCATCGCGACCGGAGGCCTCACATCCTTTGAAAACTCGAGAGGTCCACGGAGATCAATGCTTCCAAAGAAGACGATGTCTGAGTCCTCTTGAAAATTGATAGGAGTCCCAGGATCCCTGTGGCACGTGGAAAGGGACCCTGGGTCTCTTGCCTCACGTGGAGACGCGTCCCAATTGCCATGCCAAGACTCGAGGAGAATCCCGAGGTGTCCCTCGCACCTAGGCAGGAGTCCTGACGTCGCTGAACAAACACTTGTCTGGAAGGGCCCTCCCCGTTGTAACTCGAGAATATACCCCAGGTTCCGGCCGCAACTCGAGAAAAACCATGAGACTTCCCCCTCGCAGCGAGATGAGGCCCGATTCCCCTGCACTGCGTGCAGAGCAATTCCGTGTTCCACATCAAACGAGAAAAAAGCCTTGATTTCCTTGATGGCACTCGAGAGAAAACCCAAGATCACTGTCTCAAGTCTAGAGAGATCCTGAGGTCACTGTAGCAACACAAAAGGGCTCCATGGACAACACATCAACTCGAGATGAGAGCTTAGTCCCTAGCTTCGACTCAAGAGGAATACCAACTTTCGACAAGCACCTCAAGAGGAGGCTTCTCTCAGCTACAGGTATGTGAGAGGGACCCTGAGTTTGTGGCCTCAAGTGGAATGGACACCGAGATGCTCTGACTCGAAGTAAGGCCAGTTATCCCTGCAGTGAATTGAATGCCGGCTCGTCTTGCATCTCCCAAGACGAAGGGATGTCTGAATCCCCTGTGGAGACCACAGAGAAACACCTAGTTCTCCGCCTCATCGCGACCGGAAGCCTCACATCCTTTGAAAACTCGAGAGTTCCGCGGAGATCAATGCTTCCAAAGGAGACGATGCCTGACTCCTCTTGAAAATGGATAGGAGTACCAGGATCCCTGTGGCCCCTGGAAAGGGATCCTGGGTCTCCCGCCTCACGTGGAGACGCGTCCCAATTGCCATGCCAAGACTCGAGGAGAAATCGAGATGTCCCTCGAACCTAGGCAGGAGTCCTGACGTCGCTGAACAAACACGTGTCTGGAAGGGCCCTCCCCGTCGTAACTCGAGAATATACCCCAGGTTCCGGCCGCAACTTGAGAAAAACCATGAGACATCCCCCTTGCCACGAGATGAGGCCCGATTCCCCTGCACTGCGTGCAGAGCAATTCCGTGTTCCCCATCAAACGTGAAAGGAGCCTTGATTTCCCTGAAGGCACTCCAGAGAAAACCAAAGATCACTGTCTCAAGTCTAGAGGGATCCTGAGGTCACTGTACCAACACGAAAGGGCTCCGTGGACCCCAAATCAACTCGAGATGAGAGCTTAGTCCCTGGCTTCGACTCAAGAGGAATACCAACTTTCCACAAGCACCTCAAGAGGAGGCTTCTCTCAGCTACAGGTAAGTGAGAGGGCCCCTGAGTTTGTGGCCTCAAGTGGAATGGACACCGAGATGCTCTGACTCGAAGTAAGGCCGGATATCCCTGCAGTGAATTGAATGCAGGCTCGTCTTGTATCTCCCAAGACGAAGGGATGTCTGAATCCCCTGTGGAGACCACAGAGAAAGACTTAATTCTCCGCCTCATCGCGACCGGAGGCCTCACATCCTTTGAAAACTCGAGAGGTCCGCGGAGATCAATGCTTCCAAAGGAGACGATGCCTGACTCCTCTTGAAAATGGATAGGAGTCCCAGGATCCCTGTGGCACGTGGAAAGTGAACCTGGGTCTCACGCCTCACGTGGAGCCGCGTCCCAATTGCCATGCCAAGACTCGAGGAGAATCCCGAGGTGTCCCTCGCACCTAGGCAGGAGTCCTGACGTCGCTGAACAAATACGTGTCTGGAAGGGCCCTCCCCGTCGTAACTCGAGAATATACCCAAGGTTCCGGCCGCAACTCGAGAAAAACCATGAGACTTCCCCCTCGTCGCGAGATGAGGCCCGATTCCCCTGCACTGCGTGCAGAGCAATTCTGTGTTCCACATCAAACGTGAAAGGAGCCTTGATTTCCTTGATGGCACTCCAGAGAAAACCCAAGATCACTGTCTCAAGTCTAGAGGGATCCTGAAGTCACTGGAGGAACACGAAAGCGCTCCGTGGACCCCAAATCAACTCGAGATGAGAGCTTAGTCCCTGACTTCGACTCAGGAGGAATACCAACTTTCCACAAGCACCTCAAGAGGAGGCTTCTCTCAGCTACAGATATGTGAGAGGGACCCTGAGTTTGTGGCCTCAAGTGGAATGGACACCAAGATGCTCTGACTCGAAGTAAGGCTGGATATCCCTGCAGTGAATTGAATGCAGGCTCGTCTACATCTCCCAAGACGAAGAAACGTCTGAATACCTTGTGGAGACCACAGAGAAAGGCCTAGTCCTCCGCCTCAATGCGACCGGAGGCCTCACATCCTTTGAAAACTCGAGAGGTCCGCGGAGATCAATGCTTCCAAAAGAGACGATGCCTGACTTCTCTTTAAAATGGATAGGAGTCGCAGGATCCCTGTGGCACGTGGAAAGGGACCCTGGGTCTCCCGACTCACGTGGAGACGCGTCCCAAATGCCATGCCAAGACTCGAGGAGAATCCCGAGGTGTCCCTCGCACCTAGGCAGGAGTCCTGACGTCGCTGAACAAACACGTGTCTGGAAGGGCCCTCCCCATCGTAACTCGAGAACATGCCCCAGGTTCCGGCCACAACTCGAGAAAACCATGAGACTTCCCCATCGCCGCGAGATGAGGCCCGATTCCCCTGCACTGCATGCAGAGCAATTCCGTCTTCCACATCAAACGTGAAAGGAGCCTTGATTTCCTTGATGGCACTCCAGAGAAAACCCAGGTTCACTGTCTCAAGTCTAGAGGGATCCTGAGGTCACTGGAGGAACACGAAAGGGCTCCGGGAACCCAAATCAACTCGAGATGAGAGCTTTTCCCTGGCTTCAACTCAAGAGGAATACCAACTTTATACAAGCACCTCAAGAGGAGGCTTTTCTCAGCTACAGGTATGTGAGAGGGACCCTGAGTTTGTGGCCTCAAGTGGAATGGACACCGAGATGCTCTGACTTGAAGTAAGGCCGGATATCCCTGCAGTGAATTGAATGCAGGCTCGTCTTGCATCTCCCAAGACGAAGGGATGTCTGAATCCCCTGTGGAGACCAAAGAGAAAGACCTAGTCCTCCACTTCAACGCGAACGGAGGCCTCACATCCTTTGAAAACTCGAGAGGTCCGATCAGATCAATGCTGCCAAAGGAGTCGATGCCTGACTCCTCTTGCAAATGGATAGAAGTCCCAGGATCCCTGTGGCACGTGGAAAGGGACACTGGGTCTCGCGCCTCACGGGGAGCCGCGTCCCAATTGCCATGCCAAGACTCGAGGAGAATCCCGAGGTGTCCCTCGCACCTAGGCAGGAGTCCTGACGTCGCTGAACAAACACGTGTCTGGAAGGGCCCTCCCCGTCGTAACTCGAGAATATACCCCAGGTTCCGGCCGCAACTCGAGAAAAACAATGACATTTCCCCCTCGTCGCGAGATGAGCCCCGATTCCCCTGCACTGCGTGCAGAGCAATTCCGTGTTCCCCATAAAACGTGAAAGGAGCCTTGATTTCCTTGATGGCACTCCAGAGAAAACCCAAGATCACTGTCTCAAGTCTAGTGGGATCCTGAGGTCACTGGAGCAACACGAAAGGGCTCTGTGGACCCCAAATCAACTCGAGATGAGAGCTTAGTCCCTGGCTTCGACTCAAGAGGAATACCAACTTTCCACAAGCACCTCAAGAGGAGGCTTCTCTCAGCTACAGGTAGGTGAGAGGGACCCTGAGTTTGTGGCCTCAAGTGGAATGGACAGCGAGATGCTCTGACTCAAAGTAAGGCCGGATATCCCTGCAGTGAATTGAATGCAGGCTCATCTTGCATCTCCCAAGACGAAGGGATATCTGAATCCCCTGTGGAGACCACAGAGAAAGACCTAGTCCTCCGCCTCAACGCGACCGGAGGCCTCACATCCTTTGAAAACTCGAGAGGTCCGCGGAGATCAATGCTTCCAAAGGAGACGATGCCTGACGTCTCTTGAAAATAGAGAGGAGTACCAGGATCCCTGTGGCACGTGGAAAGGTACCCTGGTTCTCCCGCCTCACGTGGAGCCGCGTCCCAATTGCCATGCCAAGACTCGAGGAGAATCCCGAGGTGTCCTTCGCACCTAGGCAGGAGTCCTGACATCGCTGAACAAACATGTGTCTCGAAGGGCCCTCGCCGTCGTAACTCGAGAATATACCCCAGGTTCCGGCCGCAACTCGAGAAAAACCATAGGACTTCCCCCTCGCCGCGAGATGAGGCCCGATTCCCCTGCACTGCGTGCAGAGCAATTCCGTGTTCCACATGAAACGTGAAAGGAGCCTTGATTTCCTTGTTGGCACTCCAGAGAAAACCCAAGATCACTGTCTGAAGTCTAGAGTGATCCTGAGGTCACTGGAGTAACACGAAAGTGCTCCGTGGACCCCAAATCAACTCGAGATGAGAGCTTAGTCCTTGGCTTCAACTCAAGTGGAATACCAACTTTCCAAAAGCACCTCAAGAGGAGGCTTCTGTCAGCTACAGGTATGTGAGAGGGACCCTGAGTTTGTGGCCTCAAGTGGAATGGACACCGAGATGCTCTGACTCGAAGTAAGGCCGGATATCCCTGCAGTGAATTGAATACAGGCTCGTCTTGCATCTCCCAAGACGAAGGGATGTCTGAATCCCCTGTGGAGACCACAGAGAAAGACCTAGTCCTCCGCCTCAACGCTATCGGAGGCCTCACATCCTTTGAAAACTCGAGAGGTCCGCGGAGATCAATGCTTCCAAAGGAGACGATGCCTGACTCCTCTTGAAAATGGATAGGAGTACCAGGATCCCTGTGGCACCTGGAAAGGGATCCTGGGTCTCACGCCTCACGTGGAGACGCGTCCCAATTGCCATGCCAAGACTCGAGGAGAAATCGAGATGTCCCTCGAACCTAGGCAGGAGTCCTGACGTCGCTGAACAAACACGTGTCTGGAAGGGCCCTCCCCGTCGTAACTCGAGAATATACCCCAGGTTCCGGCCGCAACTTGAGAAAAACCATGAGACATCCCCCTTGCCACGAGATGAGGCCCGATTCCCCTGCACTGCGTGCAGAGCAATTCCGTGTTCCACCTCAAACTTGAAAGGAGCCTTGATTTCCTTGATGGCACTCCAGAGAAAACCCAAGATCACTGTCTCAAGTCTAGAGGGATCCTGAGGTCACTGTACCAACACGAAAGGGCTCCGTGGACCCCAAATCAACTCGAGATGAGAGCTTAGTCCCTGGCTTCGACTCAAGAGGAATACCAACTTTCCACAAGCACCTCAAGAGGAGGCTTCTCTCAGCTACAGGTAAGTGAGAAGGCCCCTGAGTTTGTGGCCTCAAGTGGAATGGACACCGAGATGCTCTGACTCGAAGTAAGGCCGGATATCCCTGCAGTGAATTGAATGCAGGCTCGTCTTGTATCTCCCAAGACGAAGGGATGTCTGAATCCCCTGTGGAGACCACAGAGAAAGACCTAATTCTCCGCCTGATCGCGACCGGAGGCCTCACATCCTTTGAAAACTCGAGAGGTCCGCGGAGATCAATGCTTCCAAAGGAGACGATGCCTGACTCCTCTTGGAAATGGATAGGAGTCCCAGGATCCCTGTGGCACGTGGAATGGGACACTGGGTCTCCCGCCTCACGTGGAGACGCGACCCAATTTCCATGCCAAGACTCGAGGAGAATCCCGAGGTGTCCCTCGCACCTAGGCAGGAGTCCTGATGTCGCTGAACAAACACATGTCTGGAAGGGCCCTCCCTGTCGTAACTCGAGAATATACCCTAGGTTCCGACCGCATCTCGAGAAAAACCATGAGACTTCCCCCTCGCCGCGAGATGAGGCCCGATTCCCGTGCACTGCGTGCAGAGCAATTCCGTGTTCCACATCAAACGTGAAAGGAGCCTTGATTTCCTTGATGGCACTCCAGAGAAAACCCAAGATCACTGTCTCAAGTCTAGAGGGATACTGAGGTTACTGGAGCAACACGAAAGGGCTCCGTGGACCCCAAGTCAACTCGAGATGAGTGCTTAGTCCTTGGCTTCGACTCAAGAGGAACACCAACTTTCCACAAGCACCTCAAGAGGAGGCTTCTCTCAGCTACAGGTATGTGAGAGGGACCCTGAGTTTGTGGCATCAAGTGGAATGGACACCGAGATGCTCTGACTCGAAGTAAGGCCGGATATCCCTGCAGTGAATTGAATGCAGGTTCGTCTTGCATCTTCCAAGACGAAGGTATGTCTGAATCCCCTGTGGAGACGACAGAGAAAGACCTAGTCCTCCGACTCATCGCGCCCGGAGGCCCCACATCCTTTGAAAACTCGAGAGGTCTGCGGAGATCAATGCATCCAAAGGAGATGATGCCCGACTCCTCTTGGAAATGGATAGGAGTCCCAGGTTCCCTGTGGCACGTGGACAGGGACCCTGGGTCTCCCACCTCACGTGGAGACGTGTCTGAATTGCCATGCCAAGACTCGAGAAGAATCCCGAGGTGTCCCTCGCACCTAGGCAGGAGTCCTGACGTCTCTGAACAAACGCGTGTCTGGAAGGGCCCTCCCCGTCGTAACTCGAGAATATACCACAGGTTCCGGCAGCAACTCGAGAAAAACCATGAGACTTCCCCCTCGCCGCGAGATGAGGCCCGATTCCCCTGCACTGCGTGCAGAGCAATTCCGTGTTCCACATCAAACGTGAAAGGAGCCTTGATTTCCTTGATGGCACTCCAGAGAAAACCCAAGATCACTGTCTCAAGTCTAGAGGGATCCTGAGGTCACTGGAGCAACACGAAAGGGCTCTGTGGACCCCAAATCAACTCGAGATGAGAGCTTAGTCCCTGGCTTCGACTCAAGAGGAATACCAACTTTCCACAAGCACCTCAAGAGGAGGCTTCTCTCAGCTACAGGTATGTGAGAGGGACCCTGAGTTTGTGGCCTCAAGTGAAATGGACACCGAGATGCTCTGAATCGAAGTAAGGCCGGATATCCCTGCAGTGAATTGAATGCAGGCTCGTCTTGCATCTCCCAAGACGAAGGGTTGTCTGAATTCCCTGTGGAGACCACAGAGGAAGACCTAGTCCTCCGCCTCAACGCGAACGGAAGCCTCACATCCTTTGAAAACTCGAGAGGTCCACGGAGATCAATGCATCCAAAGGAGATGATGCCTGACTCCTCTTGAAAATGGATAGGAGTCCCAGCTTCCCTGTGGCACGTGGAAAGGGACCCTGGGTCTCCCGCCTCACGTGGAGACGCGTCCCAATTGCCATGCCAAGACTCGAGGAGAATCCCGAGGTGTCCCTCGCACCTAGGCAGGAGTCCTGACGTCGCTGAACAAACACGTGTCTGGAAGGGCCCTCCCCGTGGTAACTCGAGAATATACCTCAGGTTCCGGCAGCAACTCGAAAAAAACCATGAGACTTCCCCCTCCCCGCGAGATGAGGCCTGATTCCCCTGCACTGCGTGCAGAGCAATTCCGTGTTCCACATCAAACGTGAAAGGAGCCTTGATTTCCTTGATGGCACTCCAGAGAAAACCCAAGTTCACTGTCTCAAGTCTAGAGGGATCCTGAGGTCACTGGAGCAACAGGAAAGGTCTCCGTGGACCCCAAATCAACTCGAGATGAGAGCTTAGTCCCTGGCTTCGACTCAAGCGGAATACCAACTTTCCACAAGCACCTCAAGAGGAGGCTTCTCTCAGCTACAGGTATGTGAGAGGGACCCTGAGTTTGTGGCCTCAAGTGGAATGGACACCGAGATGCTCTGACTCGAAGTAAGCCTGGATATCTCTGCAGTGAATTGAATGCAGGCTCGTCTTGCATCTCCCAAGACGAAGGGATGTCTGAATCCAATGTGGAGACCACAGAGAAAGACCTAGTACTCCGCCTCATCGCGACCGGAGGCCTCACATCCTTTGAAAACTCGAGAGGTCCGCGGAGATCAATGCTTCCAAAGAAGACGATGCCTGACTCCTCTTGAAAATGGATAGGAGTCCCAGGATCCCTGTGGCACGTGGAAAGGGACCCTGGGTCTCCCGCTTCACGTGGAGACGCGTCCCAATTGCCATGCCAAGACTCGAGGAGAATCCCGAGGTGTCACTCGCACGTAGGCAGGAGTCCTGACGTCGCTGAACAAACACGTGTCTGGAAGGGCCCTCCCCGTCGTAACTCGAGAATATACCCCAGGTTCGGGACGCAACTCGAGAAAAACCTTGAGACTTTCCCCTCGCCGCGAGTTGAGGCCCGATTCCCCTGCACTGCATGCAGAGCAATTCCGTGTTCCACATCAAACGTGAAAGGAACCTTGATTTCCTTGATGGCACTCCAGAGAAAACCCAAGATCACTGTCTCAAGTCTAGAGGGATCCTGAGGTCACTGGAGCAACAAGAAAGGGCTCAGTGGACCCAAAATCAACTCGAGATGAGAGCTTCGTCCCTGGCTTCGACTCAAGAGGAATACCAACTTTCCACAAGCACCTCAAGAGGAGGCTTCTCTCAGCTACTGGTATGTGAGAGGGCCCCTGAGTTTGTGGCCTCAAGTGGAATGGAAACCGAGATGCTCTGACTCGAAGTAAAGCCGGATATCCTTGCAGTGAATTGAATGCAGGCTCGTCTTGCATCTCCCAAGACGAAGGGTTGTCTGAATACCCTGTGGAATTCACAGAGAAAGACCTAGTCCTCCGCCTCAACGCGAACGGAGGCCTCACGTCTTTTGACAATTCGAGAGGTCCGCGGAGATCAATGCTTCCAAAGGTGACGATGACTTGAAAATGGATAGGAGTCCCAGGATCCCTGTGGCACGTGGAAAGGGACCCTGGGTCTCCCGCCTCACGTGGAGACGCGTCCCAATTGCCATGCCAAGATTCGAGGAGAATCGTGAAGTGTCCCTCGCACCTAGGCAGGAGTCCTGACGTCGCTGAACAAACACGAGTCTGGAAGGGCCCTCCCCTTCGTAACTCGAGAATATACCCCAGGTTCCGGCCGCAACTCGAGAAAAACCATGAGACTTCCCCCTCGCCGCGAGAGGAGGCCCGATTCCCCTGCACTGCGTGCAGAGCAATTCCGTGTTCCACATCAAACGTGAAAGGAGCCTTGATTTCCTTGATGGCACTCCAGAGAAAACCCAAGATCACTGTTTCAAGTTTAGAGGGATCCTGAGGTCACTGGAGCAACACTAAAGGGCTCCGTGGACCCCAGATCAACTCGAGATGAGAGATTAGTCCCTGGCTTCGACTCAAGAGGAATACCAACTTTCCACAAGCACCTCAAGAGGAGGCTTCTCTAAGCTACAGGTGTGTGAGAGGGACCCTCAGTTTGTGGCCTCAAGTGGAATGGACACCGAGATGCTCTGACTCGAAGTAAGGCCGGAAATCCCTGCAGTTAATTGAATGCAGGCTCGTCTTGCATCTCCCAAGACGAAGCGATGTCTGAATCCCCTGTGGAGACCACAGAGAAAGACCTAGTTCTCCGCCTCATCGCGACCGGAGGCCTCACATCCTTTGAAAACTCGAGAGGTCCGCGGAGATCAATGCTTCCAAAGGAGACGATGCCTGACTCCTCTTGAAAATGGATAGGAGTCCCAGGATCCCTGTGGCACGTGGAAAGGGACCCTGGGTCTCCCGCTTCACGTGGAGACTCGTCCCAATTGCCATGCCAAGACTCGAGGAGAATGCCGAGGTGTCCCTCGCACCTAGGCAGGAGTCCTGACGTCGCTGAACAAACACGTGTCAGGAAGGGCCCTCCCCGTCGTAACTAGAGAATAGACCCCAGGTTCCGGCCGCAACTCAAAAAAACCATGAGACTTCCCCCTCGCCGCGAGATGAGGCCCGATTCCCCTGCACTGTGTGCAGAGCAATTCCGTGTTCCACATCAAACGTGAAAGGAGCCTTGATTTCCTTGATGGCACTCCAGAGAAAACCCAAAGTCACTGTCTCAAGTCTAGAGGGATCCTGAGGCCACTGTAGCAGCATGAAAGGGCTCCGTGGACCCCAAATCAACTCGAAATGAGAGCTTAGTCCCTGGCTTCGACTTAAGAGGAATACCAACTTTCCACAAGCACCTCAAGAGGAGGCTTCTCTCAGCTACAAGTATGTGAGAGGGACCCTGAGTTTGTGGCCTCAAGTGGAATGGACACGGAGATGCTCTGACTCGAAGTGAGGCCGGATATCCCTGCAGTTAATTGAATGCAGGCTCGCCTTGCATCTCCCAAGACGAAGGGATGTCTGAATCCCCTGTGGACACCACAGAGAAAGACCTAGTTCTCCGCCTCATCGCGACCGGAGGCCTCACATCCTTTGAAAACTCGAGAGGTCCGCGGAGATCAATGCTTCCAAAGGAGACGATGCCTGACTCCTCTTGAAAATGGATAGGAGTCCCAGGATCCCTGTGGCACGTGGAAAGGGACACTGAGTCTCCCGCCTAACGTGGAGACGCGTCCCAATTGCCATGCCAAGACTCGAGGAGAAACCCGAGATATCCCTCGCACCT
The DNA here is from genome assembly GCF_033118175.1 of Dama dama. Classification (NCBI taxonomy): domain Eukaryota; kingdom Metazoa; phylum Chordata; class Mammalia; order Artiodactyla; family Cervidae; genus Dama; species Dama dama. The sequence continues at coordinate 41,671 of NW_026870874.1, forward strand.
AGGCAGGAGTGCTGACGTCGCTGAACAAACACGTGTCTGGAAGGCCCTCCCCGTCGTAACTCGAGAATATACCCTAGGTTCCGACCGCAACTCGAGAAAAACCATGAGACTTCACCCTCGCCGTGAGATGAGGCCCGATTACCTTGCACTGCGTGCAGAGCAATTCCGTGTTCCACATCAAACGTGAAAGGAGCCTTGATTTCCTTGATGGCACTCCAGAGAAAACCCAAGATCACTGTCTCAAGTCTAGAGGGATCCTGAGGTCACTGGAGCAACACAAAAGGGCTCCGTGGACTCCAAATCACCTCGAGATGAGAGCTTAGTCCCTGGCTTCGATTCAAGAGTCATATCAACTTGCCACAAGCACCTCAAGAGCAGGCTTCTCTCAGCTACAGGTATGTGAGAGGGAACCTGAGTTTGTGGCCTCAAGTGGAATGGACACCGAGATGCTCTGACTCGAAATAAGGCCGGATATCCCTGCAGTGAATTGAATGCAGGCTCGTCTTGCATCTCCCAAGACGAAGGGATGTCTGAATCCCCTGTGGAGACCACAGAGAAAGACCTAGTTCTCCGCCTCATCACGACCGGAGGCCTCACATCCTTTGAAAACTTGAGAGGTCCGCGAAGATCAATGCTTCCAAAGGAGACGATGCCTGACTACTTTGAAAATGGATAGGAGTCCCAGGATACCTGTGGCCGTGGAAAGGGACCCTGGGTCTCCCGGCTCACGTGGAGACGCGTCCCAATTGCCCTGCCAAGACTCGAGGAGAATCCCGAAGTGTCCCTCACACCTAGGCAGGAGTCCTGACGTCGCTGAACAAACACGTGTCTGGAAGGACCCTCCCCGTCGTAACTCGGGAATATACCCCAGGTTCCGGCCGCAACTCGAGAAAAACCATGAGACTTCCCCCTCGCCGCGAGATGAGGCCCGATTCCCCTGCATTGCATGCAGAGCAATTCCGTGTTCCACATCAAACGTGAAAGGAGACTTGATTTCCTTAATGGCACTCCAGAGAAAACCCAAGATCACTGTCTCAAGTCTAGAGGGATCCTGAGGTCACTGTAGCAACACGAAAGGGCTCCGTGGACCCCAAATCAACTCGAGATGAGAGCTTCGTCCATGGCTTCGACTCAAGAGTCATATCAACTTGCCACAAGCACCTCAAGAGGAGGCTTCTTTCAGCTACAGGTATGTGAGAGGGACCCTGAGTTTGTGGCCTCAAGTAGAATGGACACCGAGATGTTCTGGCTAGAAGGAAGGCCGGATATCCCTGCAGTGAATTGAATGCAGGCTCGCCTTGCATCTCCCAAGACGAAGGGATGTCTGAATCCCCAGAGGAGACCACATAGAAAGACCTAGTTCTCCGCCTCATCGCGACCGGAGGCCTCATATCCTTTGAAAACTCGAGAGGTCTGCGGAGATCAATGCTTCCAAAGGAGACGATGCCTGACTCCTCTTGAAAATGGATAGGAGTCCCAGGATCCCTGTGGCACGTGGAAAGAGACACTGGGTCTTCCGCCTCACGTGGAGACGCGTCCCAATTGCCATGCCAGGACTCGACGAGTGTACCGAGGTGTCCCTCGCACCTCGGCAGGAGTCCTGACGTCGCTGAACAAACTCGTGTCTGGAAGGGCCCTCCCCGTAGTAACTTGAGAATGTACCCCAGGTTCCGGCCGCAACTCGAGAAAAACCATGAGACTTCCCCCTCGCCGCGAGATGAGACCCGATTCCCCTGCACAGCGTGCAGAGCAATTCCGTGTTCCACATCAAACGTGAAAGGAGCCTTGATTACCTTGATGGCCCTCCAGAGAAAACCCAAGACAATGTCTGAAGTCTAGAGGGATCCTGAGGTCACTGGAGCAATACGAAAGGGCTCTGTGGACCCCAAATCAACTCGAGATGAGAGCTTAGTCCCTGGCTTCGCCACAAGAGGAATACCAACTTTCAACAAGCACCTCAAGAGGAGGCTTCTCTCAGCTACAGGTATGTGAGAGGGACCCTGAATTTGTGGCCTCAAGTCGAATGGACACCGAGATGCTCTGACTCGAAGTAAGGCCGGATATCCCTGCAGTGAATTGAATGCAGGCTCGTCTTGCATCTCCCAAGACGAAGGGATGTCTGAATCCCCTGTGGAGACCACAAAGAAAGACATAGTTCTCCGCCTCATCGCGACCGGAAGCCTCACATCCTTTGAAAACTCGAGAGGTCCGCGGAAATCAATGCTTCCAAAGGAGACGATGCCTGACTCCTCTTGAAAATGGATAGGAGTCCCAGGATCCCTGTGGCACGTGGAAAGGGACCCTGGGTCTCCCGCCTCACGTGGAGACGCGTCCCAATTGCCATGCCAAGACTCGAGGAGAATCCCGAGGTGTCCCTCGCACCTAGGCAGGAGTCCTGACGTCCGTGAACTAACACGTGTCTGGAAGGGCCCTCCCCGTCGTAACTCGAGAATATACCCCAGGTTCCGGCCGCAACTCGACAAAAACCATGAGACTGCCCCCTCGCCGCGAGATGAAGCCCGATTCGCCTGCACAGCGTGCAGAGCATTTCCGTGTTCCACATCAAACGTGAAAGGAGCCTTGATTTCCTTGATGGCCCTCCAGAGATAAACCAAGATCACTGTCTCAAGTCTAGAGGGATCCTGAGGTCACTGGAGCAACAGGAAAGGGCTCCTTGGACCCGAAATCAACTCGAGATGAGAGCTTAGTCCCTGGCTTCGACTCAAGAGGAATACCAACTTTCCACAAGCACCTCAAGAGGAGGCTTCTCTCAGCTACAGGTATGTGAGAGGGACCCTGAGTTTGTGGCCTCAAGTGGAATGGACAGGAGATGCTCTGACTCGAAGTAAGGCCGGATATCCCTGCAGTGAATTGAATGCAGGCTCGCCTTGCATCTCCCAAGACGAAGGGAATTCTGAATCCCCTGTGGACACCACAGAGAAAGACCTAGTTCTCCGCCTCATCGCGACCGGAGACCTCACATCCTTTGAAAACTCGAGGGGACCGCGGAGATCAATGCTTCCAAAGGAGAGGATGTCTGACTCCTCTTGAAAATGGATAGGAGTCCCAGGATCCCTGTGGCTCGTGGAAAGGGACCCTGGGTCTCCCGCCTCACGTGGAGACGCGTCCCAATTGCCATGCCAAGACTCGAGGAGAATCCCGAGGTGTCCCTCGCAACTAGGCAGGAGTCCTGACGTCGCTGAACATACAAGTGTCTGGAAGGGCCCTCCCCGACGTAACTCGAGAATATACACCAGGGTCTGGCCGCAACTCGAGAAACACCATGAGACTTCCCCCTCGCCCCGAAATGAGGCCTGATTACCCTGTACTGCGTGCAGAGCAATTCCGTATTCCACATCAAACGTGAAAGGAGCCTTGATTTCCTTGGTGGCACTCCAGAGAAAACCCAAGATCACTGTCTCAAGTCTAGAGGGATCCTGAGGTCACTGGAACAACAAGAAAGGGATCCGTGGACCCCAAAACAACTCGAGATGAGAGCTTAGTCGCTGGCTTCGACACAAGAGGAATACCAACTTTCCACGAGCACCTCAAGACGAGGCTTCTCTCAGCTACAGGTATGTGAGAGGGACCCTGAGTTTGTGGCCTCAAGTGGAATGGACACCGAGATGCTCTGACTCGAAGTAAGGCCGGATATCCCTGCAGTGAATTGGATGCAGGCTCGTCTTGCATCTCCCAAGACGAAGGGTTGTCTGAATCCCCTGTGGAGACCACAGAGAAAGACCTAGTCCTCCGCCTCAGCGTGACCGGAGGCCTCACATCCTTTGAAAACTCGAGAGGTCCCCGGAGATCAATGCTTCCAAAGGAGACGATGCCTGACTCTTCTTGAAAATGGATAGGATTCCCAGGATCCCTGTGGCACGGGAAAGGGACCCTGGGTCTCCCGCCTCACGTGGAGACGCGTCCCAATTTCCATGCCAAGACTCGAAGAGAATCCCGAGGTGTCCCTCGCACCTAGGCAGGAATCTTTATGTCGCTGAACAAACACGTGTCTGGAAGGGCCCTCCCCGTCGTAACTCGAGAATATACCCCAGGTCCGGCCGCAACTCGAGAAAAACCATGAGACTTCCCACTTGCCATGAGATGAAGCCCGATTCCCCTGCACTGCGTGCAGAGCAACTCCGTGTTCCACATCAAACGTGAAAGGAGCCTTGATTTCCTTGATGGCACTCCAGAGAAAACCCAAGATCACTGTCTCAAGTCTAGAGGGATCCTGAGGTCACTGTAGCAACACGAAAGGGCTCTGTGGACCCCAAATCAACTCGAGATGAGAGCTTAGTCCCTGGCATCAACTCAAGAGGAATACCAACTTTCCACAAGCACCTCACGAGGAGGCTTCTCTCAGCTACAGGTATGTGAGATGGACCCTGAGTTTGTGGCCTCAAGTGGAATGGACACCGAGATGCTCTGACTCGAAGTAAGGCCGGATATCCCTGCAGTGAATTGAATGCAGGCTCGTCTTGCATCTCCCAAGCCGAAGGGAAGTCTGAATCCCCTGTGGAGACCACAGAGAAAGACGTAGTCCTCCGCCTCATCGCGACCGGAGGCCTCACATCCTTTGAAAACTCGAGAGGTCCGTGGAGATCAATGCTTCCCTAGGAGACGATGCCTGACTCTTCTTGAAAATGGATAGGAGTCCCAGGATCCCTTTGGCACGTGGAAAGAGACACTGGGTCTTTCGCCTCACGTGGAGACCCGTCCCAATTGCCATGCCAAGACTCGAGGAGAATCCCGAGTTGTCCCTCGCACCTAGGCAGGAGTCCTGACGTCGCTGAACAAACACGTGTCTGGAAGTGCCCTCCCCGTAGTAACTTGAGAATGTACCCCAGATTCCGGCCGCAACTCGAGAAAAACCATGAGACTTCCCACTCGCCGCGAGATGAGGCCCGATTCCCCTGCACAGCGTGCAGAGCAATTCCGTGTTCCACATCAAACCTGAAAGGAGCCGTGATTTCCTTGATGGCACTCCAGAGAAAACCCAAGATCACTGACTCAAGTCTAGAGCGATCCTGAGGTCACTGGAACAACACGAAAGGGCTCCGTGGACCCCAAATCAACTCGAGATGAGAGCTTAGTCCCTGGCTTCGACTCAAGAGGAATACCAACTTTCCACAAGCACCTCAAGAGGAGGCTTCTCTCAGCTACAGGTATGTGAGGGGACCCAGAGTTTGTGGCCTCAAGTGGAATGGTCACCGAGATGCTCTGACTCGAAGTAAGGCCGGATATCCCTGCAGTGAATTGAATGCAGGCTCGTCTTCCATCTCCCAAGACGAAGGGATGTCTGAATCCCCTGTGGAGACCACAGAGAAAGACCTAGTCCTCCGACTCATCGCGCCCGGAGGCCTCACATCCTTTGAAAACTCGAGAGGTCCGCTGAGATCAATGCTTCCAAAGGAGTCGATGCCTGACTCCTCTTAAAAATCGATAGGAGTCCCAGGATCCCTGTGGCACGTCGAAAGGGACACAGGGTCTCCCGCCTCACGTGAAGACGCGTCCCAATTGCCATGCCAAGACTCGAGGAGAATCCCGAGGTGCCCTCGCACCTAGGCAGGAGTCCTGACGTCGCTGAACAAACACGTGTCTGGAAGGGCCCTCCCCGTCGTAACTCGAGAATATACCCCAGGTTCCGGCCGCAACTCGACAAAAACCATGAGACTTCCCCCTCTCCGCGAGATGAAGCCTGATTCACCTGCACAGCGTGCAGAGCAATTCCGTGTTCCACATCAAACGTGAAAGGAGCCTTGATTTCCTTGATGGCCCTCCAGAGATAAACCAAGATCACTGTCTCAAGTCTAGAGGGATCCTGAGGTCACTGGAGCAACAGGAAAGGGCTCCTTGAACCCGAAATCAACTCGAGATGAGAGCTTAGTCCCTGACTTCGACTCAAGAGGAATAACAACTTTCCACAAGCACCTCAAGAGGAGGCTTCTCTCAGCTACAGGTATGTGAGAGGGACCCCGAGTTTCTGGCCTCAAGTGGAATGGACAGGAGATGCTCTGACTCGAAGTAAGCCCGGATATCCCTGCAGTGAATTGAATGCAGGCTCGCCTTGCATCTCCCAAGACGAAGGGATGTCTGAATCCCCTGTGGAGAAAACAGAGAAAGACCTAGTTCTCCACCTCCTCGCGACCGGAGGCCTCACATCCTTTTAAAACTCGAGAGGTCCACGGAGATCAATGCTTCCAAAGGAGACGATGTCTGACTCCACTTGAAAATGGATAGGAGTCCAAGGATACCTGTGGCACGTGGAAAGGGACTCTGGGTCTCCCGCCTCACGTGGAGACGCATCCCAGTTGCCATGCCAAGACTCGAGGAAAATCCCGAGGTGTCCCTCGCAACTAGGCAGGAGTCCTGACGTCGCTGAACATACAAGTGTCTGGAAGGGCCCTCCCCGACGTAACTCGAGAATGTACACCAGGGTCTGGCCGCAACACGAGAAACACCATGAGACTTCCCCTTCGCCCCGAAATGAGGCCTGATTACCCTGTACTGCGTGCAGAGCAATTCCGTATTCCACATCAAACGGGAAAGGAGCCTTGATTTCCTTGGTGGCACTCCAGAGAAAACCCAAGATCACTGTTTCAAGTCTAGAGGGATCCTGAGGTCACTGGAACAACACGAAAGGGCTCCGTGGACCCCAAAACAACTCGAGATGAGAGCTTAGTCCCTGGCTTCGAATCAAGAGGAATACCAACTTTCCACGAGCACCTCAAGACGAGGCTTCTCTCAGCTACAGGTATGGGAGAGGGACCCTGAGTTTGTGGCCTCAAGTGGAATGGACACCGAGATGCTCTGACTCGAAGTAAGGCCGGATATCCCTGCAGTGAATTGGATGCAGGCTCGTCTTGCATCTCCCAAGACGAAGGTTTGTCTGAATCCCCTGTGGAGACCACAGGGAAAGACCTACTCCTCCGCCTCAACGCGACCGGAGGCCTCACATCCTTTGAAAACTCGAGAGGTCCCCGGAGATCAATGCTTCCAAAGGAGACGATGCCTGACTCTTCTTGAAAATGGATAGGAGTCCTAGGATCCCTGTGGCACGGGAAAGGGACCCTGGGTCTCCCGCCTCACGTGGAGATGCGTCCCAATTGCCATGCCAAGACTCGAGGAGAATCCCGAGGTGTCCCTCGCACCTAGGCAGGAATCTTTACGTCGCTGAACAAACACGTGTCTGGAAGGGCCCTCCCCGTCGTAACTCGAGAATATACCCCAGGTCCCGCCGCAACTCGAGAAAAACCATGAGACTTCCCACTTGCCATGAGATGACGCCCGATTCCCCTGCACTGCGTGCAGAGCAACTCCGTGTTCCACATCAAACGTGAAAGGAGCCTTGATTTCCTTGATGGCACTCCAGAGAAAACCCAAGATCACTGTCTCAAGTCTAGAGGGATCCTGAGGTCACTGTAGCAACACGAAAGGGCTCTGTGGACCCCAAATCAACTCGAGATGAGAGCTTAGTCCCTGGCATCAACTCAAGAGGAATACCAACTTTCCACAAGCACCTCACGAGGAGGCTTCTCTCAGCTACAGGTATGTGAGACGGACCCTGAGTTTGTGGACTCAAGTGGAATGAACACCGAGATTCTCTGACTCGAAGTAAGGCCGGATATCCCTGCAGTGAATTGAATGCAGGCTCGTCTTGCATCTCCCAAGACGAAGGGATGTCTGAATCCCCTGTGGAGACCACAGAGAAAGACGTAGTCCTCCGCCTCATCGCGACCGGAGGCCTCACATCCTTTGAAAACTCGAGAGGTCCGTGGAGATCAATGCTTCCCTAGGAGACGATGCCTGACTCTTCTTGAAAATGGATAGGAGTCCCAGGATCCCTTTGGCACGTGGAAAGAGACACTGGGTCTTTCGCCTCACGTGGAGACCCGTCCCAATTGCCATGCCAAGACTCGAGGAGAATCCCGAGTTGTCCCTCGCACCTAGGCAGGGGTCCTGACGTCGCTGAACAAACACGTGTCTGGAAGTGCCCTCACCGTAGTAACTTGAGAATGTACCCCAGATTCCGGCCGAAACTCGAGAAAAACCATGAGACTTCCCACTCGCCGCGAGATGAGGCCCGATTCCCCTGCACAGCGTGCAGAGCAACTCCGTGTTCCACATCAAACGTGAAAGGAGCCTTGATTTCCTTGATGGCACTCCAGAGAAAACCCAAGATCACTGTCTCAAGTCTAGAGGGATCCTGAGGTCACTGTAGCAACACGAAAGGGCTCTGTGGACCCCAAATCAACTCGAGATGAGAGCTTAGTCCCTGGCATCAACTCAAGAGGAATACCAACTTTCCACAAGCACCTCACGAGGAGGCTTCTCTCAGCTACAGGTATGTGAGACGGACCCTGAGTTTGTGGACTCAAGTGGAATGGACACCGAGATTCTCTGACTCGAAGTAAGGCCGGATATCCCTGCAGTGAATTGAATGCAGGCTCGTCTTGCATCTCCCAAGACGAAGGGATGTCTGAATCCGCTGTGGAGACCACAGAGAAAGACGTAGTCCTCCGCCTCATCGCGACCGGAGGCCTCACATCCTTTGAAAACTCGAGAGGTCCGTGGAGATCAATGCTTCCCTAGGAGACGATGCCTGACTCTTCTTGAAAATGGATAGGAGTCCCAGGATCCCTTTGGCACGTGGAAAGAGACACTGGGTCTTTCGCCTCACGTGGAGACCCGTCCCAATTGCCATGCCAAGACTCGAGGAGAATCCCGAGTTGTCCCTCGCACCTAGGCAGGGGTCCTGACGTCGCTGAACAAACACGTGTCTGGAAGTGCCCTCACCGTAGTAACTTGAGAATGTACCCCAGATTCCGGCCGAAACTCGAGAAAAACCATGAGACTTCCCACTCGCCGCGAGATGAGGCCCGATTCCCCTGCACAGCGTGCAGAGCAATTCCGTGTTCCACATCAAACCTGAAAGGAGCCGTGATTTCCTTGATGGCACTCCAGAGAAAACCCAAGATCACTGACTCAAGTCTAGAGCGATCCTGAGGTCACTGGAACAACACGAAAGGGCTCCGTGGACCCCAAATCAACTCGAGATGAGAGCTTAGTCCCTGGCTTCGACTCAAGAGGAATACCAACTTTCCACAAGCACCTCAAGAGGAGGCTTCTCTCAGCTACAGGTATGTGAGGGAACCCAGAGTTTGTGGCCTCAAGTGGAATGGACACCGAGATGCTCTGACTCGAAGTAAGGCCGGATATCCCTGCAGTGAATTGAATGCAGGCTCCTCTTCCATCTCCCAAGACGAAGGGATGTCTGAATCCACTGTGGAGACCACAGAGAAAGACCTAGTCCTCCGCCTCATCTTAACAGGAGGCCTCACATCCTTTGAAAACTCGAGAGGTCTGCGGAGATCAATGCTTCCAAAGGAGACGATGCCTGACTCCTCTTGAAAATGGATAGGAGTCCCAGGATCCCTGTGGCACGTCGAAAGGGACCCTGGGTCTCCCGCCTCACGTGGAGACGCGTCCCAATTGCCATGCCAAGACTCGAGGAGAATCCCGAGGTGTCCCTCGCACCTAGGCAGGAGTCCTGACGTCCCTGAACAAACACGTTTCTGGAAGAGACCTCCCCGTCATAACTCGAGAATATACCCCAGGTTCCGGCCGCAACTCGAGAAAAACCATGAGACTTCCCCCTCGCTGCGACATGAGGCCCGATTCCCCTGCACTGCGTGCAGAGCAATTCCGTGTTCCACATCAAACGTGAAAGGAGCCTTGATTTCCTTGATGGCACTCCAGAGAAAACCCAAGATCACTGTCTCAAGTCTAGAGGGATCCTGAGGTCACTGGAGCAACACGAAAGGGCTCCGTGGACCCCAAATCAACTCGAGATGAGAGCTTAGTCCCTGGCTTCGACTCAAGAGGAATACCAAGTTTCCACAAGCACCTCAAGAGGAGGCTTCTCTCAGCCACAGGTATGTGAGAAGGACCCTGAGTTTCTGGCCTCAAGTGGAATGGACACCGAGATGCTCTGACTCGAACTAAGGCCGGATATCCCTGCAGTGTATTGAATGCAGGCTCGTCTTGCATCTGCCAAGACGAAGGGATGCCTGAATCCCCTGTGGAGACCACAGAGAAACACCTAGTCCTCCGCCTCATCGCGACCGGAGGCCTCACATCCTTTGAAAACTCGAGAGGTCCGCGGAGATCAATGCTTCCAAAGGAGACAATGCCTGACTCCTCTTGAAAATGGATAGGAGTCGCAGGATCTCTGTGGCACGTGGAAAGGGACCCTGGGTCTCCCGCCTCACGTGGAGACGCTTCCCAATTGCCATGCCAAGATTCGAGGAGAATACCGAGGTGTCCCTCGCACCTAGGCAGGAGTCCTGACGTCGCTGAACAAACACGTGTCTGGAAGGGCCCTCCCCGTTGTACCTCGAGAATATACCCCAGGTTCTGGCCGCAACTCGAGAAAAACCATGAGACTTCCCCCTCGCCGCGAGATGAGGCCCGATTCCCCTGCACTGCATGCAGAGCAATTCCATGTTCCACATCAAACGTGAAAGGAGCCTTGATTTCCTTGATGGCACTCCAGAGAAAACCCAAGATCACTGTCTCAAGTCTAGAGGGATCCTGAGGTCACTGGAGCAACACGAAAGGTCTCCGTGGACCCCAAATCAACTCGAGATGATAGCTTAGTCCCTGGCTTCGACTAAAGAGGAATAACAACTTTCCATAAGCACCTCAAGAGGAGGCTTCTCTCAGCTACAGGTATGTGAGAGGGACCCTGAGTTTGTGGCCTGAAGTCGAATGGACACCGATATGCGCTGACTCGAAGTAAGACCGGATATCCCTGCAGTGAATTGAATGCAGGCTCGTCTTGCATCTCCCAAGACAAAGGGATGTCTGAATCCCCTGTGGAGACCACAGAGAAAGACCTAGTTCTCGCCACATTGCGACGGGAATACTCACATCCTTTGAAAACTCTAGAGGTCCGCGGAGATCAATGCTTCCATAGGAGACGATGCCTGACTCCTCTGGAAAATGGATAGGAGTCCCAGGATCCCTGTGGCACGTCGAAAGGGACCCTGGGTCTCCCGCGTCACGTGGAGACCTGTCCCAATTGCCATGCCAAGATTCGAGGAGAATCTCGAGGTGTCCCTCACACCTAGGCAGGAGTTCTGACGTCGCTGAAGAAACACGTGTCTGCAAGGGCCCTCCCCGTCGAAACTCGTGAATATACCTCAGGTTCCGGCCGCCACTCGAGAAAAACCATGAGACTTCCCCCTCGCCGCGAGATGAGGCCCGATGTCCCTGCACTGTGTGCAGAGCAATTCCGTGTTTCCCATCAAAAGTGAAAGGAGCCTTGATTTCCTTGATGGCACTCCAGAGAAAACCAAAGATCACTGTCTCAAGTCTAGAGGGATCCTGAGGTCACTGTAGCAACACGAATGGGCTCCGTGGACCCCAAATCAACTCGAGATGAGAGCTTAGTCCCTGGCTTCGACTCAAGAGGAATATCAACTTTCCACAAGCACCTCAAGAGGAGGCTTCTCTCAGCTACAGGTAAGTGAGATGGCCCCAGAGTTTGTGGCCTCAAGTGGAATGGACACGGAGATGCTCTGACTCGAAGTAAGGCCGGATATCCCTGCATTGAATTGAATGCAGGCTCGTCTTGCATCTCCCAAGACGAAGGGATGTCTGAATCCCCTGTGGAGACCACAGAGAAAGACCTAATTCTCCGCCTCATCGCGAGCGGAGGCCTCACATCCTTTGAAAACTCGAGAGGTCCGTGGAGATCAATGCTTCCAAAGGAGACGATGCCTGACTCCACTTGAAAATGGATAGGAGTTCCAGGATCCCTGTGGCACGTCGAAAGGCACCCTGGGTCTCCCGCCTCACGTGGAGAGGCGTCCCAATTGCCATGCCAAGACTCGAGGAGAATCCCGAGGTGTCCCTCGCACCTAGGCAGGAGTCCTGACGTCCCTGAACAAACACGTGTCTGGAAGGGACCTCCCCGTCATAACTCGAGAATATACCCCAGGTTCCGGCCGCAACTCGAGAAAAACCATGAGACTTCCCCCTCGCTGCGACATGAGGCCCGATTCCCCTGCACTGCGTGCAGAGCAATTCCATGTTCCACATCAAACGTGAAAGGAGCCTTGATTTCCTTGATGGCACTCCAGAGAAAACCCAAGATCACTGTCTCAAGTCTAGAGGGATCCTGAGGTCACTGGAGCAACACGAAAGGGCTCCGTGGACCCCAAATCAACTCGAGATGAGAGCTTAGTCCCTGGCTTCGACTCAAGAGGAATACCAAGTTTCCACAAGCACCTCAAGAGGAGGCTTCTCTCAGGCACAGGTATGTGAGAAGGACCCTGAGTTTCTGGCCTCAAGTGGAATGGACACCGAGATGCTCTGACTCGAACTAAGGCCGGATATCCCTGCAGTGTATTGAATGCAGGCTCGTCTTGCATCTGCCAAGACGAAGGGATGTCTGAATCCCCTGTGGAGACCACAGAGAAACACCTAGTCCTCGGCCTCATCGCGACCGGAGGCCTCACATCCTTTGAAAACTCGAGAGGTCCGCGGAGATCAATGCTTCCAAAGGAGACAATGCCTGACTCCTCTTGAAAATGGATAGGAGTCGCAGGATCCCTGTGGCACGAGGAAAGGGACCCTGGGTCTCCCGCCTCACGTGGAGACGCTTCCCAATTGCCATGCCAAGATTCGAGGAGAATACCGAGGTGTCCCTCGGACCTAGGCAGGAGTCCTGACGTCGCTGAACAAACACGTGTCTGGAAGGGCCCTCGCCGTCGTAACTCGAGAATATACCCCAGGTTCCGCCCGCAACTCGAGAAAAACCATGAGACTTCCCCCTCGCCGCGAGATGAGGCCCGATTCCCCTGCACTGCATGCAGAGCAATTCCAGGTTCCACATCAAACGTGAAAGGAGCCTTGATTTCCTTGATGGCACTCCAGAGAAAACCCAAGATCACTGTCTCAAGTCTAGAGGGATCCTGAGGTCACTGGAGCAACACGAAAGGGCTCCGTGGACCCCAAATCAACTCGAGATGAGAGCTTAGTCCCTGGCTTCGACTAAAGAGGAATAACAACTTTCCATAAGCACCTCAAGAGGAGGCTTCTCTCAGCTACAGGTATGTGAGAGGGACCCTGAGTTTGTGGCCTGAAGTGGAATGGACACCGATATGCGCTGACTCGAAGTAAGGCCGGATATCCCTGCAGTGAATTGAATGCAGGCTCGTCTTGCATCTCCCAAGACAAAGGGATGTCTGAATCCCCTGTGGAGACCACAGAGAAAGACCTAGTTCTCGCCACATTGCGACGGGAATACTCACATCCTTTGAAAACTCTAGAGGTCCGCGGAGATCAATGCTTCCATAGGAGACGATGCCTGACTCCTCTGGAAAATGGATAGGAGTCCCAGGATCCCTGTGGCACGTGGAAAGGGACCCTGGGTCTCCCGCGTCACGTGGAGACCTGTACCAATTGCCATGCCAAGATTCGAGGAGAATCTCGAGGTGCCCCTCACACCTAGGCAGGAGTTCTGACGTCGCTGAAGAAACACGTGTCTGCAAGGGCCCTCCCCGTCGAAACTCGAGAATATACCTCAGGTTCCGGCCGCCACTCGAGAAAATCCATGAGACTTCCCCCTCGCCGCGAGATGAGGCCCGATGTCCCTGCACTGTGTGCAGAGCAATTCCGTGTTTCCCATCAAAAGTGAAAGGAGCCTTGATTTCCTTGATGGCACTCCAGAGAAAACCAAAGATCACTGTCTCAAGTCTAGAGGGATCCTGAGGTCACTGTAGCAACAAGAAAGGACTCCGTGGACCCCAAATCAACTCGAGATGAGAGCTTAGTCCCTGGCTTCGAGTCAAGAGGAATACCAACTTTCCACAAGCACCTCAAGAGGAGGCTTCTCTCAGCTACAGGTATGTGAGAGGGACCCTGAGTTTGTGGGCTCAAGTGGAATGGACACCGAGATGCTCTGACTCGAAGTAAGGCCGGATATCCCTGCAGTGAATGGAAAGCAGGCTCGTCTTGCATCTCCCAAGACGAAGGGTTGTCTGAATCCCCTGTGGAGACCACAGAGAAAGACCTAGTTCTCCGGCTCATCGCGACCGGAGGCCTTCCATCCTTTGAAAACTCGAGAGGTCCGCGGAGATCAATGCTTCCAAAGGAGACGATGCCTGACTCCTCTTGAAAATGGATAGGAGTCCCAGGATCCCTGTGGCACGTGGAAAGGGAAACTGGGTCTCCCGCCTCACGTGGAGACGCTTCCCAATTGCCATGCCAAGACTTGAGGCGAATCCCGAGGTGTCCCTCGCACCTAGGCAGGAGTCCTGACTTCGCTGAACAAACACGTGTCTGGAAGGGCCCTCCCCGTCGTAACTCGAGAATATATCCCAGGTTCCGGCCGCAACTCGAGAAAAACCATGAGACTTCCCCCTCGCAGCGAGATGAGACCCTATTACCCTGCACTGCGTGCAGAGCAATTCCATGTTCCACATCAAACGTGAAAGGAGCCTTGATTTCCTTGATGGCACTCCAGAGAAAACCCAAGATCACTGTCTCAATTCTAGAGGGATCCTGAAGTCACTGGAGCAACACGAAAGGGCTCCGTGGACCCCAAATCAACTCGAGATGAGAGCTTAGTCCCTGGCTTCGACTCAAGAGGATTACCAACTTTCCACAAGCACCTCAAGAGGAGGCTTCTGTCAGCTACAGGTATGTGAGAGGGACCCTGAGTTTGTGGCCTCAAGTGGAATGGACACCGAGATGCTCTGACTCGAAGTAAGGCCGGATATCCCTGCAGTGAATTGAATGCAGGCTCACCTTGCATCTCCCAAGACGAAGGGAATTCTGAATCCCCTGTGGAGACCACAGAGAAAGACCTAGTTCTCCGCCTCATCGCGACCGGAGACCTCACATCCTTTGAAAACTCGAGAGGTCCGCGGAGATCAATGCTTCCAAAGGAGTCGATGCCTCACTCCTCTTGAAAATGGATAGGAGTCCCAGGATCCCTGTGGCACGTGGAAAGGGACCCTGGGTCTCCCGCCTCACGTGGAGACGCGTCCCAATTGCCATGCCAAGACTCGAGGAGAATCACGAGGTGTCCCTCGCACCTAGGCAGGAGTCCTGACGTCGCTGAACTAACACGTGTCTGGAAGGGCCCTCCCCGTCGTAACTCGAGAATATACCCCAGCTTCCGGCCACAACTCAAGAAAAACCATGAGACTTCCCCCTCACCACGAGATGAGGCCCGATTCCCCTGTACTGCATTCAGAGCAATTCCGTGTTCCACATCAAACGTGAAAGGAGCCTTGATTTCCTTGATGGCACTCCAGAGAAAACCCAAGATCATTGTCTCAAGTCTAGAGGGATCCTGAGGTCATTGGAGCAACACGAAAGGGCTCCGTGGACCCCAAATCACCTCGAGATGAGAGCTTAGTCCCTGGCTTTGACTCAAGAGGACTACCAACTTTCCACAAGCACCTGAAGAGGAGGCTTCTCTCAGCTACGGGTATGTGAGAGGGACCCTGAGTTTGTGGCCTCAGGTGGAATGGACAACGAGATGCTCTGACTCGAAGTAAGGCCGGATATCCCTGCAGTGAATTGAATGCAAGCTCGCCTTGCATCTCCCAAGACGAAGGGATGTCTGAATCCCCTGTGGAGACCACAGAGAAAGACCTAGTTCTCCGCCTCATCGTGACCGGAGACCTCACAACCTTTGAAAACTCGAGAGATCCGCGGAGATCAATGCTTTCAAAGGAGACGATGCCTGACTCCTCTTGAAAATCGATAGGAGTCCCAGGATCCCTGTGGCACATGGAAAGGGACACTGGTCTCCCGCCTCACGTGGAGTAGCGTCCCAATTGCCATGCCAAGACTCGAGGAGAATCCCGAGGTGTCCCTCGCATCTAGGCAGGAGTCCTGACGTCCCTGAACAAACACGTGTCTGGAAGGGCCCTCCCCGTCGTAACTCGAGAATATATCCCAGGTTCCGGCCGCAACTCGAGAAAAACCATGAGACTTCCCCCTCGCTGCGACATGAGGCCCGATTCCCCTGCACTGCGTGCAGAGCAATTCCGTGTTCCACATCAAACGTGAAAGGAGCCTTGATTTCCTTGATGGCACTCCAGAGAAAACCCAAGATCACTGTCTCAAGTCTAGAGGGATCCTGAGGTCACTGGAGCAACACGAAAGGGCTCTGTGGACCCCAAAACAACTCGAGATGAGAGCTTAGTCCCTGGCTTCGACTCAAGAGGAATACCAACTTTCCACAAGCACCTCAAGAGGAGGCTTCTCTCAGCCACAGGTATGTGAGAAGGACCCTGAGTTTCTGGCCTCAAGTGGAATGGACACCGAGATGCTCTGACTCGAACTAAGGCCGGATATCCCTGCAGTGTATTGAATGCAGGCTCGTCTTGCATCTGCCAAGACGAAGGGATGTCTGAATCCCCTGTGGAGACCACAGAGAAACACCTAGTCCTCCGCCTCATCGCGACCGGAGGCCTCACATCCTTTGAAAACTCGAGAGGTCCGCGGAGATCAATGCTTCCAAAGGAGACAATGCCTGACTCCTCTTGAAAATGGATAGGAGTCGCAGGATCCCTGTGGCACGTGGAAAGGGACCCTGGGTCTCCCGCCTCACGTGGAGACGCTTCCCAATTGCCATGCCAAGATTCGAGGAGAATACCGAGGTGGCCCTCGCACCTAGGCAGGAGTCCTGACGTCGCTGAACAAACACTTGTCTGGAAGGGCCCTCGCCGTCGTAACTCGAGAATATACCCCAGGTTACGTCCGCAACTCGAGAAAAACCATGAGACTTCCCCCTCGCCGCGAGATGAGGCCCGATTCCCCTGCACTGCATGCAGAGCAATTCCATTTTCCATATCAAACGTGAAAGGAGCCTTGATTTACTTGATGGCACTCCAGAGAAAACCCACGATCACTGTCTCAAGTCTAGAGGGATCCTGAGGTCACTGGAGCAACCCGAAAGGGCTCCGTGGACCCCAAATCAACTCGAGATGAGAGCTTAGTCCCTGGCTTCGACTAAAGAGGAATAACAACTTTCCATAAGCACCTCAAGAGGAGGCTTCTCTCAGCTACAGGTATGTGAGAGGGACCCTGATTTTGTGGCCTGAAGTGGAATGGACACCGATATGCGCTGACTGGAAGTAAGGCCGGATATCCCTGCAGTGAATTGAATGTAGGCTCGTCTTGCATCTCCCAAGACAAAGGGATGTCTGAATCCCCTGTGGAGACCACAGAGAAAGACCTAGTTCTCCGCCTCATCGCGACCGGAGGCCTCCCATCCTTTGAAAACTCTTGAGGTCCGCCGAGAACCATGCTTCAAAAGGAGACGATGCCTGACTCCTCTGAAAATGGATAGGAGTACCAGGATCCCTGTGGCACGTGGAAAGGGACCCTGGTTCTCCCGCCTCACGTGGAGACGAGTCCCATTGCCATGCCAAGACTCGAGGAGAATCCCGAGGTGTCCCTCGCACCTAGGCAGTAGTCCTGACATCGCTGAACAAACACGTGTCTGGAAGGGCCCTCCCCGTCATAACTCGAAAATATACTCCAGGTTCCGGACGCAACTCGAGAAAAACCATGAGACTTCCCCCTCGCCGCGAGATGAGGCCTGATTCCCCTGTAAGGCATGCAGAGCAATTCCGTGTTCCACATCAAACGTGAAAGGAGCCTTGATTTCCTGATGGCACTCCAGAGAAAACGCAATATCACTGTCTCAAGTCTATAGGGATCCTGAAATAAGTGTAGCAACACGAAAGAGCTCCGTGGACGCCAAATCAAATCGGGATGAAAGCTTAGTCCCTGGATTTGACTCAAGAGGAATACTAGCTTTCCACAAAAACCACAAGAGGAGGCTTCTCTAAGCTATATGTATGTGAGAGGTACCCTGAATTTGTGGCCTCAAGTGGAATGGACACCGAGATGCTCTGACTCGAAGTAAGGCCAGATATACCTGCAGAGAATTGAATGCATGCTCGTCTTACATCTCCCAAGACGAAGGGATGTCTGAATCCCCTGTGGAGACCACAGAGAAAGACCTAGTTCTCCGCCTCATCGAGACCGGAGGCCTCACATCCTTTGAAAACTCGAGAGGTCTGCGGAGATCAATGCTTCCCAAGGAGACGATGCCTGACTCCTCTTGAAAATGGATAGGAGTCCCAGGATCCCTGTGGCACGTCGAAAGGGACCCTGGGTCTCCCGCCTCACGTGGAGACGCGTCCCAATTGCCATGCCAAGACTCGAGGAGAATCCCGAGGTGTCCCTCGCACCTAGGCAGGAGTCCTGACGTCGCTGAACAAACACGTGTCTGGAAGGGCCCTCCCCGTCGTGACTCGAGAATATACCCCAGGTTCCGGCCGCAACTCTAGAAAAACCATGAGACTTCCCCCTCGCCGCGAGATGAGGTCCGATTCCCCTGCACTGCGTGCAGAGCAATTCCGTGTTCCACATCAAACGTGAAAGGAGCCTTGATTTCCTTGATGGCACTCCAGAGAAAACCCAAAGTCACTCTCTCAAGTCTAGAGGAATCCTGAGGTCACTGGAGCAACACGAAAGGGCTCCGTGGACCCCAAATCAACTCGAGATGAGAGCTTAGTCCCTGGCTTCGACTCAAGAGGAATACCAACTTTCCACAAGCACTTCAAGAGGAGGCTTCTCTCAGCTACAGGTATGTGAGAGGGACCCTGAGTTTGTGGCCTCAAGTGGAATGGACACCGAGATGATCTGACTTGAAATAAGGCCGGATATCCCTGCAGAGAATTGAATGCAGGCTCGTCTTGCATTTCCCTGGACGAAGGGATGTCTGAATCCACTGTGGAGACGACAGAGAAAGACCTAGTCCTCCGCCTCGTCGCGAACGGAGGCCTCAAATCCTTTTAAAACTGGAGAGGTCTGCGGAGATCAATGCTTCCAAAGGAGACGATGCCTGACTCCTCTTAAAAATGGATAGGAGTCCCAGGATCCCTGTGGCACGTGGAAAGGGACCCTGGGTCTCCCGCCTCACGTGGAGAGGCGTCCCAATTGCCATGCGAAGACTCGAGGAGAATCCCGAGTTGTCCCTCGCACCTAGGCTGGAGTCCTTACGTCGCTGAACAAGCACGTGTATGGAAGGGCCCTCCCCGTCGTAACTCGGGAATATACCCCAGGTTCCGGCCGCAACTCGAGAAAAACCATGAGACTTCGCCCTCGCTGCGAGATGAGGCCCGATTCCCCTGCATTGCGGGCAGAGCAATTCCGTGTTCCACATCAAACGTGAAAGGAGCCTTGATTTCCTTGATGGCACTCCAGGGAAAACCCAAGATCACTGTCTCAAGTCTAGAGGGATCCTGAGGACATTGGAGCAACAAGAAAGGGATCCGTGGACCCCAAATCAACTCGAGATGAGAGCTTAGTCCCCGGCTTCGTCTCAAGAGGAATACCAACTTTCCACAAGCACCTCAAGAGGAGGCTTCTCTCAGCTACAGCTATGTGAGAGGGACCCTGAGTTTGTGTCCTCAAGTGGAATGGACACCGAGATGCTCTGACACGAAGTAAGGCCGGATATCCCTGCAGTGAATTGAATGCAGGCTCGTCTTGCATCTCCCAAGACGAAGGGATGTCTGAATCCCCTGTGGAGACCACAGAGAAAGACCTAGTCTCCGCCTCATCGCGACTGGAGGCCTCACATCCTTTGAAAACTCCAGAGGTCCGCGGAGATCAATGCTTCCAAAGGAGACGATGCCTGATTCCTCTTGAAAATGGATAGGAGTCCCAGGATCCCTGTGGCACGTGGAAAGGGACCCTGGGTCTCCCGCCTCACGTGGAGACACGTCCCAATTGCCATGCCAAGACTCGAGGAGAATCCCGAGGTGTCCCTCGCACCTAGGCAGGATTCCTGACGTCGCTGAACAAACACGTGTCTGGAAGGGACCTCCCCGTCATAACTCGAGAATATACCCCAGGTTCCGGCCGCAACTCGAGAAAAACCATGAGACTTCCCCCTCGCCGCGAGATGAGGCTCGATTTCCCTGCACTGCGTGCAGAGCAATTCCGTGTTCCACATCAAGCCTGAAAGGAGCCTTGATTTCCTTGATGGCACTCCAGAGAAAACCCAAAGTCACTGTCTCAAGTCTAGAGGGATCCTGAGGCCACTGTAGCAGCATGAAAGGGCTCCATAGACCCCAAATCAACTCGAGATGAGAGCTTAGTCCCTGGCTTCGACTCAAGAGGAATACCAACTTTCCACAAGCACCTCAGAGGAGGCTTCTCTCAGCTACAGGTATGTGAGAGGGACCCTGAGTTTGTGGCCTCAAGTGGAATGGACACCGAGATGCTCTGACTCGAATTAAGGCCGGATATCCCTGCAGTGAACTGAATGCAGGCTCCTCTTGCATCTCGCAAGACGAAGGGTTGTCTGAATCCCCTGTGGAGACCACAGAGAAAGACCTAGTCCTCCGCCTCAAAGCGAACGGAGGCCTCACATCCTTTGAAAACTCGAGAGGTCCGCGGAGATCAGTGCTTCCAAAGGAGACGATGCCTGACTCCTCTTGAAAATGGATAGGAGTCCCTGGATCCCTGTGGCACGTGGAAAGGGACCCTGGGTCTCCCGCCTCACGTGGAGACGCGTCCCAATTGCCATGCCAAGACTCGAGGAGAAACCCGAGGTGTCCCTCGCACCTAGGCAGGAGTCCTGACGTCGCAGAACAAACACGTGTCTGGAAGGGCCCTCCCTGTCTTAACTCGAGAATATACCCCAGGTTCCAGCCGCAACTCGAGAAAAACCATGAGACTTCCCCCTCGCCGCGAGATGAGGCCCGATTCCCCTGCACTGCGTGCAGAGCAATTCCGTGTTCCACATCAGACGTGAAAGGAGCCTTGATTTCCTTGATGGAACTCCAGAGAAAACCCAAAGTCACTCTCTCAAGTCTAGAGGGATCCTGAGGTCACTGGAGCAACACGAAAGGGCTCCGTGGACCCCAAATCAACGCGAGATGAGAGCTTAGTCCCTGGCTTCGACTCAAGAGGAAACCCACTTTCCACAAGCACTTCAAGAGGAGGCTTCTCTCAGCTACAGGTATGTGAGAGGGACCATGAGTTTGTGGCCTCAAGTGAAATGGACACCGAGATGCTCTGACTTGAAGTAAGGCCGGATATCCCTGCAGTGAATTGAATGCAGGCTCGTCTTGCATCTCCCAAGACGAAGGGTTGCCTGAATCCCCTGTGGAGACAACAGAGAAAGACCTAGTCCTCCGCCTCAAAGCAACCGGAGGCCTCATATCCTTTGAAAACTCGAGAGGTCCGCGGATATCAATACTTCAAAAGGAGACGATGCCTGACTCCTCTTGAAAATGGATAGGAGTCCCAGGATCTCTGTGGCACGTGGAAAGGGACCCTGGGTCTCCCGCCTCACGTGGAGACGCGTCGAATTGCCATGCCAAGACTCGAGGAGAATCCCGAGGAGTCCCTCGCTCCTAGGCAGGAGTCCTGACGTCGCTGAACAAACACATGTCTGGAAGGGCCCTCCCCGTCGTAACTCGAGAATATACCCCAGGTTCTGGCCGCAACTCGAGAAAAACCATGAGACTTCCCCTTCGCCGCGAGATAAGGCCCGATTCCCCTGCACTGCGTGCAGAGCAATTCCGTGTTCCACATCAAACGTGAAAGGAGCCTTGATTTCCTTGATGGCACTCCAGAGAAAACCCAAGTTCACTGTCTCAAGTCTAGAGGGATCCTGAGGTCACTGGAGCAACACGAAAGGGCTCCGTGGACCCCAAATCAACTCGAGATGAGAGCTTAGTCCCTGGCTTCGACTCAAGAGGAATACCAACTTTCCACAAGCACCTCAAGAGGAGGCTTCTCTCAGCTACAAGTTTGTGAGAGGGACTCTGAGTTTCTGGCCTCAAATGCAATGGACACCGAGATGCTCTGACTCGAAGTAAGGCCGGATATCCCTGCAGTGAATTGAATGCAGGCTCGTCTTGCATCTCCCAAGACGAAGGGTTGCCTGAATCCCCTGTGGAGACAACAGAGAAAGACCTAGTCCTCCGCCTCAAAGCAACCGGAGGCCTCATATCCTTTGAAAACTCGAGAGGTCCGCGGATATCAATACTTCAAAAGGAGACGATGCCTGACTCCTATTGAAAATGGATAGGAGTCCCAGGATCTCTGTGGCACGTGGAAAGGGACCCTGGGTCTCCCGCCTCACGTGGAGACGCGTCGAATTGCCATGCCAAGACTCGAGGAGAATCCCGAGGAGTCCCTCGCTCCTAGGCAGGAGTCCTGACGTCGCTGAACAAACACGTGTCTGGAAGGGCCCTCCCCGTCGTAACTCGAGAATATACCCCAGGTTCTGGCCGCAACTCGAGAAAAACCATGAGACTTCCCCTTCGCCGCGAGATGAGGCCCGATTCCCCTGCACTGCGTGCAGAGCAATTCCGTGTTCCACATCAAACGTGAAAGGAGCCTTGATTTCCTTGATGGCACTCCAGAGAAAACCCAAGTTCACTGTCTCAAGTCTAGAGGGATCCTGAGGTCACTGGAGCAACACGAAAGGGCTCCGTGGACCCCAAATCAACTCGAGATGAGAGCTTAGTCCCTGGCTTCGACTCAAGAGGAATACCAACTTTCCACAAGCACCTCAAGAGGAGGCTTCTCTCAGCTACAAGTTTGTGAGAGGGACTCTGAGTTTCTGGCCTCAAATGCAATGGACACCGAGATGCTCTGACTCGAAGTAAGGCCGGATATCCCTGCAGTGAATTGAATGCAGGCTCGTCTTGCATCTCCCAAGACGAAGCGTTGCCTGAATCCCCTGTGGAGACCACAGAGAAAGACCTAGTCCTCCGCCTCCTCGCGACCGGAGGCCTCACATGCTTTGAAAACTCAAGAGGTCCGCTGAGATCAATACTTCCGAAGGAGATGATGCCTGACTCCTCTTGAAAATGGATAGGAGTCCCAGGATATCTGTGGCACGTCGAAAGGACCCTGGGTCTCCCGCCTCACGTGGAGACCCGTCCCAATTGCAATGCAAAGTCTCGAGGAGAATCCCGAGGTGTCCCTCGCACCTAGGCAGGGGTCCTGACGTCGCTGAACAAACACGTGTCTGGAAGGGCCCTCCCCGTCGTAACTCGAGAATATACCCCAGGTTCCGGCCGCAACTCGAGATAAACCATGAGACTTCCCCCTCGCCGCGAGATGAGGCCCGATTCCCCTGTACTGCGTGCAGAGCAATTCCTTGTTCCACATCAAACGTGAAAAGAGCCTTGATTTCCTTGATTGCACTCCAGAGAAAACCCAAGATCACTGTCTCAAGTCTAGAGGGATCCTGAGGTCACTGGAGCAACACGAAAGGGCTCCGTGGACCCCAAATCAACTCGAGATGAGAGCTTAGTCCCTGGCTTCGACTCAAGAGGAATACCAACTTTCCACAAGCACCTCAAGAGGAGGCTTCTCTCAGCTACAGGTAAGTGAGAGGGACCCTGAGTTTGTGGCCTCAAGTGGAATGGACACCGAGATGCTCTGACTCGAAGTAAGGCCGGATATCCCTGCAGTGAATTGAATGCAGGCTCGTCTTGCATCTCCCAAGACGAAGGGATGTCTGAATCCGCTGTGGAGACCACAGAGAAAGACCTAGTCCTCCGCCTCATCGCGACCGGAGGCCTCACATCCTTTGAAAACTCGAGAGGTCTGTTGAGATCAATGCTTCCAAAGGAGACGATGCCTGACTCCTCTTGAAAATGGATAGAAGTCCCAGGATCCCTGTGGCACGTGGAAAGGGACCGTGGGTCTCCCGCTTCACGTTGAGACGCGTCCCAATTGCCATGCCAAGACTCGAGGAGAATCCCGAAGTGTCCCTCGCACGTAGGCAGGAGTCCTGACGTCGCTGAACAAACACGTGTCTGGAAGGGCCCTCCCCGTCGTAACTCGAGAATATACCCCAGGTTCCGGCCGCAACTCGAGAAAAACCATGAGACTTCACCCTTGCCGTGAGATGAGGCCCGATTCCCCTGCACTGCGTGCAGAGCAATTCCGTGTTCCACATCAAACGTGAAAGGAGCCTTGATTTCCTTGATGGAATTCCAGAGAAAACCCAAAAACACTGTCTCAAGTTAGAGGTATCCTGACGTCACTGGAGCAACACGAAAGGGCTCCGTGGACCCCAAATCAACTCGAGATGAGAGCTTAGTCCCTGGCTTCGACTCAAGAGGAATACCAACTTTCCACAAGCACCTCAAAAGGAGCCTTCTTTCAGCTACAGGTATGTGAGAGGGACCCTGAGTTTGTGGCCGCAAGTGGAATGGACACCGAGATGCTCTGACTCGAAGTAAGGCCGGATATCCCTGCAGTGAATTGAATGCAGGCTCGTCTTGCATCTCCCAAGACGAAGGGATGTCTGAATCCCCTGTGTAGACAACAGAGAAAGACCTAGTCCTCCGCCTCATCGCTACCGGAGGCCTCACATCCTTTGAAAACTCGCGAGGTCTGCGGAGATCAATGCTTCCAAAGAAGACGATGCCTGACTCTTCTTAAAAATTGATAGGAGACCCAGGATCCCTGTGGCACGTGGAAAGGGACCCTGGGTCTCCCGCCTCACGTGGAGACGCGTCTCAATTGCCATTCCAAGACTCGAGGAGAATCCCGAGGTGTTCCTCGCACCTAGGCAGGAGTCCTGACGTCGCTGAACAAACACGTGTCTGGAAGGGCCCTCCCCGTCGTAACTCGAGAATATACCCCAGGTTCCGGCCGCAACTCGAGAAAAACCATGAGACTTCCCCCTCGCCGCGAGATGAGGCCCGATTCCCCTGCAATGCGTGTAGAGCAATTCAGTGTTCCACATCAAACATGAAAGGAGCCTTGATTTCGTTGATGGCACTCCAGAGAAACCCAAGATCACTGTCTCAAGTCTAGAGGGATCCTGAGGTCACTGGAGCAACACGAATGGGCTCCGTGGACCCCAAATCAACTCGAGATGAGAGCTTAGTCCCTGGCTTCGACTCAAGAGGAATACCAACTTTCCACAAGCACCTCAAGAGGAGGCTTCTCTCAGCTACAGGTATGTGAGAGGGACCCTGAGTTTGTGGCCTCAAGTGGAATGGACACCGAGATTCTCTGACTAGGAGTAAGGCCGGATATCCCTGCAGTGAATTGAATGCAGGCTCGTCTTGCATTTCCCAAGACGAAGGGATGTCTGAATCCACTGTGGAGACGACAGAGAAAGACCTAGTCCTCCGCCTCGAAGCGAACGGAGGCCTCACATCCTTTGAAAACTCGAGAGGTCTGCGGAGATCAATGCTTCCAAAGGAGACGATGCCTGACTCCTCTTGAAAATGGATAGGAGTCCCAGGATCCCTGTGGCACGTGGAAAGGGACCCTGGGTCTCCCGCCTCACGTGGAGCGGCGTCCCAATTGCCATGCGAAGACTCGAGGAGAATCCCGAGTTGTCCCTCGCACCTAGGCAGGAGTCCTTACGTCGCTGAACAAACACGTGTATGGAAGGGCCCTCCCCGTCGTAACTCGAGAATATACCCCAGGTTCCGGCCGCAACTCGAGAAAAACCATGAGACTTCCCCCTCGCCGCGAGATGAAGCCCGATTCCCCTGCACTGTGTACAGAGCAATTCCGTGTTCCACATCAAATGTGAAAGGAGCCTTGATTTCCTTGATGACACTCCAGAGAAAACCCAAGATCACTGTCTCAAGTCTAGAGGGATAATGAGGTCACTGGAGCAACACGAAAGGGCTCCGTCGTCCCCAAATCAACTCGAGATGAGAGCTTAGTCCCTGGCTTCGACTCAAGAGGAATACCAACTTTCCACAATCACCTCAAGAGGAGGCTTCTCTCAGCTACAGGTATGTGAGAGGGACCCTGAGTTTGTGGCCTCAAGTGGAATGGACACCGAGATGCTCTGACTCGAAGTAAGGCCGGATATCCCAGCAGTGAATTGAATGCAAGCTCGTCTTGCATCTCCCAAGAAGAAGGGATGTCTGAATCCCCTGTGGAGACCACAGAGAAAGACCTAGCCCTCCGCCTCATCGCGACCTGAGGCCTCACAACCTTTGAAAACTCGAGAGGTCCGCGGAGATCAATGCTTTCAAGGAGACGATGCCTGATTCCTCTTGAAAATGGATAGGAGTCCCAGGATCCCTGTGAAAGGTGGAAAGGGACCCTGGGTCTCCCGCCTCACGTGGAGACGCGTCCCAATTGCCATGCCAAGACTGGAGGAGAATCCCGAGGTGTCCCTCGCACCTAGGCAGGAGTCCTGACGTCGCTGAACAAACACGTGTCTGGAAGGGCCCTCCATGTCGTAACTCTAGAATATACCCCAGGTTCCGGCCGCAACTCGAGAAAAACCATGAGACTTCCCCCTCGCTGCGAGATGAGGCCCGATTCCCCTGAATTGCGTGCAGAGCAATTCCGTGTTCCACATCAAACGTGAAAGGAGCCTTGATTTCCTTGATGGCACTCCAGGGAAAACCCAAAGTCACTGTCTCAAGTCTAGAGGGATCCTGAGGACATTGGAGCAACAAGAAAGGGATCCGTGGACCCCAAATCAACTCGAGATGAGAGCTTAGTCCCCGGCATCGACTCAAGAGGAATACCAACTTTCCACAAGCACCTCAAGAGGAGGCTTCTCTCAGCTACAGCTATGTGAGAGGGACCCTGAGTTTGTGGCCTCAAGTGGAATGGACACCGAGATGCTCTGACACGAAGTAAGGCCTGATATCCCTGCAGTGAATTGAATGCAGGCTCGTCTTGCATCTCCCAAGACGAAGGGATGTCTTAATCCCCTGTGGAGACCAAAGAGAAAGACCTAGTCCTCCGCCTCATCGCGACCGGAGGCCTCACATCCTTTGAAACTCGAGAGGTCCGCGGAGATCAATGCTTCCAAAGGAGACGATGCCTGACTCCTCTTGAAAATGGATAGGAGTCCCAGGATCCCTGTGGCACGTGGGAAGGAACTCTGGGTCTCCCGCCTCACGTGGAGACGCGTCCCAATTGCCATGCCAAGACTCGAGGAGAATCCCGAGGTGTCCCTCGCACCTAGGCAGGAGTCCTGACGTCGCTGAACAAACACGTGTCTGGAAGGGCCCTCCCCGTCGTAACTCGAGAATATACCCCAGGTTCCTGCCGCAACTCGAGAAAAACCATGAGACTTCCCCCTCGCCGCGAGATGAGGCACGATTCCCCTGCACTTCGTGCAGAGCAATTCCGTGTTCCACATCAAAGGTGAAAGGAGCCTTGATTTCCTTGATGGCACTCCAGAGAAAACCCAAGATCACTGTCTCAAGTCTAGAGGGATCCTGATGTCACTGGAGCAACACGAAAGGGCTCCGTGGACCACAAATCAACTCGAGATGAGAGCTTAGTCCCTGGCTTCGACTCAAGAGGAATACCAACTTTCCACAAGCACCTCAAGAGGAGGCTTCTCTCAGCTACAGGTATGTGAGAGGGACCCTGAGTTTGTGGCCTCAAGTGGAATGGACACCGAGATGCTCTGACTCAAAGTAAGGCCGGATATCCCTGCAGTGAATTGAATGCAGGCTCGTCTTGTATCTCCCAAGATGAAGGGATGTCTGAATCCCCTGTGGAGACCACAGAGAAAGACCTAGTCTCCGCCTCATCGCGACTGGAGGCCTCACATCCTGTGAAAACTCCAGAGGTCCGCGGAGATCAATGCTTCCAAAGCAGACAATGCCTGATTCCTCTTGAAAATGGATAGGAGTCCCAGGATCCCTGTGGCACGTGGAAAGGGACCCTGGGTCTCCCGCCTCACGTGGAGACACGTCCCAATTGCCATGCCAAGACTCGAGGAGAATCCCGAGGTGTCCCTCGCACCTAGGCAGGAGTCCTGACGTCGCTGAACAAACACGTGTCTGGAAGGGCCCTCCCCGTCGTAACTCGAGAATATACCCCAGGTTCCGGCCGCAACTCGAGAAAAACCATGAGACTTCCCCCTCGCCGCGAGATGAGGCCCGATTCCCCTGCACTGCGAGCAGAGCAATTCCGTGTTCCACATCAAATGTGAAAGGAGCCTTGATTTCCTTGATGCCACTCCAGAGAAAACCCAAAATCACTGGCTCAAGTCTAGAGGGATCCTGAGGTCACTGGAGCAACACAAAAGAGCTCCGTGGACCCCAAATCAACTCGAGATGAGAGCTTAGTCCTTGGCTTCGACTCAAGAGGAATACCAACTTTCCACAAGCACCTCAAGAGGAGGCTTCTCTCAGCTACAGGTATCTGAGAGGGACCCTGAGTTTGTGGCCTCAAGTGGAATGGACACCGAGATGCTCTGACTCGAAGTAAGGCCGGATATCCCTGCAGTGAAAAGAATGCAGGCTCCTCTTGCATCTCGCAAGACGAAGGGTTGTCTGAATCCCCTGTGGAGACCACAGAGAAAGACCTAGTCCTCCGCCTCATCGCGACCGGAGACCTCACATCTTTGAAAACTCGAGAGGTCCGCGGAGATCAGTGCTTCCAAAGGAGACGATGCCTGACTCCTCTTGAAAATGGATAGGAGTCCCTGGATTCCTGTGGCACGTGGAAAGTGACCCTGGGTCTCCCGCCTCACGTGGAGACGCGTCCCAATTGCCATGCCAAGACTCGAGGAGAATCCCGAGGTGTCCCTCGCACCTAGGCAGGAGTCTTGACGTCGCAGAACAAACACGTGTCTGGAAGGGCCATCCCTGTCTTAACTCGAGAATATAACCCAGGTTCCTGCCGCAACTCTAGAAAAACCATGAGACTTCCCCCTCGCCGCGAGATGAGGTCCGATTCCCCTGCACTGCGTGCAGAGCAATTCCGTGTTCCACATCAGACGTGAAAGGAGCCTTGATTTCCTTGATGGAACTCCAGAGAAAACCCAAAGTCACTTTCTCATGTCTAGAGGGATCCTGAGGTCACTGGAGCAACACGAAAGGGCTCCGTGGACCCCAAATCAACTCGAGATGAGAGCTTAGTCCCTGGCTTCGACTCAAGAGGAATACCAACTTTCCACAAGCACCTCAAGAGGAGGCTTCTCTCAGCTACAGGTAAGTGAGAGGAACCCTGAGTTTGTGGCCTCAAGTGGAATGGACACCGAGATGCTCTGACTCGAAGTAAGGCTGGATATCCCTGCAGTGAATTGAATGCAGGCTCGTCTGGCATCTCCCAAGACGAAGGGATGTCTGAATCCGCTGTGGAGACCACAGAGAAAGACCTAGTCCTCCGCCTCATCGCGACCTGAGGCCTCTCATCCTTTGAAAACTCGAGAGGTCTGTGGAGATCAATGCTTCCAAAGGAGACGATGCCTGACTCCTCTTGAAAATGGATAGGAGATCCAGGATCCCTGTGGCACGTGGAAAGGGACCGTGGGTCTCCCGCTTCACGTTGAGACGCGTCCCAATTGCTATGCCAAGACTCGAGGAGAATCCCGAGTTGTCCCTCGCACGTAGGCAGGAGTCCTGACGTCGCTGAACAAACACGTGTCTGGAAGGGCCCTCCCCGTCGTAACTCGAGAATATACCCCAGGTTCCGGCCGCAACTCGAGAAAAATCATGAGACTTCACCCTTGCCGTGAGATGAGGCCCGATTCCCCTGCACTGCGTGCAGAGCAATTCCGTGTTCCACATCAAACATGAAAGGAGCCTTGATTTCCTTGATGGAATTCCAGAGAAAACCCAAAATCACTGTCTCAAGTTAGAGGTATCCTGAGGTCACTGGAGCAACACGAAAGGGCTCCGTGGACCCCAAATCAACTCGAGATGAGAGCTTAGTCCCTGGCTTCGACTCAAGAGGAATACCAACTTTCCACAAACACCTCAAGAGGAGCCTTCTCTCAGCTACAGGTATGTGAGAGGGACCCTGAGTTTGTGGCCTCAAGTGGAAAGGACACCGAGATGCTCTGACTCGAAGTAAGGCCGGATATCCCAACAGTGAATTGAATGCAGGCTCGTCTTGCATCTCCCAAGACGAAGGGATGCCTGAATCCCCTGTGGAGACAACAGAGAAAGACCTAGTCCTCCGCCTCATCGCTACCGGAGGCCTCACATCCTTTGAAAACTCGCGAGGTCTGCGGAGATCAATGCTTCCAAAGAAGAAGATGCCTGACTCTTCTTGAAAATTGATAGGAGACCCAGGATCCCTGTGGCACGTGGAAAGGGACCCTGGGTCTCCCGCCTCACGTGGAGACGAGTCTCAATTGCCATTCCAAGACTCGAGGAGAATCCCGAGGTGTCCCTCGCACCTAGGCAGGAGTCCTGACGTCGCTGAACAAACACGTGTCTGGAAGGGCGCTCCCCGTCATAACTCGAGAATATACCCCAGGTTCCGGCCGCAAGTCGAAAAAAACCATGAGACTTCCCCCTCGCCGCGAGATGAGGCCCGATTCCCCTGCACTGCGTGCAGAGCAATTCAGTGTTCCACATCAAACGTGAAAGGAGCCTTGATTTCGTTGATGGCACTCCAGAGAAACCCAAGATCACTGTCTCAAGTCTAGAGGGATCCTGAGGTCACTGGAGCAACACGAAAGGGCTCCTTGGACCCCAAATCAACTCGAGATGAGAGCTTAGTCCCTGGCTTCGAGTCAATAGGAATACCAACTTTCCACAAGCACCTCAAGAGGAGGCTTCTCTCAGCTACAGGTATGTGAGAGGGACCCTGAGTATGTGGCCTCAAGTGGAATGGACACCAATATGCTCTGACTCGAAGTAAGGCCGGATATCCCTGCAGTGATTTGAATGCAGGCTCGTCTTGCATCTCCCAAGACGAAGGGTTGTCTGAATCCCCTGTGGAGACCACAGAGAAAGACCTAGTCCTCCACCTCAAAGCAACCGGAGGCCTCATATCCTTTGAAAATTCCAGAGGTCCACGGAGATCAATGCTTCCAAAGGAGACGATGCCTGACTCCTCTTGAAAATGGATAGGAGTCCCAGGATCCCTGTGGCACGTGGAAAGGGACCCTGGGTCTCCCGCCTCACTTGGTGAAGCATCCCAATTGCCATGCCAAGACTCGAAGAGAATCCCGAGGTGTCCCTGGCACCTAGGAAGGAGTCCTGACGTCGCTGAACAAACACGTGTCTGGAAGGGCCCTCCCCGTCGTAACTCGAGAATATACCCCAGGTTCCGGCCGCAACTCGAGAAAAACCATGAGACTTCCCACTCGCAGTGAGGTGAGGCCTGATTCCCCTGCACTGCATGCAGAGCAATTCCTTGTTCCACATCAAACGAGAAAAAAGCCTTGATTTCCTTGATGGCACTCCAGAGAAAACCCAAGATCACTGTCTCAAGTCTAGAGGGATCCTGAGGTCACTGTAGCAACACGAAAGTGCTCCGTGGACCGCAAATCAACTCGAGATGAGAGCTTAGTCCCTGGCTTCGACTCAAGAGGAGTACCAACTTTCCACCAGCACCTCAAGAGGAGGCTTCTCTCAGCTACAGGTATGTGAGAGGGACCCTGAGTTTGTGGCCTCAAGTGGAATGGACACCGAGATGCTCTGACTCGAAGTAAGCCCGGATATCCCTGCAGTGAATTGAATGCAGGCTCGTCTTGCATCTCCCAAGACGAAGGGATGTCTGAATCCCCTGTGGAGACGACAGAGAAAGACCTAGTCCTCCTCCTCATCGAGACCGGAGGCCTCACATCCTTTGAAAACTCGAAAGGTCCGCAGAGTTTAATGCTTCTAAAGGAGACGATGCATGACTCCACTTGAAAATGGATAGGAGTCCCAGGATCCCTGTGGCACGTGGAAAGGGAACCTGGGTCTCCCGCCTCACGTGGACACGCGTCCCAATTGCCATGCCAAGACTCGCGGAGAATCCCGAGGTGTCCCTCGCACCTAGGCCGGAGTCCTGACGTCGCTGAACAAACACATGTATGGAAGGGCCCTCCCCGTCGTAACTCGAGAATATACCCCAGGTTCCGGCCGCAACTCGAGAAAAACCATGAGACTTCCCCCTCGCCGCGAGATGAGGCCGGATTCCCCTGCACTGCATGCAGAGCAATTCCGTGTTCCACATCAAAGGTGAAAGGAGCCTTGATTTCCTTGATGGCACTCCAGAGAAAACCCAAGATAACTGTCTCAAGTCTAGAGGGATCCTGAGGTCACTGGAGCAACAAGAAAGGGCTCCGTGGACCCCAAATCACCTCGAGATGAGAGCTTATTCCCAGGCTTCGACTCAGGAGGAATACCAACTTTCCACAAGCACCTCAAGAGGAGGCTTTTCTCAGCTACAGGTATGTGAGAGGGACGCTTAGTTTGTGGCCTCAAGTGGAATGGACACCGAGATGCTCTGTCTCGAAGTAAGGCCGGATATCCCTGCAGTGAATTGAATGCAGGCTCGTCTTGCATCTCCAAGACGAAGGGATGTCTGCATCCCCTGTGGAGACCAGAGAGAAAGACCTACTTCTCCGCCTCATCGCGACCAGAGGCCTCACATCCTTTGAAAACTCGAGAGGTCCACGGAGATCAATGCTTCCAAAGGAGACGATGCCTGACTCCTCTTGAAAATGGATAGGAGTCCCAGGATCCCTGTGGCACGTGGAAAGGGACCCAGGGTCTCCCGCCTCACGTGGAGACGCGTCCCAATTGCCATGCCAAGACTCGAGGAGAAT
Source organism: Dama dama (assembly GCF_033118175.1). NCBI lineage: Eukaryota > Metazoa > Chordata > Mammalia > Artiodactyla > Cervidae > Dama > Dama dama. The sequence continues at coordinate 74,252 of NW_026870874.1, forward strand.
CCCGAGGTGTCCCTCGCACCTAGACAGGAGTCCTGACGTCGCTGAACAAACACGTGTCTGGAAGGGCCCTCCCCATCGTAACTCGAGAATATACCCCAGGTTCCAGCCGCAACTCGAGAAAAACCATGAGACTTCCCCCTTGCCGCGAGATGAAGCCCGATTCCCCTGCACTGCGTGCAGAGCAATTCCGTGTTCCACATCAAACGTGAAAGGAGACTTGATTTCCTTGATGGCACTCCTGAGAAAACCCACGATCACTCTCTCAAGTCTAGAGGGATCCTGAGGTCACTGTAGCAACACGAAAGGGCTCCGTGGACCCCAAATCAACTCGAGATGAGAGCTTAGTCCCTGGCTTCAACTCAAGAGGAATACCAACTTTCCACAAGCACCTCAAGAGGAGGCTTCTCTCAGCTACAGGTATGTGAGAGGGACCCTGAGTTTGTGGCCTCAAGTGCAATGGACACCGAGATGCTCTGACTCGAAATAAGGCCGGATATCCCTGCAATGAATTGAATGGAGGCTCGTCTTGCATCTCCCAATACGAAGGGATGTCTGAATCGCCTGTGGAGACCACAGAGAAAGACCTAGTTCTCTGCCTCATCGCGACCGGAGGCCTCACATTCTTTAAAAACTCAAGAGGTCCACGGAGATCAATGCTTCCAAAGGAGACGGTGCCTGCGTCCTCTTGAAAATGGATAGGAGTCCCAGGATCCCTGTGGCACGTGGAAAGGGACCCTGGGTCTCCCGCCTCACGTGGAGACGCGACCCAATTGCCATGCCAAGACTCGAGGAGAATCCCGAGGTGTCCCTCGCAGCTAGGCAGGAGTCCTGACGTCGCTGAACAAACACGTGTCTGGAAGGGCCCTCCCCGTCGTAACTCGAGAATATACCCCAGGTTCCGGCCGCAACTCGAGAAAAACCATGAGACTTCCCCCTCGCCGCGAGATGAGGCCCGATTCCCCTGCACTGCGTGCAGAGCAATTCCGTGTTCCACATCAAACGTGAAAGGAGACTTGATTTCCTTGATGGCACTCCAGAGAAAACCCAAGATCACTGTCTCAAGTCTAGAGGGATCCTGAGGTCACTGGAGCAACAGGAAAGGGCTCCGTGGACCCCAAATCAACTCGAGATGAGAGCTTAGTCCCTGGCTTAGACTCAAGAGGAATACAGACTTTCCACAAGCACCTCAAGGGGAGGCTTCTCTCAGCTACTTGTATGTGAGAGGTACCCTGAGTTTGTGGCCTCAAGTGGAATGGACACCGAGATGCTCTGACTCGAAGTAAGTCCGGATATGCCTGCAGTGAATTGAAAGCAGGCTCGTCTTGAATCTCCCAAGGCGAAGGGATGTCTGAATCCCCTGTGGAGACCAAAGAGAAAGACCTAGTTCCTCACCTCATTGCGACCGGAGGCCTCACATCCTTTGAAAACTCGAGAGGTCCGCAGAGATCAATGCTTCCAAAGGAGACGATGCCTGACTCCTCTTGAAAGTAGATAGGAGTCCCAGGATCCCTGTCCACGTGGAAGGGGACCCTGGGGCTCCCGCTTCACGTGGAGACGCATCCCAATTGCCATGCCAAGACTCGAGGAGTATCCCGAGGTGTCCCTGGCAGCTAGGCAGGAGTCCTGACGTCGCTGAACAAACACGTGTCTGGAAGGGCCCTCCCCGTCTTAACTCGAGAATATACCCCAGGTTCCGGCCGCAACTCGAGAAAAACCATGAGACTTCCCCCTCGCCGTGAGAAGAGCCCCAATTCCCCTGCACTGCATGCAGAGCAATTCCGTGTTCCACATCAAACGAGAAAAAAGCCTTGATTTCCTTGATGGCACTCCAGAGAAAACCCAAGATCACTGTCTCAAGTCTAGAGGGATCCTGAGGTCACTGTAGCAACACGAAAGTGCTCCGTGGACCGCAAATCAACTCGAGATGAGAGCTTAGTCCCTGGCTTCGACTCAAGAGGAGTACCAACTTTCCACCAGCACCTCAAGAGGAGGCTTCTCTCAGCTACAGGTATGTGAGAGGGACCCTGAGTTTGTGGCCTCAAGTGGAATGGACACCGAGATGCTCTGACTCGAAGTAAGCCCGGATATCCCTGCAGTGAATTGAATGCAGGCTCGTCTTGCATCTCCCAAGACGAAGGGATGTCTGAATCCCCTGTGGAGACGACAGAGAAAGACCTAGTCCTCCTCCTCATCGAGACCGGAGGCCTCACATCCTTTGAAAACTCGAAAGGTCCGCAGAGTTTAATGCTTCTAAAGGAGACGATGCATGACTCCACTTGAAAATGGATAGGAGTCCCAGGATCCCTGTGGCACGTGGAAAGGGAACCTGGGTCTCCCGCCTCACGTGGACACGCGTCCCAATTGCCATGCCAAGACTCGCGGAGAATCCCGAGGTGTCCCTCGCACCTAGGCCGGAGTCCTGACGTCGCTGAACAAACACATGTATGGAAGGGCCCTCCCCGTCGTAACTCGAGAATATACCCCAGGTTCCGGCCGCAACTCGAGAAAAACCATGAGACTTCCCCCTCGCCGCGAGATGAGGCCGGATTCCCCTGCACTGCATGCAGAGCAATTCCGTGTTCCACATCAAAGGTGAAAGGAGCCTTGATTTCCTTGATGGCACTCCAGAGAAAACCCAAGATAACTGTCTCAAGTCTAGAGGGATCCTGAGGTCACTGGAGCAACAAGAAAGGGCTCCGTGGACCCCAAATCACCTCGAGATGAGAGCTTATTCCCAGGCTTCGACTCAGGAGGAATACCAACTTTCCACAAGCACCTCAAGAGGAGGCTTTTCTCAGCTACAGGTATGTGAGAGGGACGCTTAGTTTGTGGCCTCAAGTGGAATGGACACCGAGATGCTCTGTCTCGAAGTAAGGCCGGATATCCCTGCAGTGAATTGAATGCAGGCTCGTCTTGCATCTCCAAGACGAAGGGATGTCTGCATCCCCTGTGGAGACCAGAGAGAAAGACCTACTTCTCCGCTTCATCGCGACCAGAGGCCTCACATCCTTTGAAAACTCGAGAGGTCCACGGAGATCAATGCTTCCAAAGGAGACGATGCCTGACTCCTCTTGAAAATGGATAGGAGTCCCAGGATCCCTGTGGCACGTGGAAAGGGACCCAGGGTCTCCCGCCTCACGTGGAGACGCGTCCCAATTGCCATGCCAAGACTCGAGGAGAATCCCGAGGTGTCCCTCGCACCTAGACAGGAGTCCTGACGTCGCTGAACAAACACGTGTCTGGAAGGGCCCTCCCCATCGTAACTCGAGAATATACCCCAGGTTCCAGCCGCAACTCGAGAAAAACCATGAGACTTCCCCCTTGCCGCGAGATGAAGCCCGATTCCCCTGCACTGCGTGCAGAGCAATTCCGTGTTCCACATCAAACGTGAAAGGAGACTTGATTTCCTTGATGGCACTCCTGAGAAAACCCACGATCACTCTCTCAAGTCTAGAGGGATCCTGAGGTCACTGTAGCAACACGAAAGGGCTCCGTGGACCCCAAATCAACTCGAGATGAGAGCTTAGTCCCTGGCTTCAACTCAAGAGGAATACCAACTTTCCACAAGCACCTCAAGAGGAGGCTTCTCTCAGCTACAGGTATGTGAGAGGGACCCTGAGTTTGTGGCCTCAAGTGCAATGGACACCGAGATGCTCTGACTCGAAATAAGGCCGGATATCCCTGCAATGAATTGAATGGAGGCTCGTCTTGCATCTCCCAATACGAAGGGATGTCTGAATCGCCTGTGGAGACCACAGAGAAAGACCTAGTTCTCCGCCTCATCGCGACCGGAGGCCTCACATCCTTTGAAAACTCGAGAGGTCCGCGGAGATCAATGCTTCCAAAGGAGACGATGCCTGACTCCTCTTGAAAATGAATCGGAGTCCCAGGATCCCTGTGGCCCTTGGAAAGGGACCCTGGGTCTCCCGCCTCACTTGGGGAAACATCCCAATTGCCATGTCAAGACTCGAGGAGAATCCCGAGGTGTCCCTCGCACCTAGGCAGGAGTCCTGACGTCGCTGAAGAAACACGTGTCTGGAAGGGCCCTCCCCGTTGTAACTCGAGAATATACCCCAGGTTCCGGCCGCAACTCGAGGAAAACCATGAGACTGCCCCCTCGATGGGAGATGAGGCCCGATTCCCCTACACTGCGTGCAGAGCAATTCCATGTTCCACATCAAACGTGAAAGGAGCCTTGATTTCCTTGATGGCACTCCAGAGAAAACCCAAGATCACTGTCTCAAGTCTAGAGGGATCCTGAGGTCACTGGAGTAACACGAAAGCGCTCCGTGGACCCCAAATCAACTCGAGATGAGAGCTTAGTCCCTGGCTTCGACTCAAGAGGAATACCAACTTTCCATAAGCACCTCAAGAGGAGGCTTCTCTCAGCTACAGGTATGTGAGAGGGCCCCTGAGTTTGTGGCCTCAAGTGGAATGGACACCGAGATGCTCTGACTTGAAGTAAGGCCGGATATCCCTGCAGTGAATTGAATGCAGGCTCGTCTTGCATCTCCCAAGACGAAGGGATGTCTCAATCCCCTGTGGAGACCACAGAGAAAGACCTAGTTCTCTGCCTCATCGCGACCGGAGGCCTCACATTCTTTAAAAACTCAAGAGGTCCACGGAGATCAATGCTTCCAAAGGAGACGGTGCCTGCGTCCTCTTGAAAATGGATAGGAGTCCCAGGATCCCTGTGGCACGTGGAAAGGGACCCTGGGTCTCCCGCCTCACGTGGAGACGCGACCCAATTGCCATGCCAAGACTCGAGGAGAATCCCGAGGTGTCCCTCGCAGCTAGGCAGGAGTCCTGACGTCGCTGAACAAACACGTGTCTGGAAGGGCCCTCCCCGTCGTAACTCGAGAATATACCCCAGGTTCCGGCCGCAACTCGAGAAAAACCATGAGACTTCCCCCTCGCCGCGAGATGAGGCCCGATTCCCCTGCACTGCGTGCAGAGCAATTCCGTGTTCCACATCAAACGTGAAAGGAGACTTGATTTCCTTGATGGCACTCCAGAGAAAACCCAAGATCACTGTCTCAAGTCTAGAGGGATCCTGAGGTCACTGGAGCAACAGGAAAGGGCTCCGTGGACCCCAAATCAACTCGAGATGAGAGCTTAGTCCCTGGCTTAGACTCAAGAGGAATACAGACTTTCCACAAGCACCTCAAGGGGAGGCTTCTCTCAGCTACTTGTATGTGAGAGGTACCCTGAGTTTGTGGCCTCAAGTGGAATGGACACCGAGATGCTCTGACTCGAAGTAAGTCCGGATATGCCTGCAGTGAATTGAAAGCAGGCTCGTCTTGAATCTCCCAAGGCGAAGGGATGTCTGAATCCCCTGTGGAGACCAAAGAGAAAGACCTAGTTCCTCACCTCATTGCGACCGGAGGCCTCACATCCTTTGAAAACTCGAGAGGTCCGCAGAGATCAATGCTTCCAAAGGAGACGATGCCTGACTCCTCTTGAAAGTAGATAGGAGTCCCAGGATCCCTGTCCACGTGGAAGGGGACCCTGGGGCTCCCGCTTCACGTGGAGACGCATCCCAATTGCCATGCCAAGACTCGAGGAGTATCCCGAGGTGTCCCTGGCAGCTAGGCAGGAGTCCTGACGTCGCTGAACAAACACGTGTCTGGAAGGGCCCTCCCCGTCTTAACTCGAGAATATACCCCAGGTTCCGGCCGCAACTCGAGAAAAACCATGAGACTTCCCCCTCGCCGTGAGAAGAGCCCCAATTCCCCTGCACTGCATGCAGAGCAATTCCGTGTTCAACATCAAACGTGAAAGGAGCCTTGATTTCCTTGATGGCACTTCAGAGAAAACCCAAGATCACTGTCTCAAGTCTAGAGGGATCCTGAGGTCATTGGAGCAACACGAAAGCGATACGTGGACCCCAAATCAACTCGAGATGAGAGCTTAGTCCCTGGCTTCGACTCAAGAGGAATACCAACTTTCCACAAGCACCTCAAGAGGAGGCTTCTCTCAGCTACAGGTATGTGAGAGGCACCCTGAGTTTGTGGCCTCAAGTGGAATGGACAGCGAGATGCTCTGACTCGAAGTAAGGCCGGATATCCCTGCAGTGAATTGAATGCAGGCTCGTCTTGCATCTCCCAAGACGAAGGGATGTCTGAATCCCCTGTGGAGACCACAGAGAAAGACCTAGTCCTCCGCCTCAACGCGACCGGAGGCCTGACATCCTTTGAAAACTCGAGAGGTCCGCGGAGATCAATGCTTCCAAAGGAGACGATGCCTGACGTCTCTTGAAAATAGATAGGAGTCCCAGGATCCCTGTGGCACGTGGAAAGGTACACTGGTTCTCCCGCCTCACGTGGAGACGCGTCCCAATTGCCATGCCAAGACTCGAGGAGAATCCCGAGTTGTCCCTCGCACCTAGGCAGGGGTCCTGACGTCGCTGAACAAATACGTGTCTGGAAGGGCCCTCCCCGTCGTAACTCGAGAATATACCCCAGGTTCCGGCCGCAACTCGAGAAAAACCATGAGACTTCCCCCTCGTCGCGAGATGAGGCCCGATTCCCCTGCACTGCGTGCAGAGCAATTCCGTGTTCCACATCAAACGTGAAAGGAGCCTTGATTTCCTTGATGGCACTCCAGAGAAAACCCAAGATCACTGTCTCAAGTCTAGAGGGATCCTGAAGTCACTGGAGCAACACGAAAGCGCTCCGTGGACCCCAAATCAACTCGAGATGAGAGCTTAGTCCCTGGCTTCGACTCAGGAGGAATACCAACTTTCCACAAGCACCTCAAGAGGAGGCTTCTCTCAGCTACAGATATGTGAGAGGGACCCTGAGTTTGTGGCCTCAAGTGGAATGGACACCGAGATGCTCTGACTCGAAGTAAGGCTGGATATCCCTGCAGTGAATTGAATGCAGGCTCGTCTACATCTCCCAAGACGAAGAAACGTCTGAATACCCTGTGGAGACCACAGAGAAAGGCCTAGTCCTCCGCCTCAATGCGACCGGAGGCCTCACATCCTTTGCAAACTCGAGAGGTCCGCGGAGATCAATGCTTCCAAAAGAGACGATGCCTGACTCCTCTTGAAAATGGATAGGAGTCCCAGGATCCCTGTGGCACGTGGAAAGGGACCCTGGGTCTCCCGACTCACGTGGAGACGCGTCCCAAATGCCATGCCAAGACTCGAGGAGAATCCCGAGGTGTCCCTCGCACCTAGGCAGGAGTCCTGACGTCGCTGAACAAACACGTGTCTGGAAGGGCCCTCCCCATCGTAACTCGAGAACATGCGCCAGGTTCCGGCCACAACTCGAGAAAACCATGAGACTTCCCCCTCGCCGCGAGATGAGGCCCGATTCCCCTGCACTGCATGCAGAGCAATTCCGTCTTCCACATCAAACGTGAAAGGAGCCTTGATTTCCTTGATGGCACTCCAGAGAAAACCCAGGGTCACTGTCTCAAGTCTAGAGGGATCCTGAGGTCACTGGAGCAACAGGAAAGGGCTCCAGGAACCCAAATCAACTCGAGCTGAGAGCTTTTCCCTGGCTTCAACTCAAGAGGAATACCAACTTTCCACAAGCACCTCAAGAGGAGGCTTTTCTCAGCTACAGGTATGTGAGAGGGACCCTGAGTTTGTGGCCTCAAGTGGAATGGACACCGAGATGCTCTGACTTGAAGTAAGGCCGGATATCCCTGCAGTGAATTGAATGCAGGCTCGTCTTGCATCTCCCAAGACGAAGGGATGTCTGAATCCCCTGTGGAGACCAAAGATAAAGACCTAGTCCTCCGCCTCAACGCGAACGGAGGCCTCACATCCTTTGAAAACTCGAGAGGTCCGATCAGATCAATGCTTCCAAAGGAGTCGATGCCTGACTCCTCTTGCAAATGGATAGAAGTCCCAGGATCCCTGTGGCACGTGGAAAGGGAAACTGGGTCTCGCGCCTCACGGGGAGGCGCGTCCCAATTGCCATGCCAAGACTCGAGGAGAATCCCGAGGTGTCCCTCGCACCTAGGCAGGAGTCCTGACGTCGCTGAACAAACACGTGTCTGGAAGGGCCCTCCCCGTCGTAACTCGAGAATACACCCCATGTTCCAGCCGCAACTCGAGAAAAACAATGACATTTCCCCCTCGTCGCGAGATGAGCCCCGATTCCCCTCCACTGCGTGCAGAGCAATTCCGTGTTCCCCATAAAACGTGAAAGGAGCCTTGATTTCCTTGATGGCACTCCAGAGAAAACCCAAGATCACTGTCTCAAGTCTAGAGGGATCCTGAGGTCACTGGAGCAACACGAAAGGGCTCTGTGGACCCCAAATCAACTCGAGATGAGAGCTTAGTCCCTGGCCTCGACTCAAGAGGAATACCAACTTTCCACAAGCACCTCAAGAGGAGGCTTCTCTCAGCTACAGGGAGGTGAGAGGGACCCTGAGTTTGTGGCCTCAAGTGGAATGGACAGCGAGATGCTCTGACTCGAAGTAAGGCCGGATATCCCTGCAGTGAATTGAATGCAGGCTCGTCTTGCATCTCCCAAGACGAAGGGATGTCTGAATCCCCTGTGGAGACCACAGAGAAAGACCTAGTCCTCCGCCTCAACGTGACCGGAGGCCTGACATCCTTTGAAAACTCGAGAGGTCCGCGGAGATCAATGCTTCCAAAGGAGACGATGCCTGACTCCTCTTGAAAATGGATAGGAGTACCAGGATCCCTGTGGCACCTGGAAAGGGATCCTGGGTCTCCCGCCTCACGTGGAGACGCGTCCCCATTTCCATGCCAAGACTCGAGGAGAAATCGAGATGTCCCTCGAACCTAGGCAGGAGTCCTGACGTCGCTGAACAAACACGTGTCTGGAAGGGCCCTCCCCGTCGTAACTCGAGAATATACCCCAGGTTCCGGCCGCAACTTGAGAAAAACCATGAGACATCCCCCTTGCCACGAGATGATTCCCGATTCCCCTGCACTGCGTGCAGAGCAATTCCGTGTTCCACATCAAACTTGAAAGGAGCCTTGATTTCCTTGATGGCACTCCAGAGAAAACCCAAGATCACTGTCTCAAGTCTAGAGGGATCCTGAGGTCACTGTACCAACACGAAAGGGCTCCGTGGACCCCAAATCAACTCGAGATGAGAGCTTAGTCCCTGGCTTCGACTCAAGAGGAATACCAACTTTCCACAAGCACCTCAAGAGGAGGCTTCTCTCAGCTACAGGTAAGTGAGAGGGCCCCTGAGTTTGTGGCCTCAAGTGGAATGGACACCGAGATGCTCTGACTCGAAGTAAGGCCGGATATCCCTGCAGTGAATTGAATGCAGGCTCGTCTACATCTCCCAAGACGAAGAAACGTCTGAATACCCTGTGGGGACCACAGAGAAAGGCCTAGTCCTCCGCCTCAATGCGACCGGAGGCCTCATATCCTTTGAAAACTCGAGAGGTCCGCGGAGATCAATGCTTCCAAAAGAGACGATGCCTGACTTCTCTTTAAAATGGATAGGAGTCCCAGGATCCCTGTGGCACGTGGAAAGGGACCCTGGGTCTCCTGACTCACGTGGAGACACGTCCCAAATGCCATGCCAAGACTCGAGGAGAATCCCGAGGTGTCCCTCGCACCTAGGCAGGAGTCCTGACGTCACTGAACAAACACGTGTCTGGAAGGGCCCTCCCCATCGTAACTCGAGAACATGCGCCAGGTTCCAGCCACAACTCGAGAAAACCATGAGACTTCCCCCTCGCCGCGAGATGAGGCCCGATTCCCCTGCACTGCATGCAGAGCAATTCCGTCTTCCACATCAAACGTGAAAGGAGCCTTGATTTCCTTGATGGCACTCCAGAGAAAACCCAGGTTCACTGTCTCAAGTCTAGAGGGATCCTGAGGTCACTGGAGCAATACGAAAGGGCTCCGGGAACCCAAATCAACTCGAAATGAGAGCTTTTCCCTGGCTTCAACTCAAGAGGAATACCAACTTTCCACAAGCACCTCTAGAGGAGGCTTTTCTCAGCTACAGGTATGTGAGAGGGACCCTGAGTTTGTGGCCTCAAGTGGAATGGACACCGAGATGCTCTTACTTGAAGTAAGGCCAGATATCCCTGCAGTGAATTGAATGCAGGCTCGTCTTGCATCTCCCAAGACGAAGGGATGTCTGAATCCCCTGTGGAGACCAAAGAGAAAGACCTAGTCCTCCGCCTCAACGCGAACGGAGGCCTCACATCCTTTGAAAACTCGAGGGTTCCGATCAGATCAATGCTTCCAAAGGAGTCGATGCCTGACTCCTCTTGCAAATGGATAGAAGTCCCAGGATCCCTGTGGCACGTGGAAAGGGACACTGGGTCTCGCGCCTCACGGGGAGCCGCGTCCCAATTGCCATGCCAAGACTCGAGGAGAATCCCGAGGTGTCCCTCGCACCTAGGCAGGAGTCCTGACGTCGCTGAACAAACACGTGTCTGGAAGGGCCCTCCCCGTCGTAACTCGAGAATATACCCCAGGTTCCGGCCGCAACTCGAGAAAAACCATAGGACTTCCCCCTCGCCTCGAGATGAGGCCCGATTCCCCTGCACTGCGTGCAGAGCAATTCCGTGTTCCACATGAAACGTGAAAGGAGCCTTGATTTCCTTGTTGGCACTCCAGAGAAAACCCAAGATCACTGTCTCAAGTCTAGAGGGATCCTGAGGTCACTGGAGCAACACGAAAGGGCTCCGTGGACCCCAAATCAACTCGAGATGAGAGCTTAGTCCTTGGCTTCAACTCAAGTGGAATACCAACTTTCCACAAGCACCTCAAGAGGAGGCTTCTCTCAGCTACAGGTATGTGAGAGGGACCCTGAGTTTGTGGCCTCAAGTGGAATGGACACCGAGATGCTCTGACTCGAAGTAAGGCCGGATATCCCTGCAGTGAATTGAATGCAGGCTCGTCTTGCATCTCCCAAGACGAAGGGATGTCTGAATCCCCTGTGGAGACCACAGAGAAAGACCTAGTCCTCCGCCTCAACGCTATCGGAAGCCTCACATCCTTTGAGAACTCGAGAGGTCCGCGGAGATCAATGCTTCCAAAGGAGACGATGCCTGACTCCTCTTGAAAATGGATAGGAGTACCAGGATCCCTGTGGCACCTGGAAAGGGATCCTGGGTCTCCCGCCTCACGTGGAGACGCGTCCCCATTGCCATGCCAAGACTCGAGGAGAAATCGAGATGTCCCTCAAACCTAGGCAGGAGTCCTGACGTCGCTGAACAAACACGTGTCTGGAAGGGCCCTCCCCGTCGTAACTCGAGAATATACCCCAGGTTCCGGCCGCAACTTGAGAAAAACCATGAGACATCCCCCTTGCCACGAGATGAGGCCCAATTCCCCTGCACTGCGTGCAGAGCAATTCCGTGTTCCACATCAAACTTGAAAGGAGCCTTGATTTCCTTGATGGCACTCCAGAGAAAACCCAAGATCACTGTCTCAAGTCTAGAGGGATCCTGAGGTCACTGTAGCAACACGAAAGGGCTCCGTGGACCCCAAATCAACTCGAGATGAGAGCTTAGTCCCTGGCTTCGACTCAAGAGGAATACCAACTTTCCACAAGCACCTCAAGAGGAGGCTTCTCTCAGCTACAGGTAAGTGAGAGGGCCCCTGAGTTTGTGGCCTCAAGTGGAATGGACACCGAGATGCTCTGACTCGAAGTAAGGCCGGATATCCCTGCAGTGAATTGAATGCAGGCTCGCCTTGTATCTCCCAAGACGAAGGGATGTCTGAATCCCCTGTGGAGACCACAGAGAAAGACCTAATTCTCCGCCTCATCGCGACCGGAGGCCTCACATCCTTTGAAAACTCGAGAGGTCCGCGGAGATCAATGCTTCCAAAGGAGACGATGCCTGACTCCTCTTGAAAACGGATAGGAGTCCCAGGATCCCTGTGGCACGTGGAAAGGGACCCTGGGTCTCACGCCTCACGTGGAGCCGCGTCCCAATTGCCATGCCAAGACTCGAGGAGAATCCCGAGGTGTCCCTCGCACCTAGGCAGGAGTCCTGACGTCGCTGAACAAATACGTGTCTGGAAGGGCCCTCCCCGTCGTAACTCGAGAATATACCCCAGGTTCCGGCCGCAACTCGAGAAAAACCATGAGACTTCCCCCTCGTCGCGAGATGAGGCCCGATTCCCCTGCACTGCGTGCAGAGCAATTCCGTGTTCCACATCAAACGTGAAAGGAGCCTTGATTTCCTTGATGGCACTCCAGAGAAAACCCAAGATCACTGTCTCAAGTCTAGAGGGATCCTGAAGTCACTGGAGCAACACGAAAGCGCTCGGTGGACCCCAAATCAACTCGAGATGAGAGCTTAGTCCCTGGCTTCGACTCAGGAGGAATACCAACTTTCCACAAGCTCCTCAAGAGGAGGTTTCTCTCAGCTACAGATATGTGAGAGGGACCCTGAGTTTGTGGCCTCAAGTGGAATGGACACCGAGATGCTCTGACTCGAAGTAAGGCTGGATATCCCTGCAGTGAATTGAATGCAGGCTCGTCTACATCTCCCAAGACGAAGAAACGTCTGAATACCCTGTGGAGACCACAGAGAAAGGCCTAGTCCTCCGCCTCAATGCGACCGAAGGCCTCACATCCTTTGAAAACTCGAGAGGTCCGCGGAGATCAATGCTTCCAAAAGAGACGATGCCTGACTTCTCTTTAAAATGGATAGGAGTCCCAGGATCCCTGTGGCACGTGGAAAGGGACCCTGGGTCTCCCGACTCACGTGGAGACGCGTCCCAAATGCCATGCCAAGACTCGAGGAGAATCCCGAGGTGTCCCTCGCACCTAGGCAGGAGTCCTGACGTCGCTGAACAAACACGTGTCTGGAAGGGCCCTCCCCATCGTAACTCGAGAACATGCGCCAGGTTCCGGCCACAACTCGAGAAAACCATGAGACTTCCCCCTCGCCGCGAGATGAGGCCCGATTCCCCTGCACTGCATGCAGAGCAATTCCGTCTTCCACATCAAACGTGAAAGGAGCCTTGATTTCCTTGATGGCACTCCAGAGAAAACCCAGGTTCACTGTCTCAAGTCTAGAGGGATCCTGAGGTCACTGGAGCAAAACGAAAGGGCTCCGGGAACCCAAATCAACTCGAGATGAGAGCTTTTCCCTGGCTTCAACTCAAGAGGAATACCAACTTTCCACAAGCACCTCAAGAGGAGGCTTTTCTCAGCTACAGGTATGTGAGAGGGACCCTGAGTTTGTGGCCTCAAGTGGAATGGACACCGAGATGCTCTGACTTGAAGTAAGGCCGGATATCCCTGCAGTGAATTGAATGCAGGCTCGTCTTGCATCTCCCAAGACGAAGGGATGTCTGAATACCCTGTGGAGACCAAAGAGAAAGACCTAGTCCTCCGCCTTAACGCGAACGGAGGCCTCACATCCTTTGAAAACTCGAGAGGTCCGATCAGATCACTGCTTCCAAAGGAGTCGATGCCTGACTCCTCTTGCAAATGGATAGAAGTCCCAGGATCCCTGTGGCACGTGGAAAGGGACACTGGGTCTCGCGCCTCACGGGGAGCCGCGTCCCAATTGCCATGCCAAGACTCGAGGAGAATCCCGAGGTGTCCCTCGCACCTAGGCAGGAGTCCTGACGTCGCTGAAGAAACACGTGTCTGGAAGGGCCCTCCCCGTCGTAACTCGAGAATATACCCAAGGTTCCGGCCGCAACTCGAGAAAAACAATGACATTTCCCCCTCGTCGCGAGATGAGCCCCGATTCCCCTGCACTGCGTGCAGGGCAATTCCGTGTTCCACATGAAACGTGAAAGGAGCCTTGATTTCCTTGTTGGCACTCCAGAGAAAACCCAAGATCACTGTCTGAAGTCTAGAGGGATCCTGAGGTCACTGGAGCAACACGAAAGGGCTCCGTGGACCCCAAATCAACTCGAGATGAGAGCTTAGTCCTTGGCTTCAACTCAAGTGGAATACCAACTTTCCAAAAGCACCTCAAGAGGAGGCTTCTCCCAGCTACAGGTATGTGAGAGGGACCCTGAGTTTGTGGCCTCAAGTGGAATGGACACCGAGATTCTCTGACTCGAAGTAAGGCCGGATATCCCTGCAGTGAATTGAATGCAGGCTCGTCTTGCATCTCCCAAGACGAAGGGATGTCTGAATCCCCTGTGGAGACGACAGAGAAAGACCTAGTTCTCCGCCTCAACGCTATCGGAGGCCTCACATACTTTGAGAACTCGAGAGGTCCGCGGAGATCAATGCTTCCAAAGGAGACGATGCCTGACTCCTCTTGAAAATGGATAGGAGTACCAGGATCCCTGTGGCACCTGGAAAGGGATCCTGGGTCTCCCGCCTCACGTGGAGACGCGTCCCAATTGCCATGCCAAGACTCGAGGAGAAATCGAGATGTCCCTCGAACCTAGGCAGGAGTCCTGACGTCGCTGAACAAACACGTGTCTGGAAGGGCCCTCCCCGTCGTAACTCGAGAATATACCCCAGGTTCCGGCCGCAACTTGAGAAAAACCATGAGACATCCCCCTTGCCACGAGATGAGGCCCGATTCCCCTGCACTGCGTGCAGAGCAATTCCGTGTTCCACATCAAACTTGAAAGGAGCCTTGATTTCCTTGATGGCACTCCAGAGAAAACCCAAGATCACTGTCTCAAGTCTAGAGGGATCCTGAGGTCACTGTACCAACGCGAAAGTGCTCCGTGGACCCCAAATCAACTCGAGATGAGAGCTTAGTCCCTGGCTTCGACTCAAGAGGAATACCAACTTTCCACAAGCACCTCAAGAGGAGGCTTCTCTCAGCTACAGGTAAGTGAGAGGGCCCCTGAGTTTGTGGCCTCAAGTGGAATGGACACCGAGATGCTCTGACTCGAAGTAAGGCCGGATATCCCTGCAGTGAATTGAATGCAGGCTCGTCTTGTATCTCCCAAGACGAAGGGATGTCTGAATCCCCTGTGGAGACCACAGAGAAAGACCTAATTCTCCGCCTCATAGCGACCGGAGGCCTCACATCCTTTGAAAACTCGAGAGGTCCGCGGAGATCAATGCTTCCAAAGGAGACGATGCCTGACTCCTCTTGAAAATGGATAGGAGTCCCAGGATCCCTGTGGCACGTGGAAAGTGAACCTGGGTCTCACGCCTCACGTGGAGCCGCGTCCCAATTGCCATGCCAAGACTCGAGGAGAATCCCGAGGTGTCCCTCGCACCTAGGCAGGAGTCCTGACGTCGCTGAACAAATACGTGTCTGGAAGGGCCTTCCCCGTCGTAACTCGAGAATATACCCCAGGTTCCGGCCGCAACTCGAGAAAAACCATGAGACTTCCCCCTCGTCGCGAGATGAGGCCCGATTCCCCTGCACTGCGTGCAGAGCAATTCCGTGTTCCACATCAAACGTGAAAGGAGCCTTGATTTCCTTGATGGCACTCCAGAGAAAACCCAAGATCACTGTCTCAAGTCTAGAGGGATCCTGAAGTCACTGGAGGAACACGAAAGCGCTCCGTGGACCCCAAATCAACTCGAGATGAGAGCTTAGTCCCTGACTTCGACTCAGGAGGAATACCAACTTTCCACAAGCACCTCAAGAGGAGGCTTCTCTCAGCTACAGATATGTGAGAGGGACCCTGAGTTTGTGGCCTCAAGTGGAATGGACACCAAGATGCTCTGACTCGAAGTAAGGCTGGATATCCCTGCAGTGAATTGAATGCAGGCTCCTCTACATCTCCCAAGACGAAGAAACGTCTGAATACCTTGTGGAGACCACAGAGAAAGGCCTAGTCCTCCGCCTCAATGCGACCGGAGGCCTCACATCCTTTGAAAACTCGAGAGGTCCGCGGAGATCAATGCTTCCAAAAGAGACGATGCCTGAGTTCTCTTTAAAATGGATAGGAGTCCCAGGATCCCTGTGGCACGTGGAAAGGGACCCTGGGTCTCCCGACTCACGTGGAGACGCGTCCCAAATGCCATGCCAAGACTCGAGGAGAATCCCGAGGTGTCCCTCGCACCTAGGCAGGAGTCCTGACGTCGCTGAACAAACACGTGTCTGGAAGGGCCCTCCCCATCGTAACTCGAGAACATGCGCCAGGTTCCGGCCACAACTCGAGAAAACCATGAGACTTCCGCATCGTCGCGAGATGAGGCCCGATTCCCCTGCACTGCATGCAGAGCAATTCCGTCTTCCACATCAAACGTGAAAGGAGCCTTGATTTCCTTGATGGCACTCCAGAGAAAACCCAGGTTCACTGTCTCAAGTCTAGAGGGATCCTGAGGTCACTGGAGCAACACGAAAGGCCTCCGGGAACCCAAATCAACTCGAGATGAGAGCTTTTCCCTGGCTTCAACTCAAGAGGAATACCAACTTTCCACAAGCACCTCAAGAGGAGGCTTTTCTCAGCTACAGGTATGTGAGAGGGACCCTGAGTTTGTGGCCTCAAGTGGAATGGACACCGAGATGCTCTGACTTGAAGTAAGGCCGGATATCCCTGCAGTGAATTGAATGCAGGCTCGTCTTGCATCTCCCAAGACGAAGGGATGTCTGAATCCCCTGTGGAGACCAAAGATAAAGACCTAGTCCTCCGCCTCAACGCGAACGGAGGCCTCACATCCTTTGAAAACTCGAGAGGTCCGATCAGATCAATGCTTCCAAAGGAGTCGATGCCTGACTCCTCTTGCAAATGGATAGAAGTCCCAGGATCCCTGTGGCACGTGGAAAGGGACACTGGGTCTCGAGCCTCACGGGGAGCCGCGTCCCAATTGCCATGCCAAGACTCGAGGAGAATCCCGAGGTGTCCCTCGCACCTAGGCAGGAGTCCTGACGTCGCTGAAGAAACACGTGTCTGGAAGGGCCCTCCCCGTCGTAACTCGAGAATATACCCCAGGTTCCGGCCGCAACTCGAGAAAAACAATGACATTTCCCCCTCGTCGCGAGATGAGCCCCGATTCCCCTGCACTGCGTGCAGAGCAATTCCGTGTTCCCCATAAAACGTGAAAGGAGCCTTGATTTCCTTGATGGCACTCCAGAGAAAACCCAAGATCACTGTCTCAAGTCTAGAGGGATCCTGAGGTCACTGGAGCAACACGAAAGGGCTCTGTGGACCCCAAATCAACTCGAGATGAGAGCTTAGTCCCTGGCATCGACTCAAGAGGAATACCAACTTTCCACAAGCACCTCAAGAGGAGGCTTCTCTCAGCTAGAGGTATGTGAGAGGGACCCTGAGTTTGTGGCCTCAAGTGGAATGGACACCGAGATGCTCTGACTCGAAGTAAGGCCGGATATCCCTGCAGTGAATTGAATGCAGGCTCGTCTTGCATCTCCCAAGACGAAGCGATGTCTGAATCCCCTGTGGAGACCACAGAGAAAGACCTAGTCCTCCGCCTCAACGCTATCGGAGGCCTCACATCCTTTGAGAACTCGAGAGGTCCGCGGAGATCAATGCTTCCAAAGGAGACGATGCCTGACTCCTCTTGAAAATGGATAGGAGTACCAGGATCCCTGTGGCACCTGGAAAGGGATCCTGGGTCTCCCGCCTCACGTGGAGACGCGTCCCAATTGCCATGCCAAGACTCGAGGAGAAATCGAGATGTCCCTCGAACCTAGACAGGAGTCCTGACGTCGCTGAACAAACACGTGTCTGGAAGGGCCCTCCCCATCGTAACTCGAGAATATACCCCAGTTTCCGGCCGCAACTTGAGAAAAACCATGAGACATCCCCCTTGCCACGAGATGAGGCCCGATTCCCCTGCACTGCGTGCAGAGCAATTCCGTGTTCCACATCAAACTTGAAAGGAGCCTTGATTTCCTTGATGGCACTCCAGAGAAAACCCAAGATCACTGTCTCAAGTCTAGAGGGATCCTGAGGTCACTGTACCAACACGAAAGGGCTCCGTGGACCCCAAATCAACTCGAGATGAGAGCTTAGTCCCTGGCTTCGACTCAAGAGGAATACCAACTTTCCACAAGCACCTCAAGAGGAGGCTTCTCTCAGCTACAGGTAAGTGAGAGGGCCCCTGAGTTTGTGGCCTCAAGTGGAATGGACACCGAGATGCTCTGACTCGAAGTAAGGCCGGATATCCCTGCAGTGAATTGAATGCAGGCTCGTCTTGTATCTCCCAAGACGAAGGGATGTCTGAATCCCCTGTGGAGACCACAGAGAAAGACCTAATTCTCCGCCTCATCGCGACCGGAGGCCTCACATCCTTTGAAAACTCGAGAGGTCCGCGGAGATCAATGCTTCCAAAGGAGACGATGCCTGACTCCTCTTGAAAATGGATAGGAGTCCCAGGATCCCTGTGGCACGTGGAAAGTGAACCTGGGTCTCACGCCTCACGTGGAGCCGCGTCCCAATTGCCATGCCAAGACTCGAGGAGAATCCCGAGGTGTCCCTCGCACCTAGGCAGGAGTCCTGACGTCGCTGAACAAATACGTGTCTGGAAGGGCCCTCCCCGTCGTAACTCGAGAATATACCCAAGGTTCCGGCCGCAACTCGAGAAAAACCATGAGACTTCCCCCTCGTCGCGAGATGAGGCCCGATTCCCCTGCACTGCGTGCAGAGCAATTCCGTGTTCCACATCAAACGTGAAAGGAGCCTTGATATCCTTGATGGCACTCCAGAGAAAACCCAAGATCACTGTCTCAAGTCTAGAGGGATCCTGAAGTCACTGGAGCAACACGAAAGCGCTCCGTGGACCCCAAATCAACTCGAGATGAGAGCTTAGTCCCTGGCTTCGACTCAGGAGGAATACCAACTTTCCACAAGCACCTCAAGAGGAGGCTTCTCTCAGCTACAGATATGTGAGAGGGACCCTGAGTTTGTGGCCTCAAGTGGAATGGACACCGAGATGCTCTGACTCGAAGTAAGGCTGGATATCCCTGCAGTGAATTGAATGCAGGCTCGTCTACATCTCCCAAGACGAAGAAACGTCTGAATACCCTGTGGAGACCACAGAGAAAGGCCTAGTCCTCCGCCTCAATGCGACCGGAGGCCTCACATCCTTTGAAAACTCGAGAGGTCCGCGGAGATCAATGCTTCCAAAAGAGACGATGCCTGACTTCTCTTTAAAATGGATAGGAGTCCCAGGATCCCTGTGGCACGTGGAAAGAGACCCTGGGTCTCCCGACTCACGTGGAGACGCGTCCCAAATGCCATGCCAAGACTCGAGGAGAATCCCGAGGTGTCCCTCCCACCTAGGCAGGAGTCCTGACGTCGCTGAACAAACACGTGTCTGGAAGGGCCCTCCCCATCGTAACTCGAGAACATGCCCCAGGTTCCGGCCACAACTCGAGAAAACCATGAGACTTCCCCCTCGCTGCGAGATGAGGCCCGATTCCCCTGCACTGCATGCAGAGCAATTCCGTCTTCCACATCAAACGTGAAAGGAGCCTTGATTTCCTTGATGGCACTCCAGAGAAAACCCAGGGTCACTGTCTCAAGTCTAGAGGGATCCTGAGGTCACTGGAGCAACAGGAAAGGGCTCCGGGAACCCAAATCAACTCGAGATGAGAGCTTTTCCCTGGCTTCAACTCAAGAGGAATACCAACTTTCCACAAGCACCTCAAGAGGAGGCTTTTCTCAGCTACAGGTAGGTGAGAGGGCCCCTGAGTTTGTGGCCTCAAGTGGAATGGACAGCGAGATGCTCTGACTCGAAGTAAGGCCGGATATCCCTGCAGTGAATTGAATGCAGGCTCGTCTTGCATCTCCCAAGACGAAGGGATGTCTGAATCCCCTGTGGAGACCACAGAGAAAGACCTAGTCCTCCGCCTCAACGCGACCGGAGGCCTGACATCCTTTGAAAACTCGAGAGGTCCGCGGAGATCAATGCTTCCAAAGGAGACGATGCCTGACGTCTCTTGAAAATAGATAGGAGTCCCAGGAATCCTGTGGCACGTGGAAAGGTACACTGGTTCTCCCGCCTCACGTGGAGACGCGTCCCAATTGCCATGCCAAGACTCGAGGAGAATCCCGAGGTGTCCCTCGCACCTAGGCAGGAGTCCTGACATCGCTGAACAAACATGTGTCTCGAAGGGCCCTCCCCGTCGTAACTCGAGAATATACCCCAGGTTCTGGCCGCAACTCGAGAAAAACCATAGGACTTCCCCCTCGCCGCGAGATGAGGCCCGATTCCCCTGCACTGCGTGCAGAGCAATTCCGTGTTCCACATGAAACGTGAAAGGAGCCTTGATTTCCTTGTTGGCACTCCAGAGAAAACCCAAGATCACTGTCTGAAGTCTAGAGGGATCCTGAGGTCACTGGAGCAACACGAAAGGGCTCCGTGGACCCCAAATCAACTCGAGATGAGAGCTTAATCCCTGGCTTCGACTCAAGTGGAATACCAACTTTCCAAAAGCACCTCAAGAGGAGGCTTCTCTCAGCTACAGGTATGTGAGAGGGGCCCTGAGATTGTGGCCTCAAGTGGAATGGACACCGAGATGCTCTGACTCGAAGTAAGGCCGGATATCCCTGCAGTGAATTGAATGCAGGCTCGTCTTGCATCTCCCAAGACGAAGGGATGTCTGAATCCCCTGTGGAGACCACAGAGAAAGACCTAGTCCTCCGCCTCAATGCTATCGGAAGCCTCACATCCTTTGAGAACTCGAGAGGTCCGTGGAGATCAATGCTTCCAAAGGAGACGATGCCTGACTCCTCTTGAAAATGGATAGGAGTACCAGGATCCCTGTGGCACCTGGAAAGGGATCCTGGGTCTCCCGCCTCACGTGGAGACGCGTCCCAATTGCCATGCCAAGACTCGAGGAGAAATCGAGATGTCCCTCGAACCTAGGCAGGAGTCCTGACGTCGCTGAACAAACACGTGTCTGGAAGGGCCCTCCCCGTCGTAACTCGAGAATATACCCCAGGTTCCGGCCGCAACTTGAGAAAAACCATGAGACATCCCCCTTGCCACGAGATGAGGCCCGATTCCCCTGCACTGCGTGCAGAGCAATTCCGTGTTCCACATCAAACTTGAAAGGAGCCTTGATTTCCTTGATGGCACTCCAGAGAAAACCCAAGATCACTGTCTCAAGTCTAGAGGGATCCTGAGGTCACTGTACCAACACGAAAGGGCTCCGTGGACCCCAAATCAACTCGAGATGAGAGCTTAGTCCCTGGCTTCGACTCAAGAGGAATACCAACTTTCCACAAGCACCTCAAGAGGAGGCTTCTCTCAGCTACAGGTAAGTGAGAGGGCCCCTGAGTTTGTGGCCTCAAGTGGAATGGACACCGAGATGCTCTGACTCGAAGTAAGGCCGGATATCCCTGCAGTGAATTGAATGCAGGCTCGTCTTGTATCTCCCAAGACGAAGGGATGTCTGAATCCCCTGTGGAGACCACAGAGAAAGACCTAATTCTCCGCCTCATCGCGACCGGAGGCCTCACATCCTTTGAAAACTCGAGAGGTCCGCGGAGATCAATGCTTCCAAAGGAGACGATGCCTGACTCCTCTTGAAAATGGATAGGAGTCCCAGGATCCCTGTGGCACGTGGAAAGTGAACCTGGGTCTCACGCCTCACGTGGAGCCGCGTCCCAATTGCCATGCCAAGACTCGAGGAGAATCCCGAGGTGTCCCTCGCACCTAGGCAGGAGTCCTGACGTCGCTGAACAAACACGTGTCTGGAAGGACCCTCCCCGTCGTAACTCGAGAATATACCCCAGGTTCCGGCCGCAACTCGAGAAAAACCATAGGACTTCCCCCTCGTCGCGAGATGAGGCCCGATTCCCCTGCACTGCGTGCAGAGCAATTCCGTGTTCCACATCAAACGTGAAAGGAGCCTTGATTTCCTTGATGGCACTCCAGAGAAAACCCAAGATCACTGTCTCAAGTCTAGAGGGATCCTGAAGTCACTGGAGCAACACGAAAGCGCTCCGTGGACCCCAAAGCAACTCGAGATGAGAGCTTAGTCCCTGGCTTCGACTCAGGAAGAATACCAACTTTCCCCAAGCACCTCAAGAGGAGGCTTCTCTCAGCTACAGATATGTGAGAGGGACCCTGAGTTTGTGGCCTCAAGTGGAATGGACACCGAGATGCTCTGACTCGAAGTAAGGCTGGATATCCCTGCAGTGAATTGAATGCAGGCTCGTCTACATCTCCCAAGACGAAGAAACGTCTGAATACCCTGTGGAGACCACAGAGAAAGGCCTAGTCCTCCGCCTCAATGCGACCGGAGGCCTCACATCCTTTGAAAACTCGAGAGGTCCGCGGAGATCAATGCTTCCAAAAGAGACGATGCCTGACTTCTCTTTAAAATGGATAGGAGTCCCAGGATCCCTGTGGCACGTGGAAAGGGACCCTGGGTCTCATGTCTCACGTGGAGACGCGTCCGAAATGCCATGCCAAGACTCGAGGAGAATCCCGAGGTGTCCCTCGCACCTAGGCAGGAGTCCTGACGTCGCTGAACAAACACGTGTCTGGAAGGGCCCTCCCCATCATAACTCGAGAACATGCCCCAGGTTCCGGCCACAACTCGAGAAAACCATGAGACTTCCCCCTCGCCGCGAGATGAGGCCCGATTCCCCTGCACTGCATGCAGAGCAATTCCGTCTTCCACATCAAACGTGAAAGGAGCCTTGATTTCCTTGATGGCACTCCAGAGAAAACCCAGGGTCACTGTCTCAAGTCTAGAGGGATCCTGAGGTCACTGGAGCAACAGGAAAGGGCTCTGGGAACCCAAATCAACTCGAGATGAGAGCTTTTCCCTGGCTTCAACTCAAGAGGTATACCAACTTTCCACAAGCACCTCAAGAGGAGGCTTTTCTCAGCTACAGGTATGTGAGAGGGACCCTGAGTTTGTGGCCTCAAGTGGAATGGACACCGAGATGCTCTGACTTGAAGTAAGGCCGGATATCCCTGCAGTGAATTGAATGCAGGCTCGTCTTGCATCTCCCAAGACGAAGGGATGTCTGAATCCCCTGTGGAGACCAAAGAGAAAGACCTAGTCCTCCGCCTCAACGCGAACGGAGGCCTCACATCCTTTGAAAACTCCAGAGGTCCGATCAGATCAATGCTTCCAAAGGAGTCGATGCCTGACTCCTCTTGCAAATGGATAGAAGTCCCAGGATCCCTGTGGCACGTGGAAAGGGACACTGGGTCTCGCGCCTCACGGGGAGCCGCGTCCCAATTGCCATGCCAAGACTCGAGGAGAATCCCGAGGTGTCCCTCGCACCTAGGCAGGAGTCCTGACGTCGCTGAACAAACACGTGTCTGGAAGGGCCCTCCCCGTCGTAACTCGAGAATATACCCCAGGTTCCGGCCGCAACTCGAGAAAAACAATGACATTTCCCCCTCGTCGCGAGATGAGCCCCGATTCCCCTGCACTGCGTGCAGAGCAATTCCGTGTTCCCCATAAAACGTGAAAGGAGCCTTGATTTCCTTGATGGCACTCCAGAGAAAACCCAAGATCACTGTCTCAAGTCTAGAGGGATCCTGAGGTCACTGGAGCAACACGAAAGGGCTCTGTGGACCCCAAATCAACTCGAGATGAGAGCTTAGTCCCTGGCTTCGACTCAAGAGGAATACCAACTTTCCACAAGCACCTCAAGAGGAGGCTTCTCTCAGCTACAGGTACGTGAGAGGGACCCTGAGTTTGTGGCCTCAAGTGGAATGGACAGCGAGATGCTCTGACTCGAAGTAAGGCCGGATATCCCTGCAGTGAATTGAATGCAGGCTCGTCTTGCATCTCCCAAGACGAAGGGATGTCTTAATCCCCTGTGGAGACCACAGAGAAAGACCTAGTCCTCCGCCTCAACGCGACCGGAGGCCTGACATCCTTTGAAAACTCGAGAGGTCCGCGGAGATCAATGCTTCCAAAGGAGACGATGCCTGACGTCTCTTGAAAATAGATAGGAGTCCCAGGATCCCTGTGGCACGTGGAAAGGTACACTGGTTCTCCCGCCTCACGTGGAGACGCGTCCCAATTGCCATGCCAAGACTCGAGGAGAATCCCGAGTTGTCCCTCGCACCTAGGCAGGGGTCCTGACGTCGCTGAACAAATACGTGTCTGGAAGGGCCCTCCCCGTCGTAACTCGAGAATATACCCCAGGTTCCGGCCGCAACTCGAGAAAAACCAGGAGACTTCCCCCTCGTCGCGAGATGAGGCCCGATTCCCCTGCACTGCGTGCAGAGCAATTCCGTGTTCCCCATCAAACGTGAAAGGAGCCTTGATTTCCTTGATGGCACTCTAGAGAAAACCCAAGATCACTGTCTCAAGTCTAGAGGGATCCTGAGGTCACTGGAGCAACACGAAATGGCTCCGTGGACCCCAAATCAACTCGAGATGAGAGCTTAGTCCCTGGCTTCGACTCAGGAGGAATACCAACTTTCCACAAGCACCTCAAGAGGAGGCTTCTCTCAGCTACAGATATGTGAGAGGGACCCTGAGTTTGTGGCCTCAAGTGGAATGGACACCGAGATGCTCTGACTCGAAGTAAGGCTGGATATCCCTGCAGTGAATTGAATGCAGGCTCGTCTACATCTCCCAAGACGAAGAAACGTCTGAATACCCTGTGGAGACCACAGAGAAAGGCCTAGTCCTCCGCCTCAATGCGACCGGAGGCCTCACATCCTTTGAAAACTCGAGAGGTCCGCGGAGATCAATGCTTCCAAAAGAGACGATGCCTGACTTCTCTTTAAAATGGATAGGAGTCCCAGGATCCCTGTGGCACGTGGAAAGGGACCCTGGGTCTCATGTCTCACGTGGAGACGCGTCCGAAATGCCATGCCAAGACTCGAGGAGAATCCCGAGGTGTCCCTCGCACCTAGGCAGGAGTCCTGACGTCGCTGAACAAACACGTGTCTGGAAGGGCCCTCCCCATCATAACTCGAGAACATGCCCCAGGTTCCGGCCACAACTCGAGAAAACCATGAGACTTCCCCCTCGCCGCGAGATGAGGCCCGATTCCCCTGCACTGCATGCAGAGCAATTCCGTCTTCCACATCAAACGTGAAAGGAGCCTTGATTTCCTTGATGGCACTCCAGAGAAAACCCAGGGTCACTGTCTCAAGTCTAGAGGGATCCTGAGGTCACTGGAGCAACAGGAAAGGGCTCTGGGAACCCAAATCAACTCGAGATGAGAGCTTTTCCCTGGCTTCAACTCAAGAGGAATACCAACTTTCCACAAGCACCTCAAGAGGAGGCTTTTCTCAGCTACAGGTATGTGAGAGGGACCCTGAGTTTGTGGCCTCAAGTGGAATGGACACCGAGATGCTCTGACTTGAAGTAAGGCCGGATATCCCTGCAGTGAATTGAATGCAGGCTCGTCTTGCATCTCCCAAGACGAAGGGATGTCTGAATCCCCTGTGGAGACCAAAGAGAAAGACCTAGTCCTCCGCCTCAACGCGAACGGAGGCCCCAATCCTTTGAAAACTCGAGAGGTCCGATCAGATCAATGCTTCCAAAGGAGTCGATGCCTGACTCCTCTTGCAAATGGATAGAAGTCCCAGGATCCCTGTGGCACGTGGAAAGGGACACTGGGTCTCGCGCCTCACGGGGAGCCGCGTCCCAATTGCCATGCCAAGACTCGAGGAGAATCCCGAGGTGTCCCTCGCACCTAGGCAGGAGTCCTGACGTCGCTGAACAAACACGTGTCTGGAAGGGCCCTCCCCGTCGTAACTCGAGAATATACCCCAGGTTCCGGCCGCAACTCGAGAAAAACAATGACATTTCCCCCTCGTCGCGAGATGAGCCCCGATTCCCCTGCACTGCGTGCAGAGCAATTCCGTGTTCCCCATAAAACGTGAAAGGAGCCTTGATTTCCTTGATGGCACTCCAGAGAAAACCCAAGATCACTGTCTCAAGTCTAGAGGGATCCTGAGGTCACTGGAGCAACACGAAAGGGCTCTGTGGACCCCAAATCAACTCGAGATGAGAGCTTAGTCCCTGGCTTCGACTCAAGAGGAATACCAACTTTCCACAAGCACCTCAAGAGGAGGCTTCTCTCAGCTACAGGTAGGTGAGAGGGACCCTGAGTTTGTGGCCTCAAGTGGAATGGACAGCGAGATGCTCTGACTCGAAGTAAGGCTGGATATCCCTGCAGTGAATTGAATGCAGGCTCGTCTACATCTCCCAAGAAGAAGAAACGTCTGAATACCCTGTGGAGACCACAGAGAAAGGCCTAGTCCTCCGCTTCAATGCGACCGGAGGCCTCACATCCTTTGAAAACTCGAGAGGTCCGCGGAGATCAATGCTTCCAAAAGAGACGATGCCTGACTTCTCTTTAAAATGGATAGGAGTCCCAGGATCCCTGTGGCACGTGGAAAGGGACACTGGGTCTCCCGACTCACGTGGAGACGCGTCCCAAATGCCATGCCAAGACTCGAGGAGAATCCCGAGGTGTCCCTCCCACCTAGGCAGGAGTCCTGACGTCGCTGAACAAACACGTGTCTGGAAGGGCCCTCCCCATCGTAACTCGAGAACATGCCCCAGGTTCCGGCCACAACTCGAGAAAACCATGAGACTTCCCCCTCGCTGCGAGATGAGGCCCGATTCCCCTGCACTGCATGCAGAGCAAATCCGTCTTCCACATCAAACGTGAAAGGAGCCTTGATTTCCTTGATGGCACTCCAGAGAAAACCCAGGGTCACTGTCTCAAGTTTAGAGGGATCCTGAGGTCACTGGAGCAACAGGAAAGGGCTCCGGGAACCCAAATCAACTCGAGATGAGAGCTTTTCCCTGGCTTCAACTCAAGAGGAATACCAACTTTCCACAAGCACCTCAAGAGGAGGCTTTTCTCAGCTACAGGTATGTGAGAGGGACCCTGAGTTTGTGGCCTCAAGTGGAATGGACACCGAGATGCTCTGACTTGAAGTAAGGCCGGATATCCCTGCAGTGAATTGAAGGCAGGCTCGTCTTGCATCTCCCAAGACGAAGGGATGTCTGAATCCCCTGTGGAGACCAAAGAGAAAGACCTAGTCCTCCGCCTCAACGCGAACGGAGGCCTCACATCCTTTGAAAACTCGAGAGGTCCGATCAGATCAATGCTTCCAAAGGAGTCGATGCCTGACTCCTCTTGCAAATGGATAGAAGTCCGAGGATCCCTGTGGCACGTGGAAAGGGACACTGAGTCTCGCGCCTCACGGGGAGGCGCGTCTCAATTGCCATGCCAAGACTCGAGGAGAATCCCGAGGTGTCCCTCGCACCTAGGCAGGAGTCCTGACGTCGCTGAACAAACACGTGTCTGGAAGGGCCCTCCCCGTCG
Source organism: Dama dama (assembly GCF_033118175.1). Classification (NCBI taxonomy): domain Eukaryota; kingdom Metazoa; phylum Chordata; class Mammalia; order Artiodactyla; family Cervidae; genus Dama; species Dama dama. Next base: position 101,353 of record NW_026870874.1, read on the forward strand.
TAACTCGAGAATATACCCCAGGTTCCGGCCGCAACTCGAGAAAAACAATGACATTTCCCCCTCGTCGCGAGATGAGACCCGATTCCCCTGCACTGCGTGCAGAGCAATTCCGTGTTCCCCATAAAACGTGAAAGGAGCCTTGATTTCCTTGATGGCACTCCAGAGAAAACCCAAGATCACTGTCTCAAGTCTAGAGGGATCCTGAGGTCACTGGAGCAACACGAAAGGGCTCTGTGGACCCCAAATCAACTCGAGATGAGAGCTTAGTCCCTGGCTTCGACTCAAGAGGAATACCAACTTTCCACAAGCACCTCAAGAGGAGGCTTCTCTCAGCTACAGGTACGTGAGAGGGACCCTGAGTTTGTGGCCTCAAGTGGAATGGACAGCGAGATGCTCTGACTCGAAGTAAGGCCGGATATCCCTGCAGTGAATTGAATGCAGGCTCGTCTTGCATCTCCCAAGACGAAGGGATGTCTTAATCCCCTGTGGAGACCACAGAGAAAGACCTAGTCCTCCGCCTCAACGCGACCGGAGGCCTGACATCCTTTGAAAACTCGAGAGGTCCGCGGAGATCAATGCTTCCAAAGGAGACGATGCCTGACGTCTCTTGAAAATAGATAGGAGTCCCAGGATCCCTGTGGCACGTGGAAAGGTACACTGGTTCTCCCGCCTCACGTGGAGACGCGTCCCAATTGCCATGCCAAGACTCGAGGAGAATCCCGAGTTGTCCCTCGCACCTAGGCAGGGGTCCTGACGTCGCTGAACAAATACGTGTCTGGAAGGGCCCTCCCCGTCGTAACTCGAGAATATACCCCAGGTTCCGGCCGCAACTCGAGAAAAACCATGAGACTTCCCCCTCGTCGCGAGATGAGGCCCGATTCCCCTGCACTGCGTGCAGAGCAATTCCGTGTTCCACATCAAACGTGAAAGGAGCCTTGATTTCCTTGATGGCACTCCAGAGAAAACCCAAGATCACTGTCTCAAGTCTAGAGGGATCCTGAAGTCACTGGAGCAACACGAAAGCGCTCCGTGGACCCCAAATCAACTCGAGATGAGAGCATAGTCCCTGGCTTCGACTCAGGAGGAATACCAACTTTCCACAAGCACCTCAAGAGGAGGCTTCTCTCAGCTACAGATATGTGAGAGGGACCCTGAGTTTGTGGCCTCAAGTGGAATGGACACCGAGATGCTCTGACTCGAAGTAAGGCTGGATAGCCCTGCAGTGAATTGAATGCAGGCTCGTCTACATCTCCCAAGACGAAGAAACGTCTGAATACCCTGTGGAGACCACAGAGAAAGGCCTAGTCCTCCGCCTCAATGCGACCGGAGGCCTCACATCCTTTGAAAACTCGAGAGGTCCGCGGAGATCAATGCTTCCAAAAGAGACGATGCCTGACTTCTCTTTAAAATGGATAGGAGTCCCAGGATCCCTGTGGCACGTGGAAAGGGACCCTGGGTCTCATGTCTCACGTGGAGACGCGTCCAAAATGCCATGCCAAGACTCGAGGAGAATCCCGAGGTGTCCCTCGCACCTAGGCAGGAGTCCTGACGTCGCTGAACAAACACGTGTCTGGAAGGGCCCTCCCCATCATAACTCGAGAACATGCCCCAGGTTCCGGCCACAACTCGAGAAAACCATGAGACTTCCCCCTCGCCGCGAGATGAGGCCCGATTCCCCTGCACTGCATGCAGAGCAATTCCGTCTTCCACATCAAACGTGAAAGGAGCCTTGATTTCCTTGATGGCACTCCAGAGAAAACCCAGGGTCACTGTCTCAAGTCTAGAGGGATCCTGAGGTCACTGGAGCAACAGGAAAGGGCTCTGGGAACCCAAATCAACTCGAGATGAGAGCTTTTCCCTGGCTTCAACTCAAGAGGAATACCAACTTTCCACAAGCACCTCAAGAGGAGGCTTTTCTCAGCTACAGGTATGTGAGAGGGACCCTGAGTTTGTGGCCTCAAGTGGAATGGACACCGAGATGCTCTGACTTGAAGTAAGGCCGGATATCCCTGCAGTGAATTGAATGCAGGCTCGTCTTGCATCTCCCAAGACGAAGGGATGTCTGAATCCCCTGTGGAGACCAAAGAGAAAGACCTAGTCCTCCGCCTCAACGCGAACGGAGGCCTCACATCCTTTGAAAACTCCAGAGGTCCGATCAGATCAATGCTTCCAAAGGAGTCGATGCCTGACTCCTCTTGCAAATGGATAGAAGTCCCAGGATCCCTGTGGCACGTGGAAAGGGACACTGGGTCTCGCGCCTCACGGGGAGCCGCGTCCCAATTGCCATGCCAAGACTCGAGGAGAATCCCGAGGTGTCCCTCGCACCTAGGCAGGAGTCCTGACGTCGCTGAACAAACACGTGTCTGGAAGGGCCCTCCCCGTCGTAACTCGAGAATATACCCCAGGTTCCGGCCGCAACTCGACAAAAACAATGACATTTCCCCCTCGTCGCGAGATGAGCCCCGATTCCCCTGCACTGCGTGCAGAGCAATTCCGTGTTCCCCATAAAACGTGAAAGGAGCCTTGATTTCCTTGATGGCACTCCAGAGAAAACCCAAGATCACTGTCTCAAGTCTAGAGGGATCCTGAGGTCACTGGAGCAACACGAAAGGGCTCTGTGGACCCCAAATCAACTCGAGATGAGAGCTTAGTCCCTGGCTTCGACTCAAGAGGAATACCAACTTTCCACAAGCACCTCAAGAGGAGGCTTCTCTCAGCTACAGGTACGTGAGAGGGACCCTGAGTTTGTGGCCTCAAGTGGAATGGACAGCGAGATGCTCTGACTCGAAGTAAGGCCGGATATCCCTGCAGTGAATTGAATGCAGGCTCGTCTTGCATCTCCCAAGACGAAGGGATGTCTTAATCCCCTGTGGAGACCACAGAGAAAGACCTAGTCCTCCGCCTCAACGCGACCGGAGGCCTGACATCCTTTGAAAACTCGAGAGGTCCGCGGAGATCAATGCTTCCAAAGGAGACGATGCCTGACGTCTCTTTAAAATAGATAGGAGTCCCAGGATCCCTGTGGCACGTGGAAAGGTACACTGGTTCTCCCGCCTCACGTGGAGACGCGTCCCAATTGCCATGCCAAGACTCGAGGAGAATCCCGAGTTGTCCCTCGCACCTAGGCAGGGGTCCTGACGTCGCTGAACAAATACGTGTCTGGAAGGGCCCTCCCCGTCGTAACTCGAGAATATACCCCAGGTTCCGGCCGCAACTCGAGAAAAACCATGAGACTTCCCCCTCGTCGCGAGATGAGGCCCGATTCCCCTGCACTGCGTGCAGAGCAATTCCGTGTTCCCCATCAAACGTGAAAGGAGCCTTGATTTCCTTGATGGCACTCTAGAGAAAACCCAAGATCACTGTCTCAAGTCTAGAGGGATCCTGAAGTCACTGGAGCAACACGAAAGCGCTCCGTGGACCCCAAATCAACTCGAGATGAGAGCTTAGTCCCTGGCTTCGACTCAGGAGGAATACCAACTTTCCACAAGCACCTCAAGAGGAGGCTTCTCTCAGCTACAGATATGTGAGAGGGACCCTGAGTTTGTGGCCTCAAGTGGAATGGACACCGAGATGCTCTGACTCGAAGTAAGGCTGGATATCCCTGCAGTGAATTGAATGCAGGCTCGTCTACATCTCCCAAGACGAAGAAACGTCTGAATACCCTGTGGAGACCACAGAGAAAGGCCTAGTCCTCCGCCTCAATGCGACCGGAGGCCTCACATCCTTTGAAAACTCGAGAGGTCCGCGGAGATCAATGCTTCCAAAAGAGACGATGCCTGACTTCTCTTTAAAATGGATAGGAGTCCCAGGATCCCTGTGGCACGTGGAAAGGGACCCTGGGTCTCATGTCTCACGTGGAGACGCGTCCGAAATGCCATGCCAAGACTCGAGGAGAATCCCGAGGTGTCCCTCGCACCTAGGCAGGAGTCCTGACGTCGCTGAACAAACACGTGTCTGGAAGGGCCCTCCCCATCATAACTCGAGAACATGCCCCAGGTTCCGGCCACAACTCGAGAAAACCATGAGACTTCCCCCTCGCCGCGAGATGAGGCCCGATTCCCCTGCACTGCATGCAGAGCAATTCCGTCTTCCACATCAAACGTGAAAGGAGCCTTGATTTCCTTGATGGCACTCCAGAGAAAACCCAGGGTCACTGTCTCAAGTCTAGAGGGATCCTGAGGTCACTGGAGCAACAGGAAAGGGCTCTGGGAACCCAAATCAACTCGAGATGAGAGCTTTTCCCTGGCTTCAACTCAAGAGGAATACCAACTTTCCACAAGCACCTCAAGAGGAGGCTTTTCTCAGCTACAGGTATGTGAGAGGGACCCTGAGTTTGTGGCCTCAAGTGGAATGGACACCGAGATGCTCTGACTTGAAGTAAGGCCGGATATCCCTGCAGTGAATTGAATGCAGGCTCGTCTTGCATCTCCCAAGACGAAGGGATGTCTGAATCCCCTGTGGAGACCAAAGAGAAAGACCTAGTCCTCCGCCTCAACGCGAACGGAGGCCCCAATCCTTTGAAAACTCGAGAGGTCCGATCAGATCAATGCTTCCAAAGGAGTCGATGCCTGACTCCTCTTGCAAATGGATAGAAGTCCCAGGATCCCTGTGGCACGTGGAAAGGGACACTGGGTCTCGCGCCTCACGGGGAGCCGCGTCCCAATTGCCATGCCAAGACTCGAGGAGAATCCCGAGGTGTCCCTCGCACCTAGGCAGGAGTCCTGACGTCGCTGAACAAACACGTGTCTGGAAGGGCCCTCCCCGTCGTAACTCGAGAATATACCCCAGGTTCCGGCCGCAACTCGAGAAAAACAGTGACATTTCCCCCTCGTCGCGAGATGAGCCCCGATTCCCCTGCACTGCGTGCAGAGCAATTCCGTGTTCCCCATAAAACGTGAAAGGAGCCTTGATTTCCTTGATGGCACTCCAGAGAAAACCCAAGATCACTGTCTCAAGTCTAGAGGGATCCTGAGGTCACTGGAGCAACACGAAAGGGCTCTGTGGACCCCAAATCAACTCGAGATGAGAGCTTAGTCCCTGGCTTCGACTCAAGAGGAATACCAACTTTCCACAAGCACCTCAAGAGGAGGCTTCTCTCAGCTACAGGTAGGTGAGAGGGACCCTGAGTTTGTGGCCTCAAGTGGAATGGACAGCGAGATGCTCTGACTCGAATTAAGGCTGGATATCCCTGCAGTGAATTGAATGCAGGCTCGTCTACATCTCCCAAGAAGAAGAAACGTCTGAATACCCTGTGGAGACCACAGAGAAAGGCCTAGTCCTCCGCTTCAATGCGACCGGAGGCCTCACATCCTTTGAAAACTCGAGAGGTCCGCGGAGATCAATGCTTCCAAAAGAGACGATGCCTGACTTCTCTTTAAAATGGATAGGAGTCCCAGGATCCCTGTGGCACGTGGAAAGGGACCCTGGGTCTCCCGACTCACGTGGAGACGCGTCCCAAATGCCATGCCAAGACTCGAGGAGAATCCCGAGGTGTCCCTCGCACCTAGGCAGGAGTCCTGACGTCGCTGAACAAACACGTGTCTGGAAGTGCCCTCCCCATCGTAACTCGAGAACATGCCCCAGGTTCCGGCCACAACTCGAGAAAACCATGAGACTTCCCCCTCGCCGCGAGATGAGGCCCGATTCCCCTGCACTGCATGCAGAGCAATTCCGTCTTCCACATCAAACGTGAAAGGAGCCTTGATTTCCTTGATGGCACTCCAGAGAAAACCCAGGGTCACTGTCTCAAGTTTAGAGGGATCCTGAGGTCACTGGAGCAACACGAAAGGGCTCCGGGACCCAAATCAACTCGAGATGAGAGCTTTTCCCTGGCTTCAACTCAAGAGGAATACCAACTTTCCACAAGCACCTCAAGAGGAGGCTTTTCTCAGCTACAGGTATGTGAGAGGGACCCTGAGTTTGTGGCCTCAAGTGGAATGGACACCGAGATGCTCTGACTTGAAGTAAGGCCGGATATCCCTGCAGCGAATTGAATGCAGGCTCGTCTTGCATCTCCCAAGACGAAGGGATGTCTGAATCCCCTGTGGAGACCAAAGAGAAAGACCTAGTCCTCCGCCTCAACGCGAACGGAGGCCTCACATCCTTTGAAAACTCGAGAGGTCCGATCAGATCACTGCTTCCAAAGGAGTCGATGCCTGACTCCTCTTGCAAATGGATAGAAGTCCCAGGATCCCTGTGGCACGTGGAAAGGGACACTGGGTCTCCCGCCTCACGGGGAGGCGCGTCCCAATTGCCATGCCAAGACTCGAGGAGAATCCCGAGGTGTCCCTCGCACCTAGGCAGGAGTCCTGACGTCGCTGAACAAACACGTGTCTGGAAGGGCCCTCCCCATCGTAACTCGAGAGTATACCCCAGGTTCCGGCCGCAACTCGAGAAAAGCAATGACATTTCCCCCTCGTCGCTAGATGAGCCCCGATTCCCCTGCACTGCGTGCAGAGCAATTCCGTGTTCCCCATAAAACGTGAAAGGAGCCTTGATTTCCTTGATGGCACTCCAGAGAAAACCCAAGATCACTGTCTCAAGTCTAGAGGGATCCTGAGGTCACTGGAGCAACACGAAAGGGCTCTGTGGACCCCAAATCAACTCGAGATGAGAGCTTAGTCCCTGGCCTCGACTCAAGAGGAATACCAACTTTCCACAAGCACCTCAAGAGGAGGCTTCTCTCAGCTACAGGTAGGTGAGAGGGACCCTGAGTTTGTGGCCTCAAGTGGAATGGACAGCGAGATGCTCTGACTCGAAGTAAGGCCGGATATCCCTGCAGTGAATTGAATGCAGGCTCGTCTTGCATCTCCCAAGACGAAGGGATGTCTGAATCCCCTGTGGAGACCACAGAGAAAGACCTAGTCCTCCGCCTCAACGCGACCGGAGGCCTGACATCCTTTGAAAACTCGAGAGGTCCGCGGAGATCAATGCTTCCAAAGGAGACGATGCCTGACGTCTCTTGAAAATAGATAGGAGTCCCAGGATCCCTGTGGCACGTGGAAAGGTACCCTGGTTCTCCCGCCTCACGTGGAGACGCGTCCCAATTGCCATGCCAAGACTCGAGGAGAATCACGAGGTGTCCTTCGCACCTAGGCAGGAGTACTGACATCGCTGAACAAACATGTGTCTCGAAGGGCCCTCCCCGTCGTAACTCGAGAATATACCCCAGGTTCTGGCCGCAACTCGAGAAAAACCATAGGACTTCCCCCTCGCCGCGAGATGAGGCCCGATTCCCCTGCACTGCGTGCAGAGCAATTCCGTGTTCCACATGAAACGTGAAAGGAGCCTTGATTTCCTTGTTGGCACTCCAGAGAAAACCCAAGATCACTGTCTGAAGTCTAGAGGGATCCTGAGGTCACTGGAGCAACACGAAAGGGCTCCGTGGACCCCAAATCAACTCGAGATGAGAGCTTAGTCCTTGGCTTCAACTCAAGTGGAATACCAACTTTCCAAAAGCACCTCAAGAGGAGGTTTCTCTCAGCTACAGGTATGTGAGAGGAACCCTGAGTTTGTGGCCTCAAGTGGAATGGACACCGAGATGCTCTGACTCGAAGTAAGGCCGGATATCCCTGCAGTGAATTGAATGCAGGCTCGTCTTGCATCTCCCAAGACGAAGGGATGTCTGAATCCCCTGTGGAGACCACAGAGAAAGACCTAGTCCTCCGCCTCAATGCTATCGGAAGCCTCACATCCTTTGAGAACTCGAGAGGTCCGCGGAGATCAATGCTTCCAAAGGAGACGATGCCTGACTCCTCTTGAAAATGGATAGGAGTACCAGGATCCCTGTGGCACCTGGAAAGGGATCCTCGGTCTCCCGCCTCACGTGGAGACGCGTCCCCATTGCCATGCCAAGACTCGAGGAGAAATCGAGATGTCCCTCGAACCTAGGCAGGAGTCCTGACGTCGCTGAACAAACACGTGTCTGGAAGGGCCCTCGCCGTCGTAACTCGAGAATATACCCCAGGTTCCGGCCGCAACTTGAGAAAAACCATGAGACATCCCACTTGCCACGAGATGAGGCCCGATTCCCCTGCACTGTGTGCAGAGCAATTCCGTGTTCCACATCAAACTTGAAAGGAGACTTGATTTCATTGATGGCACTCCAGAGAAAACCCAAGATCACTGTCTCAAGTCTAGAGGGATCCTGAGGTCACTGTACCAACACGAAAGGGCTCCGTGGACCCCAAATCAACTCGAAATGAGAGCTTAGTCCCTGGCTTCGACTCAAGAGGAATACCAACTTTCCACAAGCACCTCAAGAGGAGGCTTCTCTCAGCTACAGGTAAGTGAGAGGGCCCCTGAGTTTGTGGCCTCAAGTGGAATGGACACCGAGATGCTCTGACTGGAAGTAAGGCCGGATATCCCTGCAGTGAATTGAATGCAGGCTCGTCTTGTATCTCCCAAGACGAAGGGATGTCTGAATCCCCTGTGGAGACCGCAGAGAAAGACCTAATTCTCCGCCTCAATGCGACCGGAGGCCTCACATCCTTTGAAAACTCGAGAGGTCCGCGGAGATCAATGCTTCCAAAAGAGACGATGCCTGACTTCTCTTTAAAATGGATAGGAGTCCCAGGATCCCTGTGGCACGTGGAAAGGGACACTGGGTCTCGCGCCTCACGGGGAGCCGCGTCCCAATTGCCATGCCAAGACTCGAGGAGAATCCCGAGGTGTCCCTCGCACCTAGGCAGGAGTCCTGACGTCGCTGAACAAACACGTGTCTGGAAGGGCCCTCCCCGTCGTAACTCGAGAATATACCCCAGGTTCCGGCCGCAACTCGAGAAAAACAATGACATTTCCCCCTCGTCGCGAGATGAGCCCCGATTCCCCTGCACTGCGTGCAGAGCAATTCCGTGTTCCCCATAAAACGTGAAAGGAGCCTTGATTTCCTTGATGGCACTCCAGAGAAAACCCAAGATCACTGTCTCAAGTCTAGAGGGATCCTGAGGTCACTGGAGCAACACGAAAGGGCTCTGTGGACCCCAAATCAACTCGAGATGAGAGCTTAGTCCCTGGCTTCGACTCAAGAGGAATACCAACTTTCCACAAGCACCTCAAGAGGAGGCTTCTCTCAGCTACAGGTAGGTGAGAGGGACCCTGAGTTTGTGGCCTCAAGTGGAATGGACAGCGAGATGCTCTGACTCGAAGTAAGGCTGGATATCCCTGCAGTGAATTGAATGCAGGCTCGTCTACATCTCCCAAGAAGAAGAAACGTCTGAATACCCTGTGGAGACCACAGAGAAAGGCCTAGTCCTCCGCTTCAATGCGACCGGAGGCCTCACATCCTTTGAAAACTCGAGAGGTCCGCGGAGATCAATGCTTCCAAAAGAGACGATGCCTGACTTCTCTTTAAAATGGATAGGAGTCCCAGGATCCCTGTGGCACGTGGAAAGGGACACTGGGTCTCCCGACTCACGTGGAGACGCGTCCCAAATGCCATGCCAAGACTCGAGGAGAATCCCGAGGTGTCCCTCCCACCTAGGCAGGAGTCCTGACGTCGCTGAACAAACACGTGTCTGGAAGGGCCCTCCCCATCGTAACTCGAGAACATGCCCCAGGTTCCGGCCACAACTCGAGAAAACCATGAGACTTCCCCCTCGCTGCGAGATGAGGCCCGATTCCCCTGCACTGCATGCAGAGCAAATCCGTCTTCCACATCAAACGTGAAAGGAGCCTTGATTTCCTTGATGGCACTCCAGAGAAAACCCAGGGTCACTGTCTCAAGTTTAGAGGGATCCTGAGGTCACTGGAGCAACAGGAAAGGGCTCCGGGAACCCAAATCAACTCGAGATGAGAGCTTTTCCCTGGCTTCAACTCAAGAGGAATACCAACTTTCCACAAGCACCTCAAGAGGAGGCTTTTCTCAGCTACAGGTATGTGAGAGGGACCCTGAGTTTGTGGCCTCAAGTGGAATGGACACCGAGATGCTCTGACTTGAAGTAAGGCCGGATATCCCTGCAGTGAATTGAAGGCAGGCTCGTCTTGCATCTCCCAAGACGAAGGGATGTCTGAATCCCCTGTGGAGACCAAAGAGAAAGACCTAGTCCTCCGCCTCAACGCGAACGGAGGCCTCACATCCTTTGAAAACTCGAGAGGTCCGATCAGATCAATGCTTCCAAAGGAGTCGATGCCTGACTCCTCTTGCAAATGGATAGAAGTCCCAGGATCCCTGTGGCACGTGGAAAGGGACACTGAGTCTCGCGCCTCACGGGGAGGCGCGTCTCAATTGCCATGCCAAGACTCGAGGAGAATCCCGAGGTGTCCCTCGCACCTAGGCAGGAGTCCTGACGTCGCTGAACAAACACGTGTCTGGAAGGGCCCTCCCCGTCGTAACTCGAGAATATACCCCAGGTTCCGGCCGCAACTCGAGAAAAACAATGACATTTCCCCCTCGTCGCGAGATGAGCCCCGATTCCCCTGCACTGCGTGCAGAGCAATTCCGTGTTCCCCATAAAACGTGAAAGGAGCCTTGATTTCCTTGATGGCACTCCAGAGAAAACCCAAGATCACTGTCTCAAGTCTAGAGGGATCCTGAGGTCACTGGAGCAACACGAAAGGGCTCTGTGGACCCCAAATCAACTCGAGATGAGAGCTTAGTCCCTGGCTTCGACTCAAGAGGAATACCAACTTTCCACAAGCACCTCAAGAGGAGGCTTCTCTCAGCTACAGGTACGTGAGAGGGACCCTGAGTTTGTGGCCTCAAGTGGAATGGACAGCGAGATGCTCTGACTCGAAGTAAGGCCGGATATCCCTGCAGTGAATTGAATGCAGGCTCGTCTTGCATCTCCCAAGACGAAGGGATGTCTTAATCACCTGTGGAGACCACAGAGAAAGACCTAGTCCTCCGCCTCAACGCGACCGGAGGCCTGACATCCTTTGAAAACTCGAGAGGTCCGCGGAGATCAATGCTTCCAAAGGAGACGATGCCTGACGTCTCTTGAAAATAGATAGGAGTCCCAGGATCCCTGTGGCACGTGGAAAGGTACACTGGTTCTCCCGCCTCACGTGGAGACGCGTCCCAATTGCCATGCCAAGACTCGAGGAGAATCCCGAGTTGTCCCTCGCACCTAGGCAGGGGTCCTGACGTCGCTGAACAAATACGTGTCTGGAAGGGCCCTCCCCGTCGTAACTCGAGAATATACCCCAGGTTCCGGCCGCAACTCGAGAAAAACCATTAGACTTCCCCCTCGTCGCGAGATGAGGCCCGATTCCCCTGCACTGCGTGCAGAGCAATTCCGTGTTCCACATCAAACGTGAAAGGAGCCTTGATTTCCTTGATGGCACTCCAGAGAAAACCCAAGATCACTGTCTCAAGTCTAGAGGGATCCTGAAGTCACTGGAGCAACACGAAAGCGCTCCGTGGACCCCAAATCAACTCGAGATGAGAGCATAGTCCCTGGCTTCGACTCAGGAGGAATACCAACTTTCCACAAGCACCTCAAGAGGAGGCTTCTCTCAGCTACAGATATGTGAGAGGGACCCTGAGTTTGTGGCCTCAAGTGGAATGGACACCGAGATGCTCTGACTCGAAGTAAGGCTGGATAGCCCTGCAGTGAATTGAATGCAGGCTCGTCTACATCTCCCAAGACGAAGAAACGTCTGAATACCCTGTGGAGACCACAGAGAAAGGCCTAGTCCTCCGCCTCAATGCGACCGGAGGCCTCACATCCTTTGAAAACTCGAGAGGTCCGCGGAGATCAATGCTTCCAAAAGAGACGATGCCTGACTTCTCTTTAAAATGGATAGGAGTCCCAGGATCCCTGTGGCACGTGGAAAGGGACCCTGGGTCTCATGTCTCACGTGGAGACGCGTCCAAAATGCCATGCCAAGACTCGAGGAGAATCCCGAGGTGTCCCTCGCACCTAGGCAGGAGTCCTGACGTCGCTGAACAAACACGTGTCTGGAAGGGCCCTCCCCATCATAACTCGAGAACATGCCCCAGGTTCCGGCCACAACTCGAGAAAACCATGAGACTTCCCCCTCGCCGCGAGATGAGGCCCGATTCCCCTGCACTGCATGCAGAGCAATTCCGTCTTCCACATCAAACGTGAAAGGAGCCTTGATTTCCTTGATGGCACTCCAGAGAAAACCCAGGGTCACTGTCTCAAGTCTAGAGGGATCCTGAGGTCACTGGAGCAACAGGAAAGGGCTCTGGGAACCCAAATCAACTCGAGATGAGAGCTTTTCCCTGGCTTCAACTCAAGAGGAATACCAACTTTCCACAAGCACCTCAAGAGGAGGCTTTTCTCAGCTACAGGTATGTGAGAGGGACCCTGAGTTTGTGGCCTCAAGTGGAATGGACACCGAGATGCTCTGACTTGAAGTAAGGCCGGATATCCCTGCAGTGAATTGAATGCAGGCTCGTCTTGCATCTCCCAAGACGAAGGGATGTCTGAATCCCCTGTGGAGACCAAAGAGAAAGACCTAGTCCTCCGCCTCAACGCGAACGGAGGCCTCACATCCTTTGAAAACTCGAGAGGTCCGATCAGATCAATGCTTCCAAAGGAGTCGATGCCTGACTCCTCTTGCAAATGGATAGAAGTCCCAGGATCCCTGTGGCACGTGGAAAGGGACACTGGGTCTCGCGCCTCACGGGGAGCCGCGTCCCAATTGCCATGCCAAGACTCGAGGAGAATCCCGAGGTGTCCCTCGCACCTAGGCAGGAGTCCTGACGTCGCTGAACAAACACGTGTCTGGAAGGGCCCTCCCCGTCGTAACTCGAGAATATACCCCAGGTTCCGGCCGCAACTCGACAAAAACAATGACATTTCCCCCTCGTCGCGAGATGAGCCCCGATTCCCCTGCACTGCGTGCAGAGCAATTCCGTGTTCCCCATAAAACGTGAAAGGAGCCTTGATTTCCTTGATGGCACTCCAGAGAAAACCCAAGATCACTGTCTCAAGTCTAGAGGGATCCTGAGGTCACTGGAGCAACACGAAAGGGCTCTGTGGACCCCAAATCAACTCGAGATGAGAGCTTAGTCCCTGGCTTCGACTCAAGAGGAATACCAACTTTCCACAAGCACCTCAAGAGGAGGCTTCTCTCAGCTACAGGTACGTGAGAGGGACCCTGAGTTTGTGGCCTCAAGTGGAATGGACAGCGAGATGCTCTGACTCGAAGTAAGGCCGGATATCCCTGCAGTGAATTGAATGCAGGCTCGTCTTGCATCTCCCAAGACGAAGGGATGTCTTAATCCCCTGTGGAGACCACAGAGAAAGACCTAGTCCTCCGCCTCAACGCGACCGGAGGCCTGACATCCTTTGAAAACTCGAGAGGTCCGCGGAGATCAATGCTTCCAAAGGAGACGATGCCTGACGTCTCTTGAAAATAGATAGGAGTCCCAGGATCCCTGTGGCACGTGGAAAGGTACACTGGTTCTCCCGCCTCACGTGGAGACGCGTCCCAATTGCCATGCCAAGACTCGAGGAGAATCCCGAGTTGTCCCTCGCACCTAGGCAGGGGTCCTGACGTCGCTGAACAAATACGTGTCTGGAAGGGCCCTCCCCGTCGTAACTCGAGAATATACCCCAGGTTCCGGCCGCAACTCGAGAAAAACCATGAGACTTCCCCCTCGTCGCGAGATGAGGCCCGATTCCCCTGCACTGCGTGCAGAGCAATTCCGTGTTCCCCATCAAACGTGAAAGGAGCCTTGATTTCCTTGATGGCACTCTAGAGAAAACCCAAGATCACTGTCTCAAGTCTAGAGGGATCCTGAAGTCACTGGAGCAACACGAAAGCGCTCCGTGGACCCCAAATCAACTCGAGATGAGAGCTTAGTCCCTGGCTTCGACTCAGGAGGAATACCAACTTTCCACAAGCACCTCAAGAGGAGGCTTCTCTCAGCTACAGATATGTGAGAGGGACCCTGAGTTTGTGGCCTCAAGTGGAATGGACACCGAGATGCTCTGACTCGAAGTAAGGCTGGATATCCCTGCAGTGAATTGAATGCAGGCTCGTCTACATCTCCCAAGACGAAGAAACGTCTGAATACCCTGTGGAGACCACAGAGAAAGGCCTAGTCCTCCGCCTCAATGCGACCGGAGGCCTCACATCCTTTGAAAACTCGAGAGGTCCGCGGAGATCAATGCTTCCAAAAGAGACGATGCCTGACTTCTCTTTAAAATGGATAGGAGTCCCAGGATCCCTGTGGCACGTGGAAAGGGACCCTGGGTCTCATGTCTCACGTGGAGACGCGTCCGAAATGCCATGCCAAGACTCGAGGAGAATCCCGAGGTGTCCCTCGCACCTAGGCAGGAGTCCTGACGTCGCTGAACAAACACGTGTCTGGAAGGGCCCTCCCCATCATAACTCGAGAACATGCCCCAGGTTCCGGCCACAACTCGAGAAAACCATGAGACTTCCCCCTCGCCGCGAGATGAGGCCCGATTCCCCTGCACTGCATGCAGAGCAATTCCGTCTTCCACATCAAACGTGAAAGGAGCCTTGATTTCCTTGATGGCACTCCAGAGAAAACCCAGGGTCACTGTCTCAAGTCTAGAGGGATCCTGAGGTCACTGGAGCAACAGGAAAGGGCTCTGGGAACCCAAATCAACTCGAGATGAGAGCTTTTCCCTGGCTTCAACTCAAGAGGAATACCAACTTTCCACAAGCACCTCAAGAGGAGGCTTTTCTCAGCTACAGGTATGTGAGAGGGACCCTGAGTTTGTGGCCTCAAGTGGAATGGACACCGAGATGCTCTGACTTGAAGTAAGGCCGGATATCCCTGCAGTGAATTGAATGCAGGCTCGTCTTGCATCTCCCAAGACGAAGGGATGTCTGAATCCCCTGTGGAGACCAAAGAGAAAGACCTAGTCCTCCGCCTCAACGCGAACGGAGGCCCCAATCCTTTGAAAACTCGAGAGGTCCGATCAGATCAATGCTTCCAAAGGAGTCGATGCCTGACTCCTCTTGCAAATGGATAGAAGTCCCAGGATCCCTGTGGCACGTGGAAAGGGACACTGGGTCTCGCGCCTCACGGGGAGCCGCGTCCCAATTGCCATGCCAAGACTCGAGGAGAATCCCGAGGTGTCCCTCGCACCTAGGCAGGAGTCCTGACGTCGCTGAACAAACACGTGTCTGGAAGGGCCCTCCCCGTCGTAACTCGAGAATATACCCCAGGTTCCGGCCGCAACTCGAGAAAAACAGTGACATTTCCCCCTCGTCGCGAGATGAGCCCCGATTCCCCTGCACTGCGTGCAGAGCAATTCCGTGTTCCCCATAAAACGTGAAAGGAGCCTTGATTTCCTTGATGGCACTCCAGAGAAAACCCAAGATCACTGTCTCAAGTCTAGAGGGATCCTGAGGTCACTGGAGCAACACGAAAGGGCTCTGTGGACCCCAAATCAACTCGAGATGAGAGCTTAGTCCCTGGCTTCGACTCAAGAGGAATACCAACTTTCCACAAGCACCTCAAGAGGAGGCTTCTCTCAGCTACAGGTAGGTGAGAGGGACCCTGAGTTTGTGGCCTCAAGTGGAATGGACAGCGAGATGCTCTGACTCGAATTAAGGCTGGATATCCCTGCAGTGAATTGAATGCAGGCTCGTCTACATCTCCCAAGAAGAAGAAACGTCTGAATACCCTGTGGAGACCACAGAGAAAGGCCTAGTCCTCCGCTTCAATGCGACCGGAGGCCTCACATCCTTTGAAAACTCGAGAGGTCCGCGGAGATCAATGCTTCCAAAAGAGACGATGCCTGACTTCTCTTTAAAATGGATAGGAGTCCCAGGATCCCTGTGGCACGTGGAAAGGGACCCTGGGTCTCCCGACTCACGTGGAGACGCGTCCCAAATGCCATGCCAAGACTCGAGGAGAATCCCGAGGTGTCCCTCGCACCTAGGCAGGAGTCCTGACGTCGCTGAACAAACACGTGTCTGGAAGTGCCCTCCCCATCGTAACTCGAGAACATGCCCCAGGTTCCGGCCACAACTCGAGAAAACCATGAGACTTCCCCCTCGCCGCGAGATGAGGCCCGATTCCCCTGCACTGCATGCAGAGCAATTCCGTCTTCCACATCAAACGTGAAAGGAGCCTTGATTTCCTTGATGGCACTCCAGAGAAAACCCAGGGTCACTGTCTCAAGTTTAGAGGGATCCTGAGGTCACTGGAGCAACACGAAAGGGCTCCGGGACCCAAATCAACTCGAGATGAGAGCTTTTCCCTGGCTTCAACTCAAGAGGAATACCAACTTTCCACAAGCACCTCAAGAGGAGGCTTTTCTCAGCTACAGGTATGTGAGAGGGACCCTGAGTTTGTGGCCTCAAGTGGAATGGACACCGAGATGCTCTGACTTGAAGTAAGGCCGGATATCCCTGCAGCGAATTGAATGCAGGCTCGTCTTGCATCTCCCAAGACGAAGGGATGTCTGAATCCCCTGTGGAGACCAAAGAGAAAGACCTAGTCCTCCGCCTCAACGCGAACGGAGGCCTCACATCCTTTGAAAACTCGAGAGGTCCGATCAGATCACTGCTTCCAAAGGAGTCGATGCCTGACTCCTCTTGCAAATGGATAGAAGTCCCAGGATCCCTGTGGCACGTGGAAAGGGACACTGGGTCTCCCGCCTCACGGGGAGGCGCGTCCCAATTGCCATGCCAAGACTCGAGGAGAATCCCGAGGTGTCCCTCGCACCTAGGCAGGAGTCCTGACGTCGCTGAACAAACACGTGTCTGGAAGGGCCCTCCCCATCGTAACTCGAGAGTATACCCCAGGTTCCGGCCGCAACTCGAGAAAAGCAATGACATTTCCCCCTCGTCGCTAGATGAGCCCCGATTCCCCTGCACTGCGTGCAGAGCAATTCCGTGTTCCCCATAAAACGTGAAAGGAGCCTTGATTTCCTTGATGGCACTCCAGAGAAAACCCAAGATCACTGTCTCAAGTCTAGAGGGATCCTGAGGTCACTGGAGCAACACGAAAGGGCTCTGTGGACCCCAAATCAACTCGAGATGAGAGCTTAGTCCCTGGCCTCGACTCAAGAGGAATACCAACTTTCCACAAGCACCTCAAGAGGAGGCTTCTCTCAGCTACAGGTAGGTGAGAGGGACCCTGAGTTTGTGGCCTCAAGTGGAATGGACAGCGAGATGCTCTGACTCGAAGTAAGGCCGGATATCCCTGCAGTGAATTGAATGCAGGCTCGTCTTGCATCTCCCAAGACGAAGGGATGTCTGAATCCCCTGTGGAGACCACAGAGAAAGACCTAGTCCTCCGCCTCAACGCGACCGGAGGCCTGACATCCTTTGAAAACTCGAGAGGTCCGCGGAGATCAATGCTTCCAAAGGAGACGATGCCTGACGTCTCTTGAAAATAGATAGGAGTCCCAGGATCCCTGTGGCACGTGGAAAGGTACCCTGGTTCTCCCGCCTCACGTGGAGACGCGTCCCAATTGCCATGCCAAGACTCGAGGAGAATCACGAGGTGTCCTTCGCACCTAGGCAGGAGTACTGACATCGCTGAACAAACATGTGTCTCGAAGGGCCCTCCCCGTCGTAACTCGAGAATATACCCCAGGTTCTGGCCGCAACTCGAGAAAAACCATAGGACTTCCCCCTCGCCGCGAGATGAGGCCCGATTCCCCTGCACTGCGTGCAGAGCAATTCCGTGTTCCACATGAAACGTGAAAGGAGCCTTGATTTCCTTGTTGGCACTCCAGAGAAAACCCAAGATCACTGTCTGAAGTCTAGAGGGATCCTGAGGTCACTGGAGCAACACGAAAGGGCTCCGTGGACCCCAAATCAACTCGAGATGAGAGCTTAGTCCTTGGCTTCAACTCAAGTGGAATACCAACTTTCCAAAAGCACCTCAAGAGGAGGCTTCTCTCAGCTACAGGTATGTGAGAGGAACCCTGAGTTTGTGGCCTCAAGTGGAATGGACACCGAGATGCTCTGACTCGAAGTAAGGCCGGATATCCCTGCAGTGAATTGAATGCAGGCTCGTCTTGCATCTCCCAAGACGAAGGGATGTCTGAATCCCCTGTGGAGACCACAGAGAAAGACCTAGTCCTCCGCCTCAATGCTATCGGAAGCCTCACATCCTTTGAGAACTCGAGAGGTCCGCGGAGATCAATGCTTCCAAAGGAGACGATGCCTGACTCCTCTTGAAAATGGATAGGAGTACCAGGATCCCTGTGGCACCTGGAAAGGGATCCTCGGTCTCCCGCCTCACGTGGAGACGCGTCCCCATTGCCATGCCAAGACTCGAGGAGAAATCGAGATGTCCCTCGAACCTAGGCAGGAGTCCTGACGTCGCTGAACAAACACGTGTCTGGAAGGGCCCTCGCCGTCGTAACTCGAGAATATACCCCAGGTTCCGGCCGCAACTTGAGAAAAACCATGAGACATCCCACTTGCCACGAGATGAGGCCCGATTCCCCTGCACTGTGTGCAGAGCAATTCCGTGTTCCACATCAAACTTGAAAGGAGACTTGATTTCATTGATGGCACTCCAGAGAAAACCCAAGATCACTGTCTCAAGTCTAGAGGGATCCTGAGGTCACTGTACCAACACGAAAGGGCTCCGTGGACCCCAAATCAACTCGAAATGAGAGCTTAGTCCCTGGCTTCGACTCAAGAGGAATACCAACTTTCCACAAGCACCTCAAGAGGAGGCTTCTCTCAGCTACAGGTAAGTGAGAGGGCCCCTGAGTTTGTGGCCTCAAGTGGAATGGACACCGAGATGCTCTGACTGGAAGTAAGGCCGGATATCCCTGCAGTGAATTGAATGCAGGCTCGTCTTGTATCTCCCAAGACGAAGGGATGTCTGAATCCCCTGTGGAGACCGCAGAGAAAGACCTAATTCTCCGCCTCAATGCGACCGGAGGCCTCACATCCTTTGAAAACTCGAGAGGTCCGCGGAGATCAATGCTTCCAAAAGAGACGATGCCTGACTTCTCTTTAAAATGGATAGGAGTCCCAGGATCCCTGTGGCACGTGGAAAGGGACCCTGGGTCTCCCGACTCACGGGGAGACGCGTCCCAAATGCCATGCCAAGACTCGAGGAGAATCCCGAGGTGTCCCTCCCACCTAGGCAGGAGTCCTGACGTCGCTGAACAAACACGTGTCTGGAAGGGCCCTCCCCATCATAACTCGAGAACATGCCCCAGGTTCCGGCCACAACTCGAGAAAACCATGAGACTTCCCCCTCGCCGCGAGATGAGGCCCGATTCCCCTGCACTGCATGCAGAGCAATTCCGTCTTCCACATCAAACGTGAAAGGAGCCTTGATTTCCTTGATGGCACTCCAGAGAAAACCCAGGGTCACTGTCTCAAGTCTAGAGGGATCCTGAGGTCACTGGAGCAACAGGAAAGGGCTCTGGGAACCCAAATCAACTCGAGATGAGAGCTTTTCCCTGGCTTCAACTCAAGAGGAATACCAACTTTCCACAAGCACCTCAAGAGGAGGCTTTTCTCAGCTACAGGTATGTGAGAGGGACCCTGAGTTTGTGGCCTCAAGTGGAATGGACACCGAGATGCTCTGACTTGAAGTAAGGCCGGATATCCCTGCAGTGAATTGAATGCAGGCTCGTCTTGCATCTCCCAAGACGAAGGGATGTCTGAATCCCCTGTGGAGACCAAAGAGAAAGACCTAGTCCTCCGCCTCAACGCGAACGGAGGCCCCAATCCTTTGAAAACTCGAGAGGTCCGATCAGATCAATGCTTCCAAAGGAGTCGATGCCTGACTCCTCTTGCAAATGGATAGAAGTCCCAGGATCCCTGTGGCACGTGGAAAGGGACACTGGGTCTCGCGCCTCACGGGGAGCCGCGTCCCAATTGCCATGCCAAGACTCGAGGAGAATCCCGAGGTGTCCCTCGCACCTAGGCAGGAGTCCTGACGTCGCTGAACAAACACGTGTCTGGAAGGGCCCTCCCCGTCGTAACTCGAGAATATACCCCAGGTTCCGGCCGCAACTCGAGAAAAACAGTGACATTTCCCCCTCGTCGCGAGATGAGCCCCGATTCCCCTGCACTGCGTGCAGAGCAATTCCGTGTTCCCCATAAAACGTGAAAGGAGCCTTGATTTCCTTGATGGCACTCCAGAGAAAACCCAAGATCACTGTCTCAAGTCTAGAGGGATCCTGAGGTCACTGGAGCAACACGAAAGGGCTCTGTGGACCCCAAATCAACTCGAGATGAGAGCTTAGTCCCTGGCTTCGACTCAAGAGGAATACCAACTTTCCACAAGCACCTCAAGAGGAGGCTTCTCTCAGCTACAGGTAGGTGAGAGGGACCCTGAGTTTGTGGCCTCAAGTGGAATGGACAGCGAGATGCTCTGACTCGAATTAAGGCTGGATATCCCTGCAGTGAATTGAATGCAGGCTCGTCTACATCTCCCAAGAAGAAGAAACGTCTGAATACCCTGTGGAGACCACAGAGAAAGGCCTAGTCCTCCGCTTCAATGCGACCGGAGGCCTCACATCCTTTGAAAACTCGAGAGGTCCGCGGAGATCAATGCTTCCAAAAGAGACGATGCCTGACTTCTCTTTAAAATGGATAGGAGTCCCAGGATCCCTGTGGCACGTGGAAAGGGACCCTGGGTCTCCCGACTCACGTGGAGACGCGTCCCAAATGCCATGCCAAGACTCGAGGAGAATCCCGAGGTGTCCCTCGCACCTAGGCAGGAGTCCTGACGTCGCTGAACAAACACGTGTCTGGAAGTGCCCTCCCCATCGTAACTCGAGAACATGCCCCAGGTTCCGGCCACAACTCGAGAAAACCATGAGACTTCCCCCTCGCCGCGAGATGAGGCCCGATTCCCCTGCACTGCATGCAGAGCAATTCCGTCTTCCACATCAAACGTGAAAGGAGCCTTGATTTCCTTGATGGCACTCCAGAGAAAACCCAGGGTCACTGTCTCAAGTTTAGAGGGATCCTGAGGTCACTGGAGCAACACGAAAGGGCTCCGGGACCCAAATCAACTCGAGATGAGAGCTTTTCCCTGGCTTCAACTCAAGAGGAATACCAACTTTCCACAAGCACCTCAAGAGGAGGCTTTTCTCAGCTACAGGTATGTGAGAGGGACCCTGAGTTTGTGGCCTCAAGTGGAATGGACACCGAGATGCTCTGACTTGAAGTAAGGCCGGATATCCCTGCAGCGAATTGAATGCAGGCTCGTCTTGCATCTCCCAAGACGAAGGGATGTCTGAATCCCCTGTGGAGACCAAAGAGAAAGACCTAGTCCTCCGCCTCAACGCGAACGGAGGCCTCACATCCTTTGAAAACTCGAGAGGTCCGATCAGATCACTGCTTCCAAAGGAGTCGATGCCTGACTCCTCTTGCAAATGGATAGAAGTCCCAGGATCCCTGTGGCACGTGGAAAGGGACACTGGGTCTCCCGCCTCACGGGGAGGCGCGTCCCAATTGCCATGCCAAGACTCGAGGAGAATCCCGAGGTGTCCCTCGCACCTAGGCAGGAGTCCTGACGTCGCTGAACAAACACGTGTCTGGAAGGGCCCTCCCCATCGTAACTCGAGAGTATACCCCAGGTTCCGGCCGCAACTCGAGAAAAGCAATGACATTTCCCCCTCGTCGCTAGATGAGCCCCGATTCCCCTGCACTGCGTGCAGAGCAATTCCGTGTTCCCCATAAAACGTGAAAGGAGCCTTGATTTCCTTGATGGCACTCCAGAGAAAACCCAAGATCACTGTCTCAAGTCTAGAGGGATCCTGAGGTCACTGGAGCAACACGAAAGGGCTCTGTGGACCCCAAATCAACTCGAGATGAGAGCTTAGTCCCTGGCCTCGACTCAAGAGGAATACCAACTTTCCACAAGCACCTCAAGAGGAGGCTTCTCTCAGCTACAGGTAGGTGAGAGGGACCCTGAGTTTGTGGCCTCAAGTGGAATGGACAGCGAGATGCTCTGACTCGAAGTAAGGCCGGATATCCCTGCAGTGAATTGAATGCAGGCTCGTCTTGCATCTCCCAAGACGAAGGGATGTCTGAATCCCCTGTGGAGACCACAGAGAAAGACCTAGTCCTCCGCCTCAACGCGACCGGAGGCCTGACATCCTTTGAAAACTCGAGAGGTCCGCGGAGATCAATGCTTCCAAAGGAGACGATGCCTGACGTCTCTTGAAAATAGATAGGAGTCCCAGGATCCCTGTGGCACGTGGAAAGGTACCCTGGTTCTCCCGCCTCACGTGGAGACGCGTCCCAATTGCCATGCCAAGACTCGAGGAGAATCACGAGGTGTCCTTCGCACCTAGGCAGGAGTACTGACATCGCTGAACAAACATGTGTCTCGAAGGGCCCTCCCCGTCGTAACTCGAGAATATACCCCAGGTTCTGGCCGCAACTCGAGAAAAACCATAGGACTTCCCCCTCGCCGCGAGATGAGGCCCGATTCCCCTGCACTGCGTGCAGAGCAATTCCGTGTTCCACATGAAACGTGAAAGGAGCCTTGATTTCCTTGTTGGCACTCCAGAGAAAACCCAAGATCACTGTCTGAAGTCTAGAGGGATCCTGAGGTCACTGGAGCAACACGAAAGGGCTCCGTGGACCCCAAATCAACTCGAGATGAGAGCTTAGTCCTTGGCTTCAACTCAAGTGGAATACCAACTTTCCAAAAGCACCTCAAGAGGAGGCTTCTCTCAGCTACAGGTATGTGAGAGGAACCCTGAGTTTGTGGCCTCAAGTGGAATGGACACCGAGATGCTCTGACTCGAAGTAAGGCCGGATATCCCTGCAGTGAATTGAATGCAGGCTCGTCTTGCATCTCCCAAGACGAAGGGATGTCTGAATCCCCTGTGGAGACCACAGAGAAAGACCTAGTCCTCCGCCTCAATGCTATCGGAAGCCTCACATCCTTTGAGAACTCGAGAGGTCCGCGGAGATCAATGCTTCCAAAGGAGACGATGCCTGACTCCTCTTGAAAATGGATAGGAGTACCAGGATCCCTGTGGCACCTGGAAAGGGATCCTCGGTCTCCCGCCTCACGTGGAGACGCGTCCCCATTGCCATGCCAAGACTCGAGGAGAAATCGAGATGTCCCTCGAACCTAGGCAGGAGTCCTGACGTCGCTGAACAAACACGTGTCTGGAAGGGCCCTCGCCGTCGTAACTCGAGAATATACCCCAGGTTCCGGCCGCAACTTGAGAAAAACCATGAGACATCCCACTTGCCACGAGATGAGGCCCGATTCCCCTGCACTGTGTGCAGAGCAATTCCGTGTTCCACATCAAACTTGAAAGGAGACTTGATTTCATTGATGGCACTCCAGAGAAAACCCAAGATCACTGTCTCAAGTCTAGAGGGATCCTGAGGTCACTGTACCAACACGAAAGGGCTCCGTGGACCCCAAATCAACTCGAAATGAGAGCTTAGTCCCTGGCTTCGACTCAAGAGGAATACCAACTTTCCACAAGCACCTCAAGAGGAGGCTTCTCTCAGCTACAGGTAAGTGAGAGGGCCCCTGAGTTTGTGGCCTCAAGTGGAATGGACACCGAGATGCTCTGACTGGAAGTAAGGCCGGATATCCCTGCAGTGAATTGAATGCAGGCTCGTCTTGTATCTCCCAAGACGAAGGGATGTCTGAATCCCCTGTGGAGACCGCAGAGAAAGACCTAATTCTCCGCCTCAATGCGACCGGAGGCCTCACATCCTTTGAAAACTCGAGAGGTCCGCGGAGATCAATGCTTCCAAAAGAGACGATGCCTGACTTCTCTTTAAAATGGATAGGAGTCCCAGGATCCCTGTGGCACGTGGAAAGGGACCCTGGGTCTCCCGACTCACGGGGAGACGCGTCCCAAATGCCATGCCAAGACTCGAGGAGAATCCCGAGGTGTCCCTCCCACCTAGGCAGGAGTCCTGACGTCGCTGAACAAACACGTTTCTGGAAGGGCCCTCCCCATCGTAACTCGAGAACATGCCCCAGGTTCCGGCCACAACTCGAGAAAACCATGAGACTTCCCCCTCGCCGCGAGATGAGGCCCGATTCCCCTGCACTGCATGCAGAGCAATTCCGTCTTCCACATCAAACGTGAAAGGAGCCTTGATTTCCTTGATGGCACTCCAGAGAAAACCCAGGTTCACTGTCTCAAGTCTAGAGGGATCCTGAGGTCACTGGAGCAATACGAAAGGGCTCCGGGAACCCAAATCAACTCGAGATGAGAGCTTTTCCCTGGCTTCAACTCAAGAGGAATACCAACTTTCCACAAGCACCTCTAGAGGAGGCTTTTCTCAGCTACAGGTATGTGAGAGGGACCCTGAGTTTGTGGCCTCAAGTGGAATGGACACCGAGATGCTCTGACTTGAAGTAAGGCCGGATATCCCTGCAGTGAATTGAATGCAGGCTCGTCTTGCATCTCCCAAGACGAAGGGATGTCTGAATCCCCTGTGGAGACCAAAGAGAAAGACCTAGTCCTCCGCCTCAACGCGAACGGAGGCCTCACATCCTTTGAAAACTCGAGAGGTCCGATCAGATCAATGCTTCCAAAGGAGACGATGCCTGACGTCTCTTGAAAATAGATAGGAGTCCCAGGATCCCTGTGGCACGTGGAAAGGTACCCTGGTTCTCCCGCCTCACGTGGAGACGCGTCCCAATTGCCATGCCAAGACTCGAGGAGAATCCCGAGGTGTCCTTCGCACCTAGGCAGGAGTCCTGACATCGCTGAACAAACATGTGTCTCGAAGGGCCCTCCCTGTCGTAACTCGAGAATATACCCCAGGTTCTGGCCGCAACTCGAGAAAAACCAGAGGACTTCCCCCTCGCCGCGAGATGAGGCCCGATTCCCCTTCTCTGCATGCAGAGCAATTCCGTGTTCCACATCAAAGTTGAAAGGAGCCTTGATTTCCTTGATGGCACTCCAGAGAGTATCCAAGGTCACTGTCTCAAGTCTAGAGGGATCCTGAGGTCACTGTAGCAACACGAAAGGGCTCCATGGACCCCAAATCAACTCGAGATGAGAGCTTAGTCCCTTGCTTCGACTCAAGAGGAATACCAACTTTCCACAAGCACCTCAAGAGGAGGCTTCTCTCAGCTACAGGTATGTGAGACGGACCCTGAGTTTATGGCCTCAAGTGGAATGGACACCGAGATGCTCTGACTCGAAGTAAGGCCGGATATCCCTGCAGTGTATTGAATGCAGGCTCGTCTTGCATCTCCCAAGATGAATGGATGTCTGAATCCCCTGTGGAGAACACAGAGAAAGACCTAGTTCTCCGCCTCATCGCGACGGGAGGCCTCACATCCTTTGAAAACTCGAGAGGTCTCCGGAGATCAATGCTTCCAAAGGAGACGATGCCTGACTCTTCTTGAAAATGGATAGGAGTCCCAGGATCCCTTTGGCACCTGAAAAGGGACCCTGGGTCTCCCGCCTCACGTGGAGACCCGTCCCAATTGCCATGCCAAGACTCGAGGAGAATCCCGAGGTGTCCCTCGCACCTAGGCAGGAGTCCTGACGTCGCTGAACAAACACGTGTCTGGAAGGGGCCTCCCCGTCGTAACTCGAGAATATACCCCAGGTTCCGGCCGCAACTCGAGAAAAACCATGAGACTTCCCCCTCGCCGCGAGATGAGGCCCGGTTCCCCTGCACTGCATGCAGAGCAATTCCGTGTTCCACATCAAAGTTGAAAGGAGCCTTGATTTCCTTGATGGAACTCCAGAGAGTATCCAAGGTCACTGTCTCAAGTCTAGAGCGATCCTGAGGTCACTGTAGCAACACGAAAGGGCTCCGTGGACCCCAAATCAACTCGAGATGAGAGCTTAGTCCCTTGCTTCGACTCAAGAGGAATACCAACTTTCCACAAGCACCTCAAGAGGAGGCTTCTCTCAGCTACAGGTATGTGAGACGGACCCTGAGTTTATGGCCCCAAGTGGAATGGACACCGAGATGCTCTGACTCGAAGTAAGGCCGGATATCCCTGCAGTGTATTGAATGCAGGCTCGTCTTGCATCTCCCAAGATGAATGGATGTCTGAATCCCCTGTGGAAAACACAGAGAAAGACCTAGTTCTCCGCCTCATCGCGACGGGAGGCCTCACATCCTTTGAAAACTCGAGAGGACTGCGGAGATCAATGCTTCCGAAGGAGACGTTGCCTGACTCCTCTTGAAAATGCATAGGAGTCCCAGGATCCCTGTGGCACGTGGAAAGGGACCCTGGGTCTCGCGCCTCACGTGGAGACGCGTCCCAATTGCCATGTCAAGACTCGAGGAGAATCCCGAGGTGTCCCTCGCACCTAGGCAGGAGTCCTGACGTCGCTGAACAAACACATGTCTGGAAGGGCCCTCCCCGTCGTAACTCGAGAATATACCCCAGGTTCCGGCCGCAACTCGAGAATAACCATGAGACTTCCCCCTCGCCGCGAGATGAGGCCCGATTCCCCTGCACTGCGTGCAGAGCAATTCCGTGATCCACATCAAAGGTGAAAGGGGCCTTGATTTCCTTGATGGCACTCCAGAGAAATCCCAAGATCACTGTCTCAAGTCTAGAGGGGTCCTGAGGTCACTGGAGCAACAAGAAAGGGCTCCGTGGACCCCAAATCACCTCGAGATGAGAGCTTATTCCCTGGTTTCGACTCAAGAGGAATACCAACTTTCCACAAGCACCTCAAGAGGAGGCTTCTCTCAGCTACAGGTATGTGAGAGGGACCCTTAGTTTGTGGCCTCAAGTGGAATGGACACCGAGATGCTCTGACTCGAAGTAAGGCCGGATATCCCTGCAGTGAATTGAATGCAGGCTCGTCTTGCATCTCCCAAGACAAAGGGATGTCTGAATCCCCTGTGGAGACCACAGAGAAAGACCTAGTTCTCGCCACATTGCGACCGGAGTACTCACATCCTTTGAAAATTCGAGAGGTCCGCGGAGATCAATGCTTCCAAAGGAGACGATGCCTGACTCATCTTGAAAATGGATAGGAGTCCCAGGATCCCTGTGGCACGTGGAAAGGGACCCTGGGTCTCCCGCCTCACGTGGAGACGCGTCCCAATTGCCATGCCAGGATTGGAAGAGAATCTCGAGGTGTCCCTCACACCTAGGCAGGAGTTCTGACGTCGCTGAAGAAACACGTGTCTGGAAGGGCCCTCCCCGTCGTAACTCGAGAATATACAACAGGTTCCGGCTGCAACTCGAGAAAAACCATGAGACTTCCCCCTCGCCGCGAGATGAGGCCCGATTCCCCTGCACTGCGTGCAGAGCAATTCCGTGTTCCACATCAAACGTGAAAGGAGCCTTGATTTCCTTGATGGCACTCCAGAGAAAACCCAAGATAACTGTCTCAAGTCTAGAGGGATCCTGAGGACACTGTAGCAACACGAAAGTGCTCCGTGGACACCAAATCAACTCGAGATGAGAGCTTAGTCCCTTGCTTCGACTCAAGAGGAATACCAACTTTCCACACGCACCTCAAGAGGAGGCTTCTCTCAGCTATAGGTATGTTAGAGGGACCCTGAATTTGTGGCCTCAAGTGGAATGGACACCGAGATGCTCTGACTCGAACTAAGGCCGGATATCCCTGCAGTGAATTGAATGCAGGCTCGTCTTGCATCTCCCAAGACGAAGGGATGTCTGAATCCCCTGTGGAGACCACAGAGAAAGAACTAGTTCTCCGCATCATCGCGACCGGAGGTCTCACATCCTTTGAAAATTCGAGAGGTCCGCGGAGATCAGTGCGTCCAAAGGAGACGATGCCTGAGTCCTCTTGAAAATGGATAGGTGTCCCAGGATCACTTTGGCACGTGAAAAGGGACCCTGTGTCTCCCGCCTCACGTGGAGACCCGTCCCAATTGCCATGCCAAGACTTGGGGAGAATACCGAGGTGTCCTTCGAACCTAGGCCGGAGTCCTGACGTCGCTGAACAAACACGTGTCTGGAAGGGCCCTCCCCGTCGTAACTCGAGAATATAGCCTAGGTTCCGGCTGCAACTCGAGAAAAACCATGAGACTTCTCCCTCGCCGTGAGATGAGGCCCGATTCCCCTGCTCTGCGTGCAGAGCAATTCCGTGTTCCACATCAAACGTGAAAGGAGCCTTGATTTCCTTGATGTCACTCCAGAGAAAACCCAAGATCACTGGCTCTAGTCTAGAGGGATCCTGAGGTCACTGTAGCAACAGGAAAGGGCTCCGTGGACCCCAAATCAACTAGAGATGAGAGCTTAGTCCCTGGCTTCGACTCAAGAGTAATTCCAACTTTCCACAAGCACCTCAAGAGGAGGCTTCTCTCAGCTACAGGTATGTGAGAGGGACCCTGAGTTTGTGGCCTCAAGTGGAATGGACACCGAGATGCTCTGACTCGAAGTAAGGCCGGATATCCCTGCAGTGAATTGAATGCAGGCTCGTCTTGCATCTCCCAAGACGAAGGGACGTCTGAATCCCCTGTGGAGACCACTGAGAAAGACCTAGTTCTTCGCCTCATCGCGACCGGAGGCCTCACGTCCTTTGAAAATTCGATAGGTCCGCGGAGATCAATGCTTCCAAAGGAGACGATGCCTGACTCCTCTTTAAAATGGATAGGAGTCCCAGGATCCGTGTGGCACGTGGAAAGGGACCCTGGGTCTCCCGCCTCACGTTTAGGCGCGTCCCAGTTGCCATGCCAAGATTCGAGGAGAATCTCAAGGTGTCCCTCGCACCTAGGCAGGAGTCCTGACGTCGCTGAACAAATACGTGTCTGGAAGGGCCCCCCCCCCCGTCGAAACTCGAGAATATACCCCAGGTTCCGGCCGCAACTCGAGAAAAACCATGAGGCTTCCCCCTCGCCGCGAGATGAGGCCCGATTCCCCTGCACTGCGTGCAGAGCAATTCCGTGTTCCACATCAAACGTGAAAAGAGCCTTGATTTCCTTGATGGCACTCCAGAGAAAACCCAAGATCACTGTCTCAAGTCTAGAGGGATCCTGAGGTCACTGTAGCAACACGAAAGGGCTCCGTGGACCCCAAATAAACTCGAGTTGAGAGCTTAGTCCCTGGCTTCGACTCAAGAGGAATGACAACTTTCCACAAGTACATCAAAAGGAGGCTTCTCTCAGCTACTTGTATGTGAGAGGGACCCTGAGTTTGTGGCCTCAAGTGGAATGGACACCGAGATGCTCTGACTTATAAGGCCGGATATCCCTGCAGTGAAATGAATGCAGGCTCGTCTTGCATCTCCCAAGACGAAGGGATGTTTGAATCCCCCGTGGAGACCACAGAGAAAGACATAGTTCTCCGCCACATCGCCACCACAGGCCTCACATCCTTTGAAAACTCGAGAGGTCCGCGGAGATCAATGCTTCCAAAGGAGACGATGCATGACTCCTCTTGAAAATGGATAGGAGTCCCATGATCCCTGTGGCACGTGGAAAGGGACCCTGGGTCTCCCGCCTCACG
Organism: Dama dama; assembly: GCF_033118175.1. Classification (NCBI taxonomy): domain Eukaryota; kingdom Metazoa; phylum Chordata; class Mammalia; order Artiodactyla; family Cervidae; genus Dama; species Dama dama. Next base: position 130,637 of record NW_026870874.1, read on the forward strand.
TGGAGACGCGTCCCAATTGCCATGCCAAGACTCGAGGAGAATCCCGAGGTGTCCCTCGCACCTAGGCAGGAGTCCTGACGTCGCTGAACAAACACGTGTCTGGAAGGGCCCTCCCCGTCATAACTCGAGAATATACCCCAGGTTCCGACCGCAACTCGAGAAAAACCATGAGACTTCCCCCTCGCCGCGAGATGAGGCCTGATTCCCCTGCACTGCGTGCAGAGCAATTCCGTGTTCCACATCAAACGTGAAAGGAGCCTTGATTTCCTTGATGGCACTCCAGAGGAAACCCAAGATCACTGTCTCAAGTCTAGAGGGATCCTGAGGTCACTGGAGCAACAGGAAAGGGCTCCGTGGACCCCAAATCAACTCGAGATGAGAGCTTAGTCCCTGGCTTCGACTCAAGAGGAATACCAACTTTCCACAAGCACCTCAAGAGGAGGCTTCTCTCAGGTACAGGAAGGTGAGAGGGACCCTGAGTTTGTGGCCTCAAGTGGAATGGACACCGAGATGCGCTGACTCGAAGTAAGGCCGGATATCCCTGCAGTGAAGTGAATGCAGGCTCGTCTTGCATCTCCCAAGACGAAGGTATGTCTGAATCCCATGAGGAGACCACAGAGAAAGACCTAGTCCTCCGCCTCATCGCGACCGGAGGCCTCACATCCTTTGCAACCTCGAGAGGTCCGCGGAGATCAAAGCTTCCAAAGGAGACGATGCCTGACTCCTCTTGAAAATGGATAAGAGTCCCAGGATCCCTGTGGCACGTGGAAAGGGACCCTGGGTCTCCCGCCTCACGTGGAGACGCGTCCCAATTGCAATGCCAAGACTCGAGGAGAATCCCGAAATGTCCCTCGCACCTAGGCCGGAGTCCTGACGTCGCTGAACAAACACGGGTCTGGAAGGGCCCTCCCCGTCGTAACTCGAGAATATACCCCAGGTTCCGGCCGCAACTCGAGAAAAACAATGAGCCTTCCCCCTCGCCGCGAGATGAGGCCCGATTCCCCTGCACTGTGTGCAGAGCAATTTCGTGTTCCACATCAAACGTGAAAGGAGCCTTGTTTTCCCTGATGCCACTCCAGAGAAAACCCAAAGTCACTGTCACATGTCTAGAGCGATCCTGAGGTAACTGGAGCAACACGAAAGGGCTCCGTGGACCCCAAATCAACTCGAAATGAGAGCTTAGTCCCTGGCTTCGACTCAAGAGGAATACCAACTTTCCACAAGCACCTCAAGAGGAGGCTTCTCTCAGCTACAGTTATGAGAGAGGGACCCTGAGTTTGTGGCCTCAAGTGGAATGGACACCGAGATGCTCTGACTCGAAGTAAGGCCGGATATCCCTGCAGTGAATTGAATGCAGGCTCGTCTTGCATCTCCCAAGATGAAGGGATGTCTGAATCCCCTGTGGAGACCACAGAGAAAGACCTAGTCCTCCGCCTCAACGCGAACGGAGGCCTCACATCCTTTTAAAACTCGAGAGGTCCGCGGAGATCAATGCTTCCAAAGGAGACGATGCCTGATTCCTCTTGAAAATGGATAGGAGTCCCAGGATCCCTGTGGCACGTGGAAAGGAACCCTGGGTCTGCCGCCTCACGTGGAGACGCGTCCCAATTGCATTGCCAGGACTCGAGGAGAATCCCGAGGTGTCCCTCGCACCTAGGCAGGAGTCCTGACGTCGCTGAACAAACACGTGTCTGGAAGGGCCCTCCCCGTCGTAACTCGAGAATATACCCCAGGTTCCGGCCGCAACTCGAGAAAAACCATGAGGCTTCCCCCTCGCCGCGAGATGAGGCCCGATTCCCCTGCACTGCGTGCAGAGCAATTCCGTGTTCCACATCAAACGTGAAAAGAGCCTTGATTTCCTTGATGGCACTCCAGAGAAAACCCAAGATCACTGTCTCAAGTCTAGAGGGATCCTGAGGTCACTGTAGCAACACGAAAGGGCTCCGTGGACCCCAAATAAACTCGAGTTGAGAGCTTAGTCCCTGGCTTCGACTCAAGAGGAATGACAACTTTCCACAAGTACATCAAAAGGAGGCTTCTCTCAGCTACTTGTATGTGAGAGGGACCCTGAGTTTGTGGCCTCAAGTGGAATGGACACCGAGATGCTCTGACTTATAAGGCCGGATATCCCTGCAGTGAAATGAATGCAGGCTCGTCTTGCATCTCCCAAGACGAAGGGATGTTTGAATCCCCCGTGGAGACCACAGAGAAAGACATAGTTCTCCGCCACATCGCCACCACAGGCCTCACATCCTTTGAAAACTCGAGAGGTCCGCGGAGATCAATGCTTCCAAAGGAGACGATGCATGACTCCTCTTGAAAATGGATAGGAGTCCCATGATCCCTGTGGCACGTGGAAAGGGACCCTGGGTCTCCCGCCTCACGTGGAGACGCGTCCCAATTGCCATGCCAAGACTCGAGGAGAATCCCGAGGTGTCCCTCGCACCTAGGCAGGAGTCCTGACGTCGCTGAACAAACACGTGTCTGGAAGGGCCCTCCCCGTCATAACTCGAGAATATACCCCAGGTTCCGACCGCAACTCGAGAAAAACCATGAGACTTCCCCCTCGCCGCGAGATGAGGCCTGATTCCCCTGCACTGCGTGCAGAGCAATTCCGTGTTCCACATCAAACGTGAAAGGAGCCTTGATTTCCTTGATGGCACTCCAGAGGAAACCCAAGATCACTGTCTCAAGTCTAGAGGGATCCTGAGGTCACTGGAGCAACAGGAAAGGGCTCCGTGGACCCCAAATCAACTCGAGATGAGAGCTTAGTCCCTGGCTTCGACTCAAGAGGAATACCAACTTTCCACAAGCACCTCAAGAGGAGGCTTCTCTCAGGTACAGGAAGGTGAGAGGGACCCTGAGTTTGTGGCCTCAAGTGGAATGGACACCGAGATGCGCTGACTCGAAGTAAGGCCGGATATCCCTGCAGTGAAGTGAATGCAGGCTCGTCTTGCATCTCCCAAGACGAAGGTATGTCTGAATCCCATGAGGAGACCACAGAGAAAGACCTAGTCCTCCGCCTCATCGCGACTGGAGGCCTCACATCCTTTGCAACCTCGAGAGGTCCGCGGAGATCAAAGCTTCCAAAGGAGACGATGCCTGACTCCTCTTGAAAATGGATAAGAGTCCCAGGATCCCTGTGGCACGTGGAAAGGGACCCTGGGTCTCCCGCCTCACGTGGAGACGCGTCCCAATTGCAATGCCAAGACTCGAGGAGAATCCCGAAATGTCCCTCGCACCTAGGCCGGAGTCCTGACGTCGCTGAACAAACACGGGTCTGGAAGGGCCCTCCCCGGCGTAACTCGAGAATATACCCCAGGTTCCGGCCGCAACTCGAGAAAAACAATGAGCCTTCCCCCTCGCCGCGAGATGAGGCCCGATTCCCCTGCACTGTGTGCAGAGCAATTTCGTGTTCCACATCAAACGTGAAAGGAGCCTTGTTTTCCCTGATGCCACTCCAGAGAAAACCCAAAGTCACTGTCACATGTCTAGAGCGATCCTGAGGTAACTGGAGCAACACGAAAGGGCTCCGTGGACCCCAAATCAACTCGAAATGAGAGCTTAGTCCCTGGCTTCGACTCAAGAGGAATACCAACTTTCCACAAGCACCTCAAGAGGAGGCTTCTCTCAGCTACAGTTATGAGAGAGGGACCCTGAGTTTGTGGCCTCAAGTGGAATGGACACCGAGATGCTCTGACTCGAAGTAAGGCCGGGTATCCCTGCAGTGAATTGAATGCAGGCTCGTCTTGCATCTCCCAAGATGAAGGGATGTCTGAATCCCCTGTGGAGACCACAGAGAAAGACCTAGTCCTCCGCCTCAACGCGAACGGAGGCCTCACATCCTTTTAAAACTCGAGAGGTCCGCGGAGATCAATGCTTCCAAAGGAGACGATGCCTGATTCCTCTTGAAAATGGATAGGAGTCCCAGGATCCCTGTGGCACGTGGAAAGGAACCGTGGGTCTGCCGCCTCACGTGGAGACGCGTCCCAATTGCATTGCCAGGACTCGAGGAGAATCCCGAGGTGTCCCTCGCACCTAGGCAGGAGTCCTGACGTCGCTGAACAAACACGTGTCTGGAAGGGCCCTCCCCGTCGTAACTCGAGAATATACCCCAGGTTCCGGCCGCAACTCGAGAAAAACCATGAGGCTTCCCCCTCGCCGCGAGATGAGGCCCGATTCCCCTGCACTGCGTGCAGAGCAATTCCGTGTTCCACATCAAACGTGAAAAGAGCCTTGATTTCCTTGATGGCACTCCAGAGAAAACCCAAGATCACTGTCTCAAGTCTAGAGGGATCCTGAGGTCACTGTAGCAACACGAAAGGGCTCCGTGGACCCCAAATAAACTCGAGTTGAGAGCTTAGTCCCTGGCTTCGACTCAAGAGGAATGACAACTTTCCACAAGTACATCAAAAGGAGGCTTCTCTCAGCTACTTGTATGTGAGAGGGACCCTGAGTTTGTGGCCTCAAGTGGAATGGACACCGAGATGCTCTGACTTATAAGGCCGGATATCCCTGCAGTGAAATGAATGCAGGCTCGTCTTGCATCTCCCAAGACGAAGGGATGTTTGAATCCCCCGTGGAGACCACAGAGAAAGACATAGTTCTCCGCCACATCGCCACCACAGGCCTCACATCCTTTGAAAACTCGAGAGGTCCGCGGAGATCAATGCTTCCAAAGGAGACGATGCATGACTCCTCTTGAAAATGGATAGGAGTCCCATGATCCCTGTGGCACGTGGAAAGGGACCCTGGGTCTCCCGCCTCACGTGGAGACGCGTCCCAATTGCCATGCCAAGACTCGAGGAGAATCCCGAGGTGTCCCTCGCACCTAGGCAGGAGTCCTGACGTCGCTGAACAAACACGTGTCTGGAAGGGCCCTCCCCGTCATAACTCGAGAATATACCCCAGGTTCCGACCGCAACTCGAGAAAAACCATGAGACTTCCCCCTCGCCGCGAGATGAGGCCTGATTCCCCTGCACTGCGTGCAGAGCAATTCCGTGTTCCACATCAAACGTGAAAGGAGCCTTGATTTCCTTGATGGCACTCCAGAGGAAACCCAAGATCACTGTCTCAAGTCTAGAGGGATCCTGAGGTCACTGGAGCAACAGGAAAGGGCTCCGTGGACCCCAAATCAACTCGAGATGAGAGCTTAGTCCCTGGCTTCGACTCAAGAGGAATACCAACTTTCCACAAGCACCTCAAGAGGAGGCTTCTCTCAGGTACAGGAAGGTGAGAGGGACCCTGAGTTTGTGGCCTCAAGTGGAATGGACACCGAGATGCGCTGACTCGAAGTAAGGCCGGATATCCCTGCAGTGAAGTGAATGCAGGCTCGTCTTGCATCTCCCAAGACGAAGGTATGTCTGAATCCCATGAGGAGACCACAGAGAAAGACCTAGTCCTCCGCCTCATCGCGACCGGAGGCCTCACATCCTTTGCAACCTCGAGAGGTCCGCGGAGATCAAAGCTTCCAAAGGAGACGATGCCTGACTCCTCTTGAAAATGGATAAGAGTCCCAGGATCCCTGTGGCACGTGGAAAGGGACCCTGGGTCTCCCGCCTCACGTGGAGACGCGTCCCAATTGCAATGCCAAGACTCGAGGAGAATCCCGAAATGTCCCTCGCACCTAGGCCGGAGTCCTGACGTCGCTGAACAAACACGGGTCTGGAAGGGCCCTCCCCGTCGTAACTCGAGAATATACCCCAGGTTCCGGCCGCAACTCGAGAAAAACAATGAGCCTTCCCCCTCGCCGCGAGATGAGGCCCGATTCCCCTGCACTGTGTGCAGAGCAATTTCGTGTTCCACATCAAACGTGAAAGGAGCCTTGTTTTCCCTGATGCCACTCCAGAGAAAACCCAAAGTCACTGTCACATGTCTAGAGCGATCCTGAGGTAACTGGAGCAACACGAAAGGGCTCCGTGGACCCCAAATCAACTCGAAATGAGAGCTTAGTCCCTGGCTTCGACTCAAGAGGAATACCAACTTTCCACAAGCACCTCAAGAGGAGGCTTCTCTCAGCTACAGTTATGAGAGAGGGACCCTGAGTTTGTGGCCTCAAGTGGAATGGACACCGAGATGCTCTGACTCGAAGTAAGGCCGGATATCCCTGCAGTGAATTGAATGCAGGCTCGTCTTGCATCTCCCAAGATGAAGGGATGTCTGAATCCCCTGTGGAGACCACAGAGAAAGACCTAGTCCTCCGCCTCAACGCGAACGGAGGCCTCACATCCTTTTAAAACTCGAGAGGTCCGCGGAGATCAATGCTTCCAAAGGAGACGATGCCTGATTCCTCTTGAAAATGGATAGGAGTCCCAGGATCCCTGTGGCACGTGGAAAGGAACCCTGGGTCTGCCGCCTCACGTGGAGACGCGTCCCAATTGCATTGCCAGGACTCGAGGAGAATCCCGAGGTGTCCCTCGCACCTAGGCAGGAGTCCTGACGTCGCTGAACAAACACGTGTCTGGAAGGGCCCTCCCCGTCGTAACTCGAGAATATACCCCAGGTTCCGACCGCAACTCGAGAAAAACCATGAGACTTCCCCCTCGCCGCGAGATGAGGCCGGATTACCATGCACTGCGTGCAGAGGAATTCCGTGTTCCACATCAAGCCTGAAAGGAGCCTTGATTTCCTTGATGGCACTCCAGAGAAAACCCAAGATCACTGTCTCAAGTCTAGAGGGATCCTGAGGTCACTGTAGCAACATGAAAGGGCTCCGTGGAACCCAAATCAACTCGAGATGAGAGCTTAGTCCCTGGCTTCGACTCAAGAGGAATACCAACTTTCCACAAGCACCTCAAGAGGAGGCTTCTCTCAGCTACAGGTAGGTGAGAGGGACCCTGAGTTTGTGGCCTCAAGTGGAATGGACACCGAGATGCTCTGACTCGAAGTAAGGCCGGATATCCCTGCAGTGAAGTGAAAGCAGGCTCGTCTTGCATCTCCCAAGACGAAGGTATATTTGAATACCCTGTGGAGACCACAGAGAAAGACCTAGTCCTCCGCCTCATCGCGACCGGAGGCCTCACATCCTTTGAAAACTCGAGAGGTCCGCGGAGATCAATGCTTCCAAAGGAGACGATGCCTGACTCCTCTTGAAAATGGATTGGAGTCCCAGGATCCCTGTGGAACGTGGAAAGGGACCCTGGGTCTCCCGCCTCACGTGGAGACGCGTACCAATTGCCATGCCAAGACTCGAGGAGAATCCCGAGGTGTCCCTCGCACCTCGTCAGGAGGCTTGAAGACGCTGAATAGACACGTGTCCGGAAGGGCCCTCCCAGTCGTAACTCGAGAATATACACCAAGTTCCGGCCGCAACTCGAGAAAAACCATGAGACTTCCCCCTCGTCGCGAGATGAGGCCCGATTCCCCTGCATTGCGTGCAGAGGAATTCCGTGTTCCACATCAAACGTGAAAGGAGCCTTGATTTCCTTTATGGCACTCCAGAGAAAACCCAAGATCACTGTCTCAAGTGTAGAGGGATCCTGAGGTCACTAGAGCAACACGAAAGGGCTCCGTGGACCCCAAATCAACTCGAGATTGGAGCTTAGTCCCTGGCTTCGACTCAAGAGGAATACCAACTTTCCACAAGCACCTCAAGAGGAGGCTTCTCTCAGCTACAGGTATGTGAGAGGGACCCTGAGTTTGTGGCCTCAAGTGGAATGGACACCGAGATGCTCTGACTCGAAGTAAGGCCGGATATCCCTGCAGTGAATTGAATGCAGGCTCGTCTTGCATCTTCCAAAAAAAAGTGATGTCTGAATACCCTGTGGAGACCACAGAGAAAGACCTAGTCTCCGCCTCATCGCGACTGGAGGCCTCACATCCTTTGAAAACTCTAGAGGTCCGCGGAGATCAATGCTTCCAAAGGAGACGATGCCTGAATCCTCTTGAAAATGGATAGGAGTCTCAGGATCCCTGTGGCACGTGGAAAGGGACACTATGTCTCCCGCCTCACGTGGAGACGCGTCCCAATTGCCATGCCAAGACTCGAGGAGAATCCAGAGGTGTCCCTCGCACCTAGGCAGGAGTCCTGACGTCGCTGAACAAACAGGTGTCTGGAAGGGCCCTCCCCGTCGTAACTCGAGAATATACCCCAGCTTCAGGCCGCAACTCGAGAAAAACCATGAGACTTCCCCCTCGCCGCGAGATGAGGCTCGATTCCCCTGCACTGCGTGCAGAGCAATTCCGTGTTCCACATCAGGCCTGAAAGGAGCCTTGATTTCCTTGATGGCACTCCAGAGAAAACCCAAGATCACTGTCTCAAGTCTAGAAGGATCCTGAGGCCACTGTAGCAGCATGAAAGGGCTCCGTGGACCCCAAATCAACTCGAGATGAGAGCTTAGTCCCTGGCTTCGACTTAAGAGGAATACCAACTTTCCACAAGCACCTCAAGAGGAGGCTTCTCTCAGCTACAGTTATGAGAGAGGAACCCTGAGTTTGTGGCCTCAAGTGGAATGGACACCGAGATGCTCTGACTCGAAGTAAGGCCGGATATCCCAGCAGTGAATTGAAAGCAGGCTCGTCTTCCATCTACAAAGACGAAGGGATGTCTGAATCCCCTGTGGAGGCCACAGAGAAAGACCTAGTCCTCCGCCTCATCGCGACCGGAGGCCTCACATCCTTTGAAAACTCGAGAGGTCTGCGGAGATCAATGCTTCCAAAGGAGACGATGCCTGACTCCTCTTGAAAATGGATAGGTGTCCCAGGATCCCTGTGGCACGTGGAAAGGGACCCTGGGTCTCCCGCCTCACGTGGAGACGCGTCCCAATTGCCATGAAAAGACTCGAGGAGAATCCCGAGGTGTCCCTCGCACCTAGGCCGGAGTCCTGACGTCGCTGAACAAACACGTGTCTGGAAGGGCCCTCCCCGTCGTAACTCGAGAATATACCCCAGGTTCCGGCCGCAACACGAGAAAAACCATGAGACTTCCCCCTCGCCGCGAGATGAGGCCCGATTCCCCTGCACTGCGTGCAGAGCAATTCCATGTTCCACATCAAACGTGAAAGGAGCCTTGATTTCCCTGATGTCACTCCAGAGAAAACCCAAAGTCACTGTCCCAAGTCTAGAGGGATCCTGAGGTCACTGGAGCAACACGAAAGGGCTCCGTGGACCCAAAATCAACTCGAGATGAGAGCTTTGTCCCTGGCTTCGACTCAAGAGGAATACCAACTATCCACAAGCACCTCAAGAGGAGTCTTCTCTCAGCTACAGGTATGTGAGAGGGACCCTGAGTTTGTGGCCTCAAGTGGAATGGACACCGAGATGCTCTGACTTGAAGTAAGGCCGGATATCCCTGCAGCGAATTGAATGCAGGCTCGTCTTGCATCTCCCAAGACGAAGGGATGTCTGAATCCCCTGTGGAGACCAAAGAGAAAGACCTAGTCCTCCGCCTCAACGCTAACGGAGGCCTCACATCCTTTGAAAACTCGAGAGGTCCGATCAGATCACTGCTTCCAAAGGAGTCGATGCCTGACTCCTCTTGCAAATGGATAGAAGTCCCAGGATCCCTGTGGCACGTGGAAAGGGACACTGGGTCTCCCGCCTCACGGGGAGGCGCGTCCCAATTGCCATGCCAAGACTCGAGGAGAATCCCGAGGTGTCCCTCGCACCTAGGCAGGAGTCCTGACGTCGCTGAACAAACACGTGTCTGGAAGGGCCCTCCCCGTCGTAACTCGAGAATATACCCCATGTTCCGGCCGCAACTCGAGAAAAGCAATGACATTTCCCCCTCTTCGCTAGATGAGCCCCGATTCCCCTCCACTGCGTGCAGAGCAATTCCGTGTTCCCCATAAAACGTGAAAGGAGCCTTGATTTCCTTGATGGCACTCCAGAGAAAACCCAAGATCACTGTCTCAAGTCTAGAGGGATCCTGAGGTCACTGGAGCAACACGAAAGGGCTCTGTGGACCCCAAATCAACTCGAGATGAGAGCTTAGTCCCTGGCCTCGACTCAAGAGGAATACCAACTTTCCACAAGCACCTCAAGAGGAGGCTTCTCTCAGCTACAGGTAGGTGAGAGGGACCCTGAGTTTGTGGCCTCAAGTGGAATGGACAGCGAGATGCTCTGACTCGAAGTAAGGCCGGATATCCCTGCAGTGAATTGAATGCAGGCTCGTCTTGCATCTCCCAAGACGAAGGGATGTCTGAATCCCCTGTGGAGACCACAGAGAAAGACCTAGTCCTCCGCCTCAACGCGACCGGAGGCCTGACATCCTTTGAAAACTCGAGAGGTCCGCGGAGATCAATGCTTCCAAAGGAGACGATGCCTGACGTCTCTTGAAAATAGATAGGAGTCCCAGGATCCCTGTGGCACGTGGAAAGGTACCCTGGTTCTCCCGCCTCACGTGGAGACGCGTCCCAATTGCCATGCCAAGACTCGAGGAGAATCCCGAGGTGTCCTTCGCACCTAGGCAGGAGTACTGACATCGCTGAACAAACATGTGTCTCGAAGGGCCCTCCCCGTCGTAACTCGAGAATATACCCCAGGTTCTGGCCGCAACTCGAGAAAAACCATAGGACTTCCCCCTCGCCGCGAGATGAGGCCCGATTCCCCTGCACTGCGTGCAGAGCAATTCCGTGTTCCACATGAAACGTGAAAGGAGCCTTGATTTCCTTGTTGGCACTCCAGAGAAAACCCAAGATCACTGTCTGAAGTCTAGAGGGATCCTGAGGTCACTGGAGCAACACGAAAGGGCTCCGTGGACCCCAAATCAACTCGAGATGAGAGCTTAGTCCTTGGCTTCAACTCAAGTGGAATACCAAGTTTCCAAAAGCACCTCAAGAGGAGGCTTCTCTCAGCTACAGGTATGTGAGAGGAACCCTGAGTTTGTGGCCTCAAGTGGAATGGACACCGAGATGCTCTGACTCGAAGTAAGGCCGGATATCCCTGCAGTGAATTGAATGCAGGCTCGTCTTGAATCTCCCAAGACGAAGGGATGTCTGAATCCCCTGTGGAGACCACAGAGAAAGACCTAGTCCTCCGCCTCAATGCTATCGGAAGCCTCACATCCTTTGAGAACTCGAGAGGTCCGCGGAGATCAATGCTTCCAAAGGAGACGATGCCTGACTCCTCTTGAAAATGGATAAGAGTACCAGGATCCCTGTGGCACCTGGAAAGGGATCCTCGGTCTCCCGCCTCACGTGGAGACGCGTCCCCATTGCCATGCCAAGACTCGAGGAGAAATCGAGATGTCCCTCGAACCTAGGCAGGAGTCCTGACGTCGCTGAACAAACACGTGTCTGGAAGGGCCCTCGCCGTCGTAACTCGAGAATATACCCCAGGTTCCGGCCGCAACTTGAGAAAAACCATGAGACATCCCACTTGCCACGAGATGAGGCCCGATTCCCCTGCACTGTGTGCAGAGCAATTCCGTGTTCCACATCAAACTTGAAAGGAGCCTTGATTTCATTGATGGCACTCCAGAGAAAACCCAAGATCACTGTCTCAAGTCTAGAGGGATCCTGAGGTCACTGTACCAACACGAAAGGGCTCCGTGGACCCCAAATCAACTCGAAATGAGAGCTTAGTCCCTGGCTTCGACTCAAGAGGAATACCAACTTTCCACAAGCACCTCAAGAGGAGGCTTCTCTCAGCTACAGGTAAGTGAGAGGGCCCCTGAGTTTGTGGCCTCAAGTGGAATGGACACCGAGATGCTCTGACTGGAAGTAAGGCCGGATATCCCTGCAGTGAATTGAATGCAGGCTCGTCTTGTATCTCCCAAGACGAAGGGATGTCTGAATCCCCTGTGGAGACCACAGAGAAAGACCTAATTCTCCGCCTCAATGCGACCGGAGGCCTCACATCCTTTGAAAACTCGAGAGGTCCGCGGAGATCAATGCTTCCAAAAGAGACGATGCCTGACTTCTCTGTAAAATGGATAGGAGTCCCAGGATCCCTGTGGCACGTGGAAAGGGACCCTGGGTCTCCCGACTCACGTGGAGACGCGTCCCAAATGCCATGCCAAGACTCGAGGAGAATCCCGAGGTGTCCCTCCCACCTAGGCAGGAGTCCTGACGTCGCTGAACAAACACGTGTCTGGAAGGGCCCTCCCCATCGTAACTCGAGAACATGCCCCAGGTTCCGGCCACAACTCGAGAAAACCATGAGACTTCCCCCTCGCCGCGAGATGAGGCCCGATTCCCCTGCACTGCATGCAGAGCAATTCCGTCTTCCACATCAAACGTGAAAGGAGCCTTGATTTCCTTGATGGCACTCCAGAGAAAACCCAGGTTCACTGTCTCAAGTCTAGAGGGATCCTGAGGTCACTGGAGCAATACGAAAGGGCTCCGGGAACCCAAATCAACTCGAGATGAGAGCTTTTCCCTGGCTTCAACTCAAGAGGAATACCAACTTTCCACAAGCACCTCTAGAGGAGGCTTTTCTCAGCTACAGGTATGTGAGAGGGACCCTGAGTTTGTGGCCTCAAGTGGAATGGACACCGAGATGCTCTGACTTGAAGTAAGGCCGGATATCCCTGCAGTGAATTGAATGCAGGCTCGTCTTGCATCTCCCAAGACGAAGGGATGTCTGAATCCCCTGTGGAGACCAAAGAGAAAGACCTAGTCCTCCGCCTCAACGCGAACGGAGGCCTCACATCCTTTGAAAACTCGAGAGGTCCGATCAGATCAATGCTTCCAAAGGAGACGATGCCTGACGTCTCTTGAAAATAGATAGGAGTCCCAGGATCCCTGTGGCACGTGGAAAGGTACCCTGGTTCTCCCGCCTCACGTGGAGACGCGTCCCAATTGCCATGCCAAGACACGAGGAGAATCCCGAGGTGTCCTTCGCACCTAGGCAGGAGTCCTGACATCGCTGAACAAACATGTGTCTCGAAGGGCCCTCCCTGTCGTAACTCGAGAATATACCCCAGGTTCTGGCCGCAACTCGAGAAAAACCAGAGGACTTCCCCCTCGCCGCGAGATGAGGCCCGATTCCCCTTCTCTGCATGCAGAGCAATTCCGTGTTCCACATCAAAGTTGAAAGGAGCCTTGATTTCCTTGATGGCACTCCAGAGAGTATCCAAGGTCACTGTCTCAAGTCTAGAGGGATCCTGAGGTCACTGTAGCAACACGAAAGGGCTCCATGGACCCCAAATCAACTCGAGATGAGAGCTTAGTCCCTTGCTTCGACTCAAGAGGAATACCAACTTTCCACAAGCACCTCAAGAGGAGGCTTCTCTCAGCTACAGGTATGTGAGACGGACCCTGAGTTTATGGCCTCAAGTGGAATGGACACCGAGATGCTCTGACTCGAAGTAAGGCCGGATATCCCTGCAGTGTATTGAATGCAGGCTCGTCTTGCATCTCCCAAGATGAATGGATGTCTGAATCCCCTGTGGAGAACACAGAGAAAGACCTAGTTCTCCGCCTCATCGCGACGGGAGGCCTCACATCCTTTGAAAAGTCGAGAGGTCTCCGGAGATCAATGCTTCCAAAGGAGACGATGCCTGACTCTTCTTGAAAATGGATAGGAGTCCCAGGATCCCTTTGGCACCTGAAAAGGGACCCTGGGTCTCCCGCCTCACGTGGAGACCCGTCCCAATTGCCATGCCAAGACTCGAGGAGAATCCCGAGGTGTCCCTCGCACCTAGGCAGGAGTCCTGACGTCGCTGAACAAACACGTGTCTGGAAGGGGCCTCCCCGTCGTAACTCGAGAATATACCCCAGGTTCCGGCCGCAACTCGAGAAAAACCATGAGACTTCCCCCTCGCCGCGAGATGAGGCCCGGTTCCCCTGCACTGCATGCAGAGCAATTCCGTGTTCCACATCAAAGTTGAAAGGAGCCTTGATTTCCTTGATGGCACTCCAGAGAGTATCCAACGTCACTGTCTCAAGTCTAGAGCGATCCTGAGGTCACTGTAGCAACACGAAAGGGCTCCGTGGACCCCAAATCAACTCGAGATGAGAGCTTAGTCCCTTGCTTCGACTCAAGAGGAATACCAACTTTCCACAAGCACCTCAAGAGGAGGCTTCTCTCAGCTACAGGTATGTGAGACGGACCCTGAGTTTATGGCCCCAAGTGGAATGGACACCGAGATGCTCTGACTCGAAGTAAGGCCGGATATCCCTGCAGTGTATTGAATGCAGGCTCGTCTTGCATCTCCCAAGATGAATGGATGTCTGAATCCCCTGTGGAAAACACAGAGAAAGACCTAGTTCTCCGCCTCATCGCGACGGGAGGCCTCACATCCTTTGAAAACTCGAGAGGACTGCGGAGATCAATGCTTCCGAAGGAGACGTTGCCTGACTCCTCTTGAAAATGCATAGGAGTCCCAGGATCCCTGTGGCACGTGGAAAGGGACCCTGGGTCTCCCGCCTCACGTGGAGACGCGTCCCAATTGCCATGTCAAGACTCGAGGAGAATCCCGAGGTGTCCCTCGCACCTAGGCAGGAGTCCTGACGTCGCTGAACAAACACATGTCTGGAAGGGCCCTCCCCGTCGTAACTCGAGAATATACCCCAGGTTCCGGCCGCAACTCGAGAATAACCATGAGACTTCCCCCTCGCCGCGAGATGAGGCCCGATTCCCCTGCACTGCGTGCAGAGCAATTCCGTGATCCACATCAAAGGTGAAAGGGGCCTTGATTTCCTTGATGGCACTCCAGAGAAATCCCAAGATCACTGTCTCAAGTCTAGAGGGGTCCTGAGGTCACTGGAGCAACAAGAAAGGGCTCCGTGGATCCCAAATCACCTCGAGATGAGAGCTTATTCCCTGGTTTCGACTCAAGAGGAATACCAACTTTCCACAAGCACCTGAAGAGGAGGCTTCTCTCAGCTACAGGTATGTGAGAGGGACCCTTAGTTTGTGGCCTCAAGTGGAATGGACACCGAGATGCTCTGACTCGAAGTAAGGCCGGATATCCCTGCAGTGAATTGAATGCAGGCTCGTCTTGCATCTCCCAAGACAAAGGGATGTCTGAATCCCCTGTGGAGACCACAGAGAAAGACCTAGTTCTCGCCACATTGCGACCGGAGTACTCACATCCTTTGAAAATTCGAGAGGTCCGCGGAGATCAATGCTTCCAAAGGAGACGATGCCTGACTCATCTTGAAAATGGATAGGAGTCCCAGGATCCCTGTGGCACGTGGAAAGGGACCCTGGGTCTCCCGCCTCACGTGGAGACGCGTCCCAATTGCCATGCCAGGATTGGAAGAGAATCTCGAGGTGTCCCTCACACCTAGGCAGGAGTTCTGACGTCGCTGAAGAAACACGTGTCTGGAAGGGCCCTCCCCGTCGTAACTCGAGAATATACAACAGGTTCCGGCTGCAACTCGAGAAAAACCATGAGACTTCCCCCTCGCCGCGAGATGAGGCCCGATTCCCCTGCACTGCGTGCAGAGCAATTCCGTGTTCCACATCAAACGTGAAAGGAGCCTTGATTTCCTTGATGGCACTCCAGAGAAAACCCAAGATAACTGTCTCAAGTCTAGAGGGATCCTGAGGACACTGTAGCAACACGAAAGTGCTCCGTGGACACCAAATCAACTCGAGATGAGAGCTTAGTCCCTTGCTTCGACTCAAGAGGAATACCAACTTTCCACACGCACCTCAAGAGGAGGCTTCTCTCAGCTATAGGTATGTTAGAGGGACCCTGAATTTGTGGCCTCAAGTGGAATGGACACCGAGATGCTCTGACTCGAACTAAGGCCGGATATCCCTGCAGTGAATTGAATGCAGGCTCGTCTTGCATCTCCCAAGACGAAGGGATGTCTGAATCCCCTGTGGAGACCACAGAGAAAGAACTAGTTCTCCGCATCATCGCGACCGGAGGTCTCACATCCTTTGAAAATTCGAGAGGTCCGTGGAGATCAGTGCGTCCAAAGGAGACGATGCCTGAGTCCTCTTGAAAATGGATAGGTGTCCCAGGATCCCTTTGGCACGTGAAAAGGGACCCTGTGTCTCCCGCCTCACGTGGAGACCCGTCCCAATTGCCATGCCAAGACTTGGGGAGAATACCGAGGTGTCCTTCGAACCTAGGCCGGAGTCCTGACGTCGCTGAACAAACACGTGTCTGGAAGGGCCCTCCCCGTCGTAACTCGAGAATATAGCCTAGGTTCCGGCTGCAACTCGAGAAAAACCATGAGACTTCTCCCTCGCCGTGAGATGAGGCCCGATTCCCCTGCTCTGCGTGCAGAGCAATTCCGTGTTCCACATCAAACGTGAAAGGAGCCTTGATTTCCTTGATGTCACTCCAGAGAAAACCCAAGATCACTGGCTCTAGTCTAGAGGGATCCTGAGGTCACTGTAGCAACAGGAAAGGGCTCCGTGGACCCCAAATCAACTAGAGATGAGAGCTTAGTCCCTGGCTTCGACTCAAGAGTAATTCCAACTTTCCACAAGCACCTCAAGAGGAGGCTTCTCTCAGCTACAATTATGTGAGAGGGACCCTGAGTTTGTGGCCTCAAGTGGAATGGACACCGAGATGCTCTGACTCGAAGTAAGGCCGGATATCCCTGCAGTGAATTGAATGCAGGCTCGTCTTGCATCTCCCAAGACGAAGGGACGTCTGAATCCCCTGTGGAGACCACTGAGAAAGACCTAGTTCTTCGCCTCATCGCGACCGGAGGCCTCACGTCCTTTGAAAATTCGATAGGTCCGCGGAGATCAATGCTTCCAAAGGAGACGATGCCTGACTCCTCTTTAAAATGGATAGGAGTCCCAGGATCCGTGTGGCACGTGGAAAGGGACCCTGGGTCTCCCGCCTCACGTTTAGGCGCGTCCCAGTTGCCATGCCAAGATTCGAGGAGAATCTCAAGGTGTCCCTCGCACCTAGGCAGGAGTCCTGACGTCGCTGAACAAATACGTGTCTGGAAGGGCCCCCCCCCCCGTCGAAACTCGAGAATATACCCCAGGTTCCGGCCGCAACTCGAGAAAAACCATGAGGCTTCCCCCTCGCCACGAGATGAGGCCCGATTCCCCTGCACTGCGTGCAGAGCAATTCCGTGTTCCACATCAAACGTGAAAAGAGCCTTGATTTCCTTGATGGCACTCCAGAGAAAACCCAAGATCACTGTCTCAAGTCTAGAGGGATCCTGAGGTCACTGTAGCAACACGAAAGGGCTCCGTGGACCCCAAATAAACTCGAGTTGAGAGCTTAGTCCCTGGCTTCGACTCAAGAGGAATGACAACTTTCCACAAGTACATCAAAAGGAGGCTTCTCTCAGCTACTTGTATGTGAGAGGGACCCTGAGTTTGTGGCCTCAAGTGGAATGGACACTGAGATGCTCTGACTTATAAGGCCGGATATCCCTGCAGTGAAATGAATGCAGGCTCGTCTTGCATCTCCCAAGACGAAGGGATGTTTGAATCCCCCGTGGAGACCACAGAGAAAGACATAGTTCTCCGCCACATCGCCACCACAGGCCTCACATCCTTTGAAAACTCGAGAGGTCCGCGGAGATCAATGCTTCCAAAGGAGACGATGCATGACTCCTCTTGAAAATGGATAGGAGTCCCATGATCCCTGTGGCACGTGGAAAGGGACCCTGGGTCTCCCGCCTCACGTGGAGACGCGTCCCAATTGCCATGCCAAGACTCGAGGAGAATCCCGAGGTGTCCCTCGCACCTAGGCAGGAGTCCTGACGTCGCTGAACAAACACGTGTCTGGAAGGGCCCTCCCCGTCATAACTCGAGAATATACCCCAGGTTCCGACCGCAACTCGAGAAAAACCATGAGACTTCCCCCTCGCCGCGAGATGAGGCCTGATTCCCCTGCACTGCGTGCAGAGCAATTCCGTGTTCCACATCAAACGTGAAAGGAGCCTTGATTTCCTTGATGGCACTCCAGAGGAAACCCAAGATCACTGTCTCAAGTCTAGAGGGATCCTGAGGTCACTGGAGCAACAGGAAAGGGCTCCGTGGACCCCAAATCAACTCGAGATGAGAGCTTAGTCCCTGGCTTCGACTCAAGAGGAATACCAACTTTCCACAAGCACCTCAAGAGGAGGCTTCTCTCAGGTACAGGAAGGTGAGAGGGACCCTGAGTTTGTGGCCTCAAGTGGAATGGACACCGAGATGCGCTGACTCGAAGTAAGGCCGGATATCCCTGCAGTGAAGTGAATGCAGGCTCGTCTTGCATCTCCCAAGACGAAGGTATGTCTGAATCCCATGAGGAGACCACAGAGAAAGACCTAGTCCTCCGCCTCATCGCGACCGGAGGCCTCACATCCTTTGCAACCTCGAGAGGTCCGCGGAGATCAAAGCTTCCAAAGGAGACGATGCCTGACTCCTCTTGAAAATGGATAAGAGTCCCAGGATCCCTGTGGCACGTGGAAAGGGACCCTGGGTCTCCCGCCTCACGTGGAGACGCGTCCCAATTGCAATGCCAAGACTCGAGGAGAATCCCGAAATGTCCCTCGCACCTAGGCCGGAGTCCTGACGTCGCTGAACAAACACGGGTCTGGAAGGGCCCTCCCCGTCGTAACTCGAGAATATACCCCAGGTTCCGGCCGCAACTCGAGAAAAACAATGAGCCTTCCCCCTCGCCGCGAGATGAGGCCCGATTCCCCTGCACTGTGTGCAGAGCAATTTCGTGTTCCACATCAAACGTGAAAGGAGCCTTGTTTTCCCTGATGCCACTCCAGAGAAAACCCAAAGTCACTGTCACATGTCTAGAGCGATCCTGAGGTAACTGGAGCAACACGAAAGGGCTCCGTGGACCCCAAATCAACTCGAAATGAGAGCTTAGTCCCTGGCTTCGACTCAAGAGGAATACCAACTTTCCACAAGCACCTCAAGAGGAGGCTTCTCTCAGCTACAGTTATGAGAGAGGGACCCTGAGTTTGTGGCCTCAAGTGGAATGGACACCGAGATGCTCTGACTCGAAGTAAGGCCGGATATCCCTGCAGTGAATTGAATGCAGGCTCGTCTTGCATCTCCCAAGGCGAACGGTTGTCTGAATCCCCTGTGGAGAGCACAGAGAAAGACCTAGTCCTACGCCTCAACGCAACCCGAGGCCTCATATTCTTTGAAAAATCGAAAGGTCCGCGTAGATCAATACTTCCGAAGGAGACGATGCCTGACTCCTCTTGAAAATGGATAGGAGTCCCAGGATCCCTGTGGCACGTGCAAAGGGACCCTGGGTCTCCCGCCTCACGTGGAAACGCGTCCCAATTGCCATGCCAAGACTCGAGGAGAATCCCGAGATGTCCCTCGCATCTAGGCAGGAGTCTTGACGTCGCTGAACAAACACGTGTCTGGAAGGGCCCTCCCCGTCGTAACTCGAGAATATACCCCAGGTTCCGGCTGCAACTTGAGAAAAACCATGAGACATCCCCCTTGCCACGAGATGAGGCCCGATTCCCCTGCACTGCATGCAGAGCAATTCCGTGTTCCACATCAAACATGAAAGGAGCCTTGATTTCCTTGATGGCACTCCAGAGAAAACCCAAGATCACTGTCTCAAGTCTAGAGGGATCCTGAGGTCACTGGAGCAACACGAAAGGGTTCCGTGGACCCCAAATCAACTCGAGATGAGAGCTTAGTCCCTGGCTTCGACTCAAGAGGAATACCAACTTTCAACAAGCACCTCAAGAGGAGGCTTCTCTCAGCTACAGGTATGTGAGAGGGACCCTGAATTTGTGGCCTCAAGTGTAATGGACACCGAGATGCTCTGACTCGAAGTAAGGCCGGATATCCCTGCAGTGAATTGAATGCAGGCTCGTCTTGCATCTCCCAAGACGAAGGGATGTCTGAATCCCCTGTGGACACCACAGAGAAAGACCTAGTTCTCCGCCTCATCGCGACCGGAGACCTCACATCCTTTGAAAACTCGAGGGGTCCGCGGAGATCAATGCTTCCAAAGGAGACGATGCCTGACTCCTCTTGAAAATGGATAGGAGTCCCAGGATCCCTGTGGCACGTGGAAAGGGACCCTTGGTCTCCCGCCTCACGTGGAAACGCGTCCCAATTGCCATGCCAAGACTCGAGGAGAATCCCGAGATGTCCCTCGCATCTAGGCAGGAGTCTTGACGTCGCTGAACAAACACGTGTCTGGAAGGGCCCTCCCCGTCGTAACTCGAGAATATACCCCAGGTTCCGGCTGCAACTTGAGAAAAACCATGAGACTTCCCCCTCGCCGCGAGATGAAGCCCGATTCGCCTGCACAGCGTGCAGAGCAATTCCGTGTTCAACATCAAACGTGAAAGGAGCCTTGATTTCCTTGATGGCCCACCAGAGATAAACCAAGATCACTGTCTCAAGTCTAGAGGGATCCTGAGGTCACTGGAGCAACAGGAAAGGGCTCCTTGGACCCGAAATCAACTCGAGATGAGAGCTTAGTCCCTGGCTTCGACTCAAGAGGAATACGAACTTTCCACAAGCACCTCAAGAGGAGGCTTCTCTCAGCTACAGGTATGTGAGAGGGACCCTGAGTTTGTGGCCTCAAGTGGAATGGACAGGAGATGCTCTGACTCGAAGTAAGCCCGGATATCCCTGCAGTGAATTGAATGCAGGCTCGCCTTGCATCTCCCAAGACGAAGGGAATTCTGAATCCCCTGTGGACACCACAGAGAAAGACCTAGTTCTCCGCCTCATCGCGACCGCAGACCTCACATCCTTTGAAAACTCGAGGGGTCCGCGGAGATCAATGCTTCCAAAGGAGACGATGCCTGACTCCTCTTGAAAATGGATAGGAGTCCCAGGATTTCTGTGGCACGTGGAAAGGGACCCTGGGTCTCCCGCCTCACGTGGAGACGCGTCCCAATTGCCAGGCCAAGACTCGAGGAGAATCCCGAGGTGTCCCTCGCACCTAGGCAGGAGTCCTGACGTCGCTGAACTAACCCGTGTTTGGAAGGGCCCTCCCCGTCGT
This sequence comes from Dama dama, assembly GCF_033118175.1. Classification (NCBI taxonomy): domain Eukaryota; kingdom Metazoa; phylum Chordata; class Mammalia; order Artiodactyla; family Cervidae; genus Dama; species Dama dama. The sequence continues at coordinate 151,441 of NW_026870874.1, forward strand.
AACTCGAGAATATACCCCAGGTTCCGGCCACAACTCGAGAAAAACCATGAGACTTCCCCCTCACCGCGAGTTGAGGCCCGATTCCCCTGCACTGCGTGCAGAGCAATTCTGTGTTCCACATCAAACGTGAAAGGAGCCTTGATTTCCTTGATGGCACTCCAGAGAAAACCCAAGATCATTGTCTCAAGTCTAGAGGGATCCTGAGGTCAATGGAGCAACACGAAAGGGCTCCGTGGACCCCAAATCAACTCGAGATGAGAGCTTAGTCCCTGGCTTCGACTCAAGAGCAATACCAACTTTCCACAAGCACCTCAAGAGGAGGCTTCTCTCAGCTTCAGGTATGTGAGAGGGACCCTGAGTTTGTGGCCTCAAATGGAATGGACACCGAGATGCTCTGACTCAATGGAAGGCCGGATATCCCTGCAGTGAATTGAATGCAGGCTCGTCTTGCATCTCCCAAGACGAAGGGATGTCTGAATCCCATGTGGAGACCACAGAGAGAGATCTAGTTCTCAGCCTCATGGCGACCGGAGGCCTCACATCCTTTGAAAACTCGAGAGGTCCGCGGAGATCAATGCTTCCAAAGGAGACGATGCCTGACTCCTCTTGGAAATGGATAGGAGTCCCAGGATCCCTGTGGCACGTGGAATGGGACCGTGGGTCTCCCGCCTCACGTGGAGACGCGACCCAATTTCCATGCCAAGACTCGAGGAGAATCCCGAGGTGTCCCTCGCACCTAGGCAGGAGTCCTGACGTCGCTGAACAAACACATGTCTGGAAGGGCCCTCCCTGTCGTAACTCGAGAATATACCCTAGGTTCCGACCGCATCTCGAGAAAAACCATGAGACATCCCCCTTGCCACGAGATGAGGCCCGATTCCCCTGCACTGCGTGCAGAGCAATTCCGTGTTCCACATCAAACGTGAAAGGAGCCTTGATTTCCTTGATGGCACTCCAGAGAAAACCCAAGATCATTGTCTCAAGTCTAGAGGGATCCTGAGGTCATTGGAGCAACACGAAAGGGCTCCGTGGACCCCAAATCAACCCGAGATGAGAGCTTAGTCCCTGGCTTCGACTCAAGAGGACTAACAACTTTCCACAAGCACCTGAAGAGGAGGCTTCTCTCAGCTACGGGTATGTGAGAGGGACCCTGAGTTTGTGGCCTCAGGTGGAATGGACACCGAGATGCTCTGACTCGAAGTAAGGCCGGATATCCCTGCAGTGAATTGAATGCAGGCTCGCCTTGCATCTCCCAAGACGAAGGGAATTCTGAATCCCCTGTGGAGACCACAGAGAAAGACCTAGTTCTCCGCCTCATCGCGACCGGAGACCTCACATCCTTTGAAAACTCGAGGGGTCCGCGGAGATCAATGCTTCCGAAGGAGACGATGCCTGACTCCTCTTGAAAATGGATAGGAGTCCCAGGATCCCTGTGGCACGTGGAAAGGGACCCTGGGTCTCCCGCCTCACGTGGAGACGCGTCCCAATTGCCAGGCCAAGACTCGAGGAGAATCCCGAGGTGTTCCTCGCACCTAGGCAGGAGTCCTGACGTCGCTGAACTAACACGTGTCTGGAAGGGCCCTCCCTGTCGTAACTCGAGAATATACCCCAGGTTCCGGCCACAACTCGAGAAAAACCATGAGACTTCCCCCTCACCGCGAGATGAGGCCCGATTCCCCTGCACTGCGTGCAGAGCAATTCCGTGTTCCACATCAAACGTGAAAGGAGCCTTGATTTCCTTGATGGCACTCCAGAGAAAACCCAAGATCATTGTCTCAAGTCTAGAGGGATCCTGAGGTCATTGGAGCAACACGAAAGGGCTCCGTGGACCCCAAATCAACCCGAGATGAGAGCTTAGTCCCTGGCTTCGACTCAAGAGGACTAACAACTTTCCACAAGCACCTGAAGAGGAGGCTTCTCTCAGCTACGGGTATGTGAGAGGGACCCTGAGTTTGTGGCCTCAGGTGGAATGGACACCGAGATGCTCTGACTCGAAGTAAGGCCGGATATCCCTGCAGTGAATTGAATGCAGGCTCGCCTTGCATCTCCCAAGACGAAGGGATGTCTGAATCCCCTGTGGAGAAAACAGAGAAAGACCTAGTTCTCCACCTCATCGCGACCGGAGGCCTCACATCCTTTTAAAACTCGAGAGGTCCACGGAGATCAATGCTTCCAAAGGAGACGATGTCTGACTCCACTTGAAAATGGATAGGAGTCCCAGGATACCTGTGGCACGTGGAAAGGGACTCTGGGTTTCCCGCCTCACGTGGAGACGCGTCCCAGTTGCGATGCCAAGACTCGAGGAAAATCCCGAAGTGTCCCTCGCAACTAGGCAGGAGTCCTGACGTCGCTGAACATACAAGTGTCTGGAAGGGCCCTCCCCGACGTAACTCGAGAATATACACCAGGGTCTGGCCGCAACTCGAGAAACACCATGAGACTTCCCCCTCGCCCCGAAATGAGGCCTGATTACCCTGTACTGCGTGCAGAGCAATTCCGTATTCCACATCAAACGTGAAAGGAGCCTTGATTTCCTTGATGGCACTCCAGAGAAAACCCAAGATCACTGTTTCAAGTTTAGAGGGATCCTGAGGTCACTGGAACAACACGAAAGGGCTCCGTGGACCCCAAACCAACTCGAGATGAGAGCTTAGTCCCTGGCTTCGACACAAGAGGAATACCAACTTTCCACGAGCACCTCAAGACGAGGCTTCTCTAAGCTACAGGTATGTGAGAGGGACCCTGAGTTTGTGGCCTCAAGTGGAATGGACACCGAGATGCACTGACTCGAAGTAAGGCCAGATATTCCTGCAGTGAATTGAATGCAGGCTCGTCTTGCATCTGCCAAGACGAAGGGATGTCTGAATCCCCTGTGGAGACCACAGAGAAAGACCTAGTTCTCCGCCTCATCGCGACCGGAGGCCTCACAACCTTTGAAAACTCGAGAGATCCAGGGAGATCAATGCTTCCAAAGGAGAAGATGCCTGACTCCCCTTGAAAATGGATAGGAGTCCCAGGATCCCTGTGGCACATGGAAAGGGACACTGGGTCTCACGCCTCACGTGGAGAAGCCTCCCAATTGCCATGTCAAGACTCGAGGAGAATCCAGAGTTGTCCCTCGCACCTAGGCAGGAGTCCTGAGGTCGCTAAACAAACAGGTGTCTGGAAGGGCCCTCAACGTCGTAACTCGAGAATATACCCTAGGTTCCGGCCGCAACTCGAGAAAAACCATGAGACTTCCCCCTCGCCACGAGATGAGGCCCGATTCCTGTGCACTGTGTGCAAAGCAATTCCGTGTTCCACATCAAACGTGAAAGGAGCCTTGATTTCTTGATGGCACTCCAGAGAAAACCCACGATCACTGTCTCAAGTCTAGAGGGATCCTGAGGTCACTGTAGCAACACGAATGGGCTCCATGGACCCCAAATCAACTCGAGATGAGAGCTTAGTCCCTGGCTTCGACTCAAGAGGAATACCAACTTTCCACAAGCACCTCAAGAGGAGGCTTCTCTCAGCTACAGGTAAGTGAGATGGCCCCTGAGTTTGTGGCCTCAAGTGGAATGGACACCGAGATGCTCTGACTCGAAGTAAGGCCGGATATCCCTGCAATGAATTGAATGCAGGCTCGTCTTGCATCTCCCAAGACGAAGGGATGTCTGAATCCCCTGTGGAGACCACAGAGAAAGACCTAATTCTCCGCCTCATCGCGAGCGGAGGCCTCACATCCTTTGAAAACTCGAGAGGTCCGTGGAGATCAATGCTTCCAAAGGAGACGATGCCTGACTCCACTTGAAAATGGATAGGAGTCCCAGGATCCCTGTGGCACGTCGAAAGGCACCCTGGGTCTCCCGCCTCACGTGGAGACGCGTCCCAATTGCCATGCCAAGATTCGAGGAGAATCCCGAGGTGTCCCTCGCACCTAGGCAGGAGTCCTGACGTCCCTGAACAAACACGTGTCTGGAAGGGACCTCCCCGTCATAACTCGAGAATATACCCCAGGTTCCGGCCGCAACTCGAGAAAAACCATGAGACTTCCCCCTCGCTGCGACATGAGGCCCGATTCCCCTGCACTGCGTGCAGAGCAATTCCGTGTTCCACATCAAACGTGAAAGGAGCCTTGATTTCCTTGATGGCACTCCAGAGAAAACCCAAGATCACTGTCTCAAGTCTAGAGGGATCCTGAGGTCACTGGAGCAACACGAAAGGGCTCCGTGGACCCCAAATCAACTCGAGATGAGAGCTTAGTCCCTGGCTTCGACTCAAGAGGAATACCAAGTTTCCACAAGCACCTCAAGAGGAGGCTTCTCTCAGCCACAGGTATGTGAGAAGGACCCTGAGTTTCTGGCCTCAAGTGGAATGGACACCGAGATGCTCTGACTCGAACTAAGGCCGGATATCCCTGCAGTGTATTGAATGCAGGCTCGTCTTGCATCTGCCAAGACGAAGGGATGTCTGAATCCCCTGTGGAGACCCCAGAGAAACACCTAGTCCTCGGCCTCATCGCGACCGGAGGCCTCACATCCTTTGAAAACTCGAGAGGTCCGCGGAGATCAATGCTTCCAAAGGAGACAATGCCTGACTCCTCTTGAAAATGGATAGGAGTCGCAGGATCCCTGTGGCACGTGGAAAGGGACCCTGGGTCTCCCGCCTCACGTGGAGACGCTTCCCAAATGCCATGCCAAGATTCGAGGAGAATACCGAGGTGTCCCTCGCACCTAGGCTGGAGTCCTGACGTCGCTGAACAAACACGTGTCTGGAAGGGCCCTCCCCGTCGTAACTGGAGAATATACCCCAGGTTCCGGCCACAACTCGAGAAAAACCATGAGACTTCCCCCTCGCCCCGAGATGAGGCCCGATTCCCCTGCACTGCGTGCAGAGCAATTCCGTGTTCCACATCAAGCCTGAAAGGAGCCTTGATTTCCTTGATGGCACTCCAGAGAAAACCCAAGATCACTGTCTCAAGTCTAGAGGGATCCTGAGGTCACTGTAGCAACACGAAAGGGCTCCGTGGACCCCAAATCAACTCGAGATGAGAGCTTAGTCCCTGGCTTCGACTCAAGAGGAATACCAACTTTCCACAAGCACCACAAGAGGAGGCTTCTCTCAGCTACAGGTAGGTGAGAGGGACCCTGAGTTTGTGGCCTCAAGTGGAATGGACATCGAGATGCTCTGACTCGAAGTAAGGCCGGATATCATTGCAGTGAAGTGAATGCAGGCTCGTCTTGCATCTCCCAAGACGAAGGTATGTCTGAATACCCTGTGGAGACCACAGAGAAAGACCTAGTCCTCCGCCTCATCGCGACCGGAGGCCTCACATCCTTTGCAACCTCGAGAGGTCCGCGGAGATCAATGCTTCCAAAGGAGATGATGCCTGACTCCTCTTGAAAATGGACAAGAGTCCCAGCATCCCTGTGGCACGTGGAAAGGGACCCTGGGACTCCCGCCTCACGTGGAGACGCGTCCCAATTGCAATGCCAAGACTCGAGGAGAATCCCGAGGTATCCCTCGCACCTAGGCCGGAGTCCTGACGTCGCTGAACAAACACGGGTCTGGAAGGGCCCTCCCCATCGTAACTCGAGAGTATACCCCAGGTTCCGGCCGCAACTCGAGAAAAACAATGAGCCTTCTCCCCTCGCTGCGAGATGAGGCCCGATTCCCCTGCACTGTGTGCAGAGCAATTCCATGTTCCACATCAAACGTGAAAGGAGCCTTGATTTCCCTGATGGCACTCCAGAGAAAACCCAAAGTCACTGTCACAAGTCTAGAGCGATCCTGAGGTCACTGGAGCAACACGAAAGGGCTCCGTGGACCCCAAATCAACTCGAGATGAGAGCTTAGTCCCTGGCTTCGACTCAAGAGGAATACCAAGTTTCCACAAGCACCTCAAGAGGAGGCTTCTCTCAGCTACACTTATGTGAGAGGACCCTGAGTTTGTGGCCTCAAGTGGAATGGACACCGAGATGCTCTGACTCGAATTAAGGCCGGATATCCCTGCAGTGAATTGAATGCAGGCTCGTCTTGCATCTCCCAAGACGAAGGGATGTCTGAATCCCCTGTGGAGACCACAGAGAAAGACCTAGTTCCCCGCCTTATCGCGACCGGAGGCCTCACATCCTTTGAAAACTCGAGAGGTCCGCGGAGATCAATGCTTCCAAAGGAGACGATGCCTGACTCCTCTTGAAAATGGTTAGGAGTCCTAGGATCCCTGTCCACATGGACGGGGACTCTGGGTCTCCCGCTTCACGTGGAGACGCGTCCCAATTGCCATGCCAAGACTCGAGGACAATCCCGAGGTGTCCCTCGCACCTAGGCCCGAGTCCTGGCGTCGCTGAACAAACACGTGTCTGGAAGGGCTCTCCCCGTCGTAACTCGAGAATATACCCCAGGGTCCGTCCGCAACTCGAGAGAAACCATGAGACTTCCCCCTCGCCCCGAGATGAGGCCCGATTCCCCTGCACTGCGTGCAGAGCAATTCCGTGTTCGACATCAAACGTGAAAGGAGCCTTGATTTCCTTGATGGCACTCCAGAGAAAACCCAAGATAACTGTCTCAAGTCTAGAGGGATCCTGAGGACACTGTAGCAACACGAAAGGGCTGCGTGGACCCCAAATCAACTCGAGATGAGAGCTTAGTCCCTGGCTTCGACACAAGAGGTATACCAACTTTCCACAAGCACCTCAAGTGGAGGCTTCTCTCAGCTACAGTTATGTGAGAAGGACCCTGAGTTTGTGGCCTCAAGTGGAATGGACACCGAGATGCTCTGACTCGAAGTAAGGCCGGATATCCCTGCAGTGAATTGAATGCAGGCTCGTCCTGCATCTCCCAAGATGAAGGGATGTCTGAATCCCCTGTGGCGACCACAGAGAAAGACCTAGTTTTCCGCCTCATCGCGACCGGAGGCCTCACATCCTTTGAAAACTCGAGAGGTCCGCGGAGATCAATGCTTCCAAAGGAGACGATGCCTGACTCCTCTTGAAAGTGGATAGGAGTCCCAGGATACCTGTGGCACGTGGAAAGGGACCCTGGGTCTCCGCCTCACGTGGAGACGCGTCCCAATTGCCATGCAAAGACTTGGGGAGAATACCGAGGTGTCCATCGAACCTAAGCGGGAGTTCTGACGTCGCTGAACAAACAGGTGTCTGGAAGGGCCCTCGCCCTCGTTGAAACTCGAGAATATACCCCAGGTTCCGGCCGCAACTCGAGAAAAACCATGAGACTTCCCCCTCGCCGCGAGATGAGGCCCGATTCCCCTGCACTGCGTGCAGAGCAATTCCGTGTTCCACATCAAACGTGAAAAGAGCCTTGATTTCCTTGATGGCACTCCAGAGAAAACCCAAGATCACTGTCTCAAGTCTAGCGGGATCCTGAGGTCACTGTAGCAACACGAAAGTGCTCCGTGGACCCCAAATAAACTGGAGTTGAGAGCTTAGTCCCTGGCTTCGACTCAAGAGGAATGACAACTTTCCACAAGTACATCAAAAGGAGGCTTCTCTCAGCTACAGGTATGTGAGAGGGACCCTGAGTTTGTGGCATCAAGTGGAATGGACACTGAGATGCTCTGACTTATAAGGCCAGATATCCCTGCAGTGAATTGAATGCAGGCTCGTCTTGCATCTCCCAAGACGAAGGGATGTTTGAATCCCCCGTGGAGACCACAGAGAAAGACATAGTTCTCCGCCTCATCGCCACCTCAGGCCTCACATCCTTTGAAAACTCGAGAGGTCCGCAGAGATCAATGCTTCCAAAGGAGACGATGACTGACTCCTCTTGAAAATGGATAGGAGTACCAGGATCCCTGTGGCACGTAGAAAGGGACCCTGGGTCTCCTGCCTCACGTGGAGACGCGTCCCAATTGCCATGCCAAGACTCGAGGAGAATCCCGAGGTGTACCTCGCACCTAGGCAGGAGTCCTGACGTCGCTGAACAAACACGTGTCTGGAAGGGCCCTCCCCGGCGTAAGTCGAGAATATACCCCAGGTTCCGGCCGCAACTCGAGAAAAACCATGAGACTTCCCCATTGCCGCGAGATGAGGCCCGATTCCCCTGCACTGCGTGCAGAGGAATTCCGTGTTCCACAATCAAACGTGAAAGGAGCCTTGATTTCCTTGATGGCACTCCAGAGAAAACCCAAAGTCACTGTCTCTATTCTAGAGGGATCCTGAGGTCACTGTTGCAAAAAAAAAAGGTCTCCGTGGACTCCAAATCATCTCGAGATGAGAGCTTATTCCCTGGCTTCGACTCAAGAGGAATACCAACTTTCCACAAGCACCTCAAGAGGAGGCTTCTCTCAGCTACAGGTATGTGAGAGGGACCCTGAGTTTGTGGCCTCAAGTGGAATGGACACCGAGATGCTCTGACTGGAAGTAAGGCCGGATATCCATGCAGTGAATGGAATGCTGGCTCGTCTTGCATCTCCCAAGACGAAGGGATATCTGAATCCCCTGTGGAGACCACAGAGAAAGTCCTAGTTCTCCGCCTCATCGCGACCGGAGGCCTCACATCCTTTGAAAACTCGAGAGGTCCGCGGAGATCAATGCTTCCAAAGGAGACGATGCCTGACTCCTCTTGAAAATGGATAGGAGTCCCAGGATCCCTGTGGCACGTGGAAAGAGACCCTGGGTCTCCAGCCTCACTTGGAGACGCGTCCCAATTGCCATGCCAAGATTCGAGGAGAATACCGAGGTGTCCCTCGCACCTAGGCAGGAGTCCTGATGTCGCTGAACAAACACGTTTCTGGAAGGGGCCAACCCGTCGTAACTCGAGAATATACCCCAGGTTCCGGCCGCAACTCGAGAAAAACCATGAGATTTCCCCCTCGCCGCGAGATGAGGCCCGATTCCCCTGCACTGCGTGCAGAGCAATTCCGTGTTCCACATCAAACGTAAAAGGAGCCTTGATTTCCTTGATGGCACTCCAGAGAAAACCCAAGATCACTGTCTCAAGTATAGAGGGATCCTGAGGTCACTGTAGAAACACGAAAGGGCTCTGTGGACCCCAAATCAACTCGAGATGAGAGCTTAGTCCCTGGCTTCGACTCAAGTGGAAAACCAACTTTCCACAAGCACCTCAAGAGGAGGCTTCTCTCAGCTGCAGGTATGTGAGAGGGACCCTGAGTTTGTGGCCTCAAGTGGAATGGACACCGAGATGCTCTGACTTGAAGTAAGGCCGGATATCCCTGCAGTGAATTGAATGCAGGCTCGTCGTGCATCTCCCAAGACGAAGGGATGTCTGAATCCCCTGTGAAGACCACAGAGAAAGACCTAGTTCTCAGCCTCATCGAGACCGGATGCCTCACATCCTTTGAAAATTCGAGAGGTCCTCGGACATCAATGCTACCAAAGGAGACGATGCCTGACTCCTCTTGAAAATGGATAGGAGTCCCAGGATCCCTGTGGCACGTGGAAAGGGACCCTGGGTCTCCCGCCTCACGTGGAGACGCGTCCCAATTGCCATGCCAAGACTCGAGGAGAATCCCGAGTTGTCCTTCGCACCTAGGCAGGAGTCCTGACGTCGCTGAACAAACACGTGTCTGGAAGGGCCCTCCCCGTCGTAACTCGAGAATATACCCCAGGTTCCGGCCACAACTCGAGAAAAACCATGAGACTTCCCCCTCGCCCCGAGATGAGGCCCAATTCCCCTGCACTGCGTGCAGAGCAATTCCGTGTTCCACATCAAGCCTGAAAGGAGCCTTGATTTCCTTGATGGCACTCCAGAGAAAACCCAAGATCACTGTCTCAAGTCTAGAGGGATCCTGAGGTCAGGGGAGCAACACGAAAGGGCTCCGTGGACCCCAAATCAACTCGAGATGAGAGCTTAGTCCCTGGCTTCGACTCAAGAGGAATACCAACTTTCCACAAGCACCTCAAGAGGAGGCTTCTCTCAGCTACAGGTAGGTGAGAGGGACCCTGAGTTTGTGGCCTCAAGTGGAATGGACATCGAGATGCTCTGACTCGTAGTAAGGCCGGATATCCCTGCAGTGAAGTGAATGCAGGCTCGTCTTGCATCTCCCAAGACGAAAGTATGTCTGAATACCCTGTGGAGACCACAGAGAAAGACCTAGTCCTCCGCCTCATCGCGACCGGAGGCCTCACATCCTTTGCAACCTCGAGAGGTCCGCGGAGATCAATGCTTCCAAAGGAGACGATGCCTGACTCCTCTTGAAAATGGACAAGAGTCCCAGAATCCCTGTGGCACGTGGAAAGGGACCCTGGGACTCCCGCCTCACGTGGAGACGCGTCCCAATTGCCATGCCAAGACTCGAGGACAATCCCGAGGTGTCCCTCGCACCTAGGCCCGAGTCCTGGCGTCGCTGAACAAACACGTGTCTGGAAGGGCTCTCCCCGTCGTAACTCGAGAATATACCCCAGGGTCCGTCCGCAACTCGAGAGAAACCATGAGACTTCCCCCTCGCCCCGAGATGAGGCCCGATTCCCCTGCACTGCGTGCAGAGCAATTCCGTGTTCGACATCAAACGTGAAAGGAGCCTTGATTTCCTTGATGGCACTCCAGAGAAAACCCAAGATAACTGTCTCAAGTCTAGAGGGATCCTGAGGACACTGTAGCAACACGAAAGGGCTGCGTGGACCCCAAATCAACTCGAGATGAGAGCTTAGTCCCTGGCTTCGACACAAGAGGTATACCAACTTTCCACAAGCACCTCAAGTGGAGACTTCTCTCAGCTACAGTTATGTGAGAAGGACCCTGAGTTTGTGGCCTCAAGTGGAATGGACACCGAGATGCTCTGACTCGAAGTAAGGCCGGATATCCCTGCAGTGAATTGAATGCAGGCTCGTCCTGCATCTCCCAAGATGAAGGGATGTCTGAATCCCCTGTGGCGACCACAGAGAAAGACCTAGTTTTCCGCCTCATCGCGACCTGAGGCCTCACATCCTTTGAAAACTCGAGAGGTCCGCGGAGATCAATGCTTCCAAAGGAGACGATGCCTGACTCCTCTTGAAAGTGGATAGGAGTCCCAGGATCCCTGTGGCACGTGGAAAGGGACCCTGGGTCTCCGCCTCACGTGGAGACGCGTCCCAATTGCCATGCAAAGACTTGGGGAGAATACCGAGGTGTCCATCGAACCTAAGCGGGAGTTCTGACGTCGCTGAACAAACAGGTGTCTGGAAGGGCCCTCGCCCTCGTTGAAACTCGAGAATATACCCCAGGTTCCGGCCGCAACTCGAGGAAAACCATGAGACTTCCCCCTCGCCGCCAGATGAGGCCCGATTCCCCTGCACTGCGTGCAGAGCAATTCCGTGTTCCACATCAAACGTGAAAAGAGCCTTGATTTCCTTGATGGCACTCCAGAGAAAACCCAAGATCACTGTCTCAAGTCTAGCGGGATCCTGAGGTCACTGTAGCAACACGAAAGTGCTCCGTGGACCCCAAATAAACTGGAGTTGAGAGCTTAGTCCCTGGCTTCGACTCAAGAGGAATGACAACTTTCCACAAGTACATCAAAAGGAGGCTTCTCTCAGCTACAGGTATGTGAGAGGGACCCTGAGTTTGTGGCATCAAGTGGAATGGACACCGAGATGCTCTGACTTATAAGGCCAGATATCCCTGCAGTGAATTGAATGCAGGCTCGTCTTGCATCTCCCAAGACGAAGGGATGTTTGAATCCCCCGTGGAGACCACAGAGAAAGACATAGTTCTCCGCCTCATCGCCACCTCAGGCCTCACATCCTTTGAAAACTCGAGAGGTCCGCAGAGATCAATGCTTCCAAAGGAGACGATGCCTGACTCCTCTTGAAAATGGACAAGAGTCCCAGAATCCCTGTGGCACGTGGAAAGGGACCCTGGGACTCCCGCCTCACGTGGAGACGCGTCCCAATTGCCATGCCAAGACTCGAGGAGAATCCCGAGCTATCCCTCGCACCTAGGCCGGAGTCCTGACGTCGCTGAACAAACACGGGTCTGGAAGGGCCCTCCCCATCGTAACTCGAGAGTATACCCCAGGTTCCGGCCGCAACTCGAGAAAAACAATGAGCCTTCTCCCCTCGCTGCGAGATGAGGCCTGATTCCCCTGCACTGTGTGCAGAGCAATTCCATGTTCCACATCAAACGTGAAAGGAGCCTTGATTTCCCTGATGGCACTCCAGAGAAAACCCAAAGTCACTGTCACAAGTCTAGATTGATCCTGAGGTCACTGGAGCAACACGAAAGGGCTCCGTGGACCCCAAATCAACTCGAGATGAGAGCTTAGTCCCTGGCTTCGACTCAAGAGGAATACCAAGTTTCCACAAGCACCTCAAGAGGAGGCTTCTCTCAGCTACACTTATGTGAGAGGACCCTGAGTTTGTGGCCTCAAGTGGAATGGACACCGAGATGCTCTGACTCGAATTAAGGCCGGATATCCCTGCAGTGAATTGAATGCAGGCTCGTCTTGCATCTCCCAAGACGAAGGGATGTCTGAATCCCCTGTGGAGACAACAGAGAAAGACCTAGATCTCCTCCTCATCGCGACCGGAGGCCTCACATCCGTAGAAAAGTGGAGAGGTCCGGGGAGATCAATGCTTCCAAAGGAGACGATGCCTGACTCCTCTTGAAAATGGATAGGAGTCCCAGGATCCCTGTGGCACGTGGAAAGGGACCCTGGGTATCCCGCCTCATGTGGAGACGCATCTCAATTGCCATGCCAAGACTTTTGGAGAATCCGAAGATGTCCCTCGCACCTATCACGTGTCTGGAAGGGCCCTCCATGTCGTAACTCGAGAATATACCCCAGGTTCTGCCGCAACTCGAGAAAAACCATGAGAGTTCCCCCTCGCCGCGAGATGAGGCCTGATTCCCCTGCACTGCGTGCAGAGCAATTCCGTGTTCCACATGAAACGTGAAAATAGCCTTGATTTCCTGGATGGCACTCCAGAGAAAACTCAAGATCACTGTCTCAAGCCTAGAGGGACCATGAGGTCACTGGAGCAACACGAAAGGGCTCCGTGGACCGCAAATCAACTCGAGATGAGAGCTTAGTCCCTGGCTTCGACTCAAGAGGAATACCAACATTCCACAAGCACTTCAAGAGGAGGCTTCTGTCAGCTACATGTATGTGAGACGGACCCTGAGTTTGTGGCCTCAAGTGGAATGGACACCGAGATGCTCTGACTCGAAGTAAGGCCAGATATCCCTGCAGTGAATTGAATGCCGGCTCGTCTTGCATCTCCCAAGACGAAGGGATGTCTGAATCCCCTGTGGAGACCACAGAGAAAGACCTAGTTCTCCGCCTCATCGCGACCGGAGGCCTCACATACTTTGAAAACTCGACAGGTCCGCGGAGATCAATGCTTCCAAAGGAGCCGATGCCTGACTCCTCTTGAAAATGGATAGGAGTCCCAGGATCCCTGTGGCACGTGGAAAGGGACCCTGGGTCTCCCGCCTCACGTGGAGACGCGTCCCAATTGCCATGCCAAGACTCGAGGAGAATCCCGAGGTGTCCCTCGCACCTAGCCAGGAGTCCTGACGTCGCTGAACAAACACGTGTGTGGAAGGGCCCTCCCCGTCGTAACTCGAGAATATACCCCAGGTTCCGGCCGCCACTCGAGAAAAACCATGAGACTTCCCCCTCGACGCGAGATGAGGCCCAATTCCCCTGCACTGCGAGCAGGGCAATTCCGTGTTCCACATCAAACGTGAAAGGAGCCTTGATTTCCTTGATGGCACTCCAGAGAAAACCCAAGATCACTGCCTCAAGTCTAGAGGGATCCTGAGGTCACTGGAGCAATACGAAAGGGCTCCGTGGACCCCAAATCAACTCGAGATGAGAGCTTAGTCCCTGGCTTCGACTCAAGAGGAATACCAAGTTTCCACAAGCACCTCAAGAGGAGCCGTCTCTCAGCTACAGGTATGTGAGAGGGACCCTGAGTTTGTGGCCTCAAGTGCAATGGACCCGTGATGCTCTGACTCGAATTAAGGCTGGATATCCCTGCAGTGAATTGAATGCTGCCTCGTATTGCATCTCCCAAGACGGAGGGTTGTCTGAATTCCCTGTGGAGACCACAGAGAAAGACCTCGTTCTCCGCATCATCGAGACCGGAGGCCTCACATCCTTTGAAAACTCGAGAGGTCCACGGAGATCAATGATTCCAAAGGAGAAGATGCCTGACGCTTCTTGAAAGTGGATAGGAGTCCCAGGATCCCTGTGGCACGTGGAAAGGGACCCTGGGTCTCCCGCCTCACGTGGAGACGCTTCCCAATTGCCATGCCAAGACTCGAGGAGAATCCCGAGGTGTCCCTCGCACCTAGGCAGGAGTTCTGACGTCAATGAACAAACACGTGTCTGGAAGGGCCCTCCCCGTCGTAACTCGAGAATATACCCCAGGTTTCGGCCGCAACTTGAGAAAAACCATGAGACATCCCCCTTACCGCGAGATTAGGCCCGATTCCCCTGCAGTGCGTGCAGAGAAATTCCGTGTTCCACATCAAACGTGAAAGGAGCCTTGATTTCCTTGATGGCACTCCAGAGAAAACCCAAGATCACTGTCTCAAGTCTAGAGGGATCCTGAGGTCACTGGAGCAACACGAAAGGGATCCGTGGACCCCAAATCAACTCGAGATGAGAGCTTAGTCCCTGGCTTCGACTCAAGAGGAATACCAACTCTCCACAAGCACCTCAAAAGGAGGCTTCTCTCAGCTACAAGTATGTGAGAGGGACCCTGAGTTTGTGGCCTCAAGTTGAATGGACACCGAGATGCTCTGACTCGAAATAAGGCCGGATATCCCTGCAGTGAATTGAATGCAGGCTCGTCTTGCATCTCCCAAGACAAAGGGATGTCTGAATCCCCTGTGGAGACCACAGAGAAAGACCGAGTTCTCCGCCTCATCGCGACCGGAGGCCTCACATCCTTTGAAAACTTGAGAGGTCCGCGGAGATCAATGCTTCCAAAGGAGACGATGTCTGACTTCTCTTGAAAATGGATAGGAGTCCCAGGATCCCTGTGGCACGTGGAAAGGGACCCTGGGTCTCTCGCCTCACGTGGAGACGCGTCCCAATTGCCATGCCACGACTCGAGGAGAATCCCGAGGTGTCCCTCTCACCTAGGCAGGGGTCCTGACTTCGCTGAACAAACATGTGTCTGGAAGGGCCCTCCCCGTCGTAACTCGAGAATATACCACAGGTTCGGGCCGCAACTCGAGAAAATCGATGAGATTTCCCCCTCGCCGCGAGCTGAGTCCCGATTCCTCTGCACTGCATGCAGAGCAATTCCGTGTTCCACATCAAAGGTGAAAGGAGCCTTGATTTCCTTGATGGCACTCCAGAGAAAACCCAAGATCACTGTCTCAAGTCTAGAGGGATCCTGAGGTCACTGGAGCAACACGAAAGGGCTCCGTGGATCCCAAATCAACTCGAGATGAGAGCTTAGTCCCTGGCTTGGACTCAAGAGGAATACCAACTTTCCACAAGCACCTCAAGAGGAGGCTTCTCGCAGCTACAGGTATGTGAGAGGGACCCTGAGTTTGTGGCCTCAAGTGGAATGGACACCGAGATGCTCTGACTCGAAGTAAGGCCGGATATCCCTGCAGTGTATTGAATGCAGGCTCGTCTTGCATCTCCCAAGATGAATGGATGTCTGAATCCCCTGTGGAGAACACAGAGAAAGACCTAGTTCTCCGCCTCATCGCGACGGGAGGCCTCACATCCTTTGAAAAGTCGAGAGGTCTCCGGAGATCAATGCTTCCAAAGGAGACGATGCCTGACTCTTCTTGAAAATGGATAGGAGTCCCAGGATCCCTTTGGCACCTGAAAAGGGACCCTGGGTCTCCCGCCTCACGTGGAGACCCGTCCCAATTGCCATGCCAAGACTCGAGGAGAATCCCGAGGTGTCCCTCGCACCTAGGCAGGAGTCCTGACGTCGCTGAACAAACACGTGTCTGGAAGGGGCCTCCCCGTCGTAACTCGAGAATATACCCCAGGTTCCGGCCGCAACTCGAGAAAAACCAGAGGACTTCCCCCTCGCCGCGAGATGAGGCCCGATTCCCCTTCTCTGCATGCAGAGCAATTCCGTGTTCCACATCAAAGTTGAAAGGAGCCTTGATTTCCTTGATGGCACTCCAGAGAGTATCCAAGGTCACTGTCTCAAGTCTAGAGGGATCCTGAGGTCACTGTAGCAACACGAAAGGGCTCCATGGACCCCAAATCAACTCGAGATGAGAGCTTAGTCCCTTGCTTCGACTCAAGAGGAATACCAACTTTCCACAAGCACCTCAAGAGGAGGCTTCTCTCAGCTACAGGTATGTGAGACGGACCCTGAGTTTATGGCCTCAAGTGGAATGGACACCGAGATGCTCTGACTCGAAGTAAGGCCGGATATCCCTGCAGTGTATTGAATGCAGGCTCGTCTTGCATCTCCCAAGATGAATGGATGTCTGAATCCCCTGTGGAGAACACAGAGAAAGACCTAGTTCTCCGCCTCATCGCGACGGGAGGCCTCACATCCTTTGAAAAGTCGAGAGGTCTCCGGAGATCAATGCTTCCAAAGGAGACGATGCCTGACTCTTCTTGAAAATGGATAGGAGTCCCAGGATCCCTTTGGCACCTGAAAAGGGACCCTGGGTCTCCCGCCTCACGTGGAGACCCGTCCCAATTGCCATGCCAAGACTCGAGGAGAATCCCGAGGTGTCCCTCGCACCTAGGCAGGAGTCCTGACGTCGCTGAACAAACACGTGTCTGGAAGGGGCCTCCCCGTCGTAACTCGAGAATATACCCCAGGTTCCGGCCGCAACTCGAGAAAAACCATGAGACTTCCCCCTCGCCGCGAGATGAGGCCCGGTTCCCCTGCACTGCATGCAGAGCAATTCCGTGTTCCACATCAAAGTTGAAAGGAGCCTTGATTTCCTTGATGGCACTCCAGAGAGTATCCAACGTCACTGTCTCAAGTCTAGAGCGATCCTGAGGTCACTGTAGCAACACGAAAGGGCTCCGTGGACCCCAAATCAACTCGAGATGAGAGCTTAGTCCCTTGCTTCGACTCAAGAGGAATACCAACTTTCCACAAGCACCTCAAGAGGAGGCTTCTCTCAGCTACAGGTATGTGAGACGGACCCTGAGTTTATGGCCCCAAGTGGAATGGACACCGAGATGCTCTGACTCGAAGTAAGGCCGGATATCCCTGCAGTGTATTGAATGCAGGCTCGTCTTGCATCTCCCAAGATGAATGGATGTCTGAATCCCCTGTGGAAAACACAGAGAAAGACCTAGTTCTCCGCCTCATCGCGACGGGAGGCCTCACATCCTTTGAAAACTCGAGAGGACTGCGGAGATCAATGCTTCCGAAGGAGACGTTGCCTGACTCCTCTTGAAAATGCATAGGAGTCCCAGGATCCCTGTGGCACGTGGAAAGGGACCCTGGGTCTCCCGCCTCACGTGGAGACGCGTCCCAATTGCCATGTCAAGACTCGAGGAGAATCCCGAGGTGTCCCTCGCACCTAGGCAGGAGTCCTGACGTCGCTGAACAAACACATGTCTGGAAGGGCCCTCCCCGTCGTAACTCGAGAATATACCCCAGGTTCCGGCCGCAACTCGAGAATAACCATGAGACTTCCCCCTCGCCGCGAGATGAGGCCCGATTCCCCTGCACTGCGTGCAGAGCAATTCCGTGATCCACATCAAAGGTGAAAGGGGCCTTGATTTCCTTGATGGCACTCCAGAGAAATCCCAAGATCACTGTCTCAAGTCTAGAGGGGTCCTGAGGTCACTGGAGCAACAAGAAAGGGCTCCGTGGACCCCAAATCACCTCGAGATGAGAGCTTATTCCCTGGTTTCGACTCAAGAGGAATACCAACTTTCCACAAGCACCTGAAGAGGAGGCTTCTCTCAGCTACAGGTATGTGAGAGGGACCCTTAGTTTGTGGCCTCAAGTGGAATGGACACCGAGATGCTCTGACTCGAAGTAAGGCCGGATATCCCTGCAGTGAATTGAATGCAGGCTCGTCTTGCATCTCCCAAGACAAAGGGATGTCTGAATCCCCTGTGGAGACCACAGAGAAAGACCTAGTTCTCGCCACATTGCGACCGGAGTACTCACATCCTTTGAAAATTCGAGAGGTCCGCGGAGATCAATGCTTCCAAAGGAGACGATGCCTGACTCATCTTGAAAATGGATAGGAGTCCCAGGATCCCTGTGGCACGTGGAAAGGGACCCTGGGTCTCCCGCCTCACGTGGAGACGCGTCCCAATTGCCATGCCAGGATTGGAAGAGAATCTCGAGGTGTCCCTCACACCTAGGCAGGAGTTCTGACGTCGCTGAAGAAACACGTGTCTGGAAGGGCCCTCCCCGTCGTAACTCGAGAATATACAACAGGTTCCGGCTGCAACTCGAGAAAAACCATGAGACTTCCCCCTCGCCGCGAGATGAGGCCCGATTCCCCTGCACTGCGTGCAGAGCAATTCCGTGTTCCACATCAAACGTGAAAGGAGCCTTGATTTCCTTGATGGCACTCCAGAGAAAACCCAAGATAACTGTCTCAAGTCTAGAGGGATCCTGAGGACACTGTAGCAACACGAAAGTGCTCCGTGGACACCAAATCAACTCGAGATGAGAGCTTAGTCCCTTGCTTCGACTCAAGAGGAATACCAACTTTCCACACGCACCTCAAGAGGAGGCTTCTCTCAGCTATAGGTATGTTAGAGGGACCCTGAATTTGTGGCCTCAAGTGGAATGGACACCGAGATGCTCTGACTCGAACTAAGGCCGGATATCCCTGCAGTGAATTGAATGCAGGCTCGTCTTGCATCTCCCAAGACGAAGGGATGTCTGAATCCCCTGTGGAGACCACAGAGAAAGAACTAGTTCTCCGCATCATCGCGACCGGAGGTCTCACATCCTTTGAAAATTCGAGAGGTCCGTGGAGATCAGTGCGTCCAAAGGAGACGATGCCTGAGTCCTCTTGAAAATGGATAGGTGTCCCAGGATCCCTTTGGCACGTGAAAAGGGACCCTGTGTCTCCCGCCTCACGTGGAGACCCGTCCCAATTGCCATGCCAAGACTTGGGGAGAATACCGAGGTGTCCTTCGAACCTAGGCCGGAGTCCTGACGTCGCTGAACAAACACGTGTCTGGAAGGGCCCTCCCCGTCGTAACTCGAGAATATAGCCTAGGTTCCGGCTGCAACTCGAGAAAAACCATGAGACTTCTCCCTCGCCGTGAGATGAGGCCCGATTCCCCTGCTCTGCGTGCAGAGCAATTCCGTGTTCCACATCAAACGTGAAAGGAGCCTTGATTTCCTTGATGTCACTCCAGAGAAAACCCAAGATCACTGGCTCTAGTCTAGAGGGATCCTGAGGTCACTGTAGCAACAGGAAAGGGCTCCGTGGACCCCAAATCAACTAGAGATGAGAGCTTAGTCCCTGGCTTCGACTCAAGAGTAATTCCAACTTTCCACAAGCACCTCAAGAGGAGGCTTCTCTCAGCTACAATTATGTGAGAGGGACCCTGAGTTTGTGGCCTCAAGTGGAATGGACACCGAGATGCTCTGACTCGAAGTAAGGCCGGATATCCCTGCAGTGAATTGAATGCAGGCTCGTCTTGCATCTCCCAAGACGAAGGGACGTCTGAATCCCCTGTGGAGACCACTGAGAAAGACCTAGTTCTTCGCCTCATCGCGACCGGAGGCCTCACGTCCTTTGAAAATTCGATAGGTCCGCGGAGATCAATGCTTCCAAAGGAGACGATGCCTGACTCCTCTTTAAAATGGATAGGAGTCCCAGGATCCGTGTGGCACGTGGAAAGGGACCCTGGGTCTCCCGCCTCACGTTTAGGCGCGTCCCAGTTGCCATGCCAAGATTCGAGGAGAATCTCAAGGTGTCCCTCGCACCTAGGCAGGAGTCCTGACGTCGCTGAACAAATACGTGTCTGGAAGGGCCCCCCCCCCCGTCGAAACTCGAGAATATACCCCAGGTTCCGGCCGCAACTCGAGAAAAACCATGAGGCTTCCCCCTCGCCACGAGATGAGGCCCGATTCCCCTGCACTGCGTGCAGAGCAATTCCGTGTTCCACATCAAACGTGAAAAGAGCCTTGATTTCCTTGATGGCACTCCAGAGAAAACCCAAGATCACTGTCTCAAGTCTAGAGGGATCCTGAGGTCACTGTAGCAACACGAAAGGGCTCCGTGGACCCCAAATAAACTCGAGTTGAGAGCTTAGTCCCTGGCTTCGACTCAAGAGGAATGACAACTTTCCACAAGTACATCAAAAGGAGGCTTCTCTCAGCTACTTGTATGTGAGAGGGACCCTGAGTTTGTGGCCTCAAGTGGAATGGACACTGAGATGCTCTGACTTATAAGGCCGGATATCCCTGCAGTGAAATGAATGCAGGCTCGTCTTGCATCTCCCAAGACGAAGGGATGTTTGAATCCCCCGTGGAGACCACAGAGAAAGACATAGTTCTCCGCCACATCGCCACCACAGGCCTCACATCCTTTGAAAACTCGAGAGGTCCGCGGAGATCAATGCTTCCAAAGGAGACGATGCATGACTCCTCTTGAAAATGGATAGGAGTCCCATGATCCCTGTGGCACGTGGAAAGGGACCCTGGGTCTCCCGCCTCACGTGGAGACGCGTCCCAATTGCCATGCCAAGACTCGAGGAGAATCCCGAGGTGTCCCTCGCACCTAGGCAGGAGTCCTGACGTCGCTGAACAAACACGTGTCTGGAAGGGCCCTCCCCGTCATAACTCGAGAATATACCCCAGGTTCCGACCGCAACTCGAGAAAAACCATGAGACTTCCCCCTCGCCGCGAGATGAGGCCTGATTCCCCTGCACTGCGTGCAGAGCAATTCCGTGTTCCACATCAAACGTGAAAGGAGCCTTGATTTCCTTGATGGCACTCCAGAGGAAACCCAAGATCACTGTCTCAAGTCTAGAGGGATCCTGAGGTCACTGGAGCAACAGGAAAGGGCTCCGTGGACCCCAAATCAACTCGAGATGAGAGCTTAGTCCCTGGCTTCGACTCAAGAGGAATACCAACTTTCCACAAGCACCTCAAGAGGAGGCTTCTCTCAGGTACAGGAAGGTGAGAGGGACCCTGAGTTTGTGGCCTCAAGTGGAATGGACACCGAGATGCGCTGACTCGAAGTAAGGCCGGATATCCCTGCAGTGAAGTGAATGCAGGCTCGTCTTGCATCTCCCAAGACGAAGGTATGTCTGAATCCCATGAGGAGACCACAGAGAAAGACCTAGTCCTCCGCCTCATCGCGACCGGAGGCCTCACATCCTTTGCAACCTCGAGAGGTCCGCGGAGATCAAAGCTTCCAAAGGAGACGATGCCTGACTCCTCTTGAAAATGGATAAGAGTCCCAGGATCCCTGTGGCACGTGGAAAGGGACCCTGGGTCTCCCGCCTCACGTGGAGACGCGTCCCAATTGCAATGCCAAGACTCGAGGAGAATCCCGAAATGTCCCTCGCACCTAGGCCGGAGTCCTGACGTCGCTGAACAAACACGGGTCTGGAAGGGCCCTCCCCGTCGTAACTCGAGAATATACCCCAGGTTCCGGCCGCAACTCGAGAAAAACAATGAGCCTTCCCCCTCGCCGCGAGATGAGGCCCGATTCCCCTGCACTGTGTGCAGAGCAATTTCGTGTTCCACATCAAACGTGAAAGGAGCCTTGTTTTCCCTGATGCCACTCCAGAGAAAACCCAAAGTCACTGTCACATGTCTAGAGCGATCCTGAGGTAACTGGAGCAACACGAAAGGGCTCCGTGGACCCCAAATCAACTCGAAATGAGAGCTTAGTCCCTGGCTTCGACTCAAGAGGAATACCAACTTTCCACAAGCACCTCAAGAGGAGGCTTCTCTCAGCTACAGTTATGAGAGAGGGACCCTGAGTTTGTGGCCTCAAGTGGAATGGACACCGAGATGCTCTGACTCGAAGTAAGGCCGGATATCCCTGCAGTGAATTGAATGCAGGCTCGTCTTGCATCTCCCAAGGCGAACGGTTGTCTGAATCCCCTGTGGAGAGCACAGAGAAAGACCTAGTCCTACGCCTCAACGCAACCCGAGGCCTCATATTCTTTGAAAAATCGAAAGGTCCGCGTAGATCAATACTTCCGAAGGAGACGATGCCTGACTCCTCTTGAAAATGGATAGGAGTCCCAGGATCCCTGTGGCACGTGCAAAGGGACCCTGGGTCTCCCGCCTCACGTGGAAACGCGTCCCAATTGCCATGCCAAGACTCGAGGAGAATCCCGAGATGTCCCTCGCATCTAGGCAGGAGTCTTGACGTCGCTGAACAAACACGTGTCTGGAAGGGCCCTCCCCGTCGTAACTCGAGAATATACCCCAGGTTCCGGCTGCAACTTGAGAAAAACCATGAGACATCCCCCTTGCCACGAGATGAGGCCCGATTCCCCTGCACTGCATGCAGAGCAATTCCGTGTTCCACATCAAACATGAAAGGAGCCTTGATTTCCTTGATGGCACTCCAGAGAAAACCCAAGATCACTGTCTCAAGTCTAGAGGGATCCTGAGGTCACTGGAGC
Organism: Dama dama; assembly: GCF_033118175.1. NCBI lineage: Eukaryota > Metazoa > Chordata > Mammalia > Artiodactyla > Cervidae > Dama > Dama dama. The sequence continues at coordinate 173,913 of NW_026870874.1, forward strand.
AACACGAAAGGGTTCCGTGGACCCCAAATCAACTCGAGATGAGAGCTTAGTCCCTGGCTTCGACTCAAGAGGAATACCAACTTTCAACAAGCACCTCAAGAGGAGGCTTCTCTCAGCTACAGGTATGTGAGAGGGACCCTGAATTTGTGGCCTCAAGTGTAATGGACACCGAGATGCTCTGACTCGAAGTAAGGCCGGATATCCCTGCAGTGAATTGAATGCAGGCTCGTCTTGCATCTCCCAAGACGAAGGGATGTCTGAATCCCCTGTGGACACCACAGAGAAAGACCTAGTTCTCCGCCTCATCGCGACCGGAGACCTCACATCCTTTGAAAACTCGAGGGGTCCGCGGAGATCAATGCTTCCAAAGGAGACGATGCCTGACTCCTCTTGAAAATGGATAGGAGTCCCAGGATCCCTGTGGCACGTGGAAAGGGACCCTTGGTCTCCCGCCTCACGTGGAAACGCGTCCCAATTGCCATGCCAAGACTCGAGGAGAATCCCGAGATGTCCCTCGCATCTAGGCAGGAGTCTTGACGTCGCTGAACAAACACGTGTCTGGAAGGGCCCTCCCCGTCGTAACTCGAGAATATACCCCAGGTTCCGGCTGCAACTTGAGAAAAACCATGAGACTTCCCCCTCGCCGCGAGATGAAGCCCGATTCGCCTGCACAGCGTGCAGAGCAATTCCGTGTTCAACATCAAACGTGAAAGGAGCCTTGATTTCCTTGATGGCCCTCCAGAGATAAACCAAGATCACTGTCTCAAGTCTAGAGGGATCCTGAGGTCACTGGAGCAACAGGAAAGGGCTCCTTGGACCCGAAATCAACTCGAGATGAGAGCTTAGTCCCTGGCTTCGACTCAAGAGGAATACGAACTTTCCACAAGCACCTCAAGAGGAGGCTTCTCTCAGCTACAGGTATGTGAGAGGGACCCTGAGTTTGTGGCCTCAAGTGGAATGGACAGGAGATGCTCTGACTCGAAGTAAGCCCGGATATCCCTGCAGTGAATTGAATGCAGGCTCGCCTTGCATCTCCCAAGACGAAGGGAATTCTGAATCCCCTGTGGACACCACAGAGAAAGACCTAGTTCTCCGCCTCATCGCGACCGGAGACCTCACATCCTTTGAAAACTCGAGGGGTCCGCGGAGATCAATGCTTCCAAAGGAGACGATGCCTGACTCCTCTTGAAAATGGATAGGAGTCCCAGGATTTCTGTGGCACGTGGAAAGGGACCCTGGGTCTCCCGCCTCACGTGGAGACGCGTCCCAATTGCCAGGCCAAGACTCGAGGAGAATCCCGAGGTGTCCCTCGCACCTAGGCAGGAGTCCTGACGTCGCTGAACTAACCCGTGTTTGGAAGGGCCCTCCCCGTCGTAACTCGAGAATATACCCCAGGTTCCGGCCACAACTCGAGAAAAACCATGAGACTTCCCCCTCACCGCGAGTTGAGGCCCGATTCCCCTGCACTGCGTGCAGAGCAATTCTGTGTTCCACATCAAACGTGAAAGGAGCCTTGATTTCCTTGATGGCACTCCAGAGAAAACCCAAGATCATTGTCTCAAGTCTAGAGGGATCCTGAGGTCAATGGAGCAACACGAAAGGGCTCCGTGGACCCCAAATCAACTCGAGATGAGAGCTTAGTCCCTGGCTTCGACTCAAGAGCAATACCAACTTTCCACAAGCACCTCAAGAGGAGGCTTCTCTCAGCTTCAGGTATGTGAGAGGGACCCTGAGTTTGTGGCCTCAAATGGAATGGACACCGAGATGCTCTGACTCAATGGAAGGCCGGATATCCCTGCAGTGAATTGAATGCAGGCTCGTCTTGCATCTCCCAAGACGAAGGGATGTCTGAATCCCATGTGGAGACCACAGAGAGAGATCTAGTTCTCAGCCTCATGGCGACCGGAGGCCTCACATCCTTTGAAAACTCGAGAGGTCCGCGGAGATCAATGCTTCCAAAGGAGACGATGCCTGACTCCTCTTGGAAATGGATAGGAGTCCCAGGATCCCTGTGGCACGTGGAATGGGACCGTGGGTCTCCCGCCTCACGTGGAGACGCGACCCAATTTCCATGCCAAGACTCGAGGAGAATCCCGAGGTGTCCCTCGCACCTAGGCAGGAGTCCTGACGTCGCTGAACAAACACATGTCTGGAAGGGCCCTCCCTGTCGTAACTCGAGAATATACCCTAGGTTCCGACCGCATCTCGAGAAAAACCATGAGACATCCCCCTTGCCACGAGATGAGGCCCGATTCCCCTGCACTGCGTGCAGAGCAATTCCGTGTTCCACATCAAACGTGAAAGGAGCCTTGATTTCCTTGATGGCACTCCAGAGAAAACCCAAGATCATTGTCTCAAGTCTAGAGGGATCCTGAGGTCATTGGAGCAACACGAAAGGGCTCCGTGGACCCCAAATCAACCCGAGATGAGAGCTTAGTCCCTGGCTTCGACTCAAGAGGACTAACAACTTTCCACAAGCACCTGAAGAGGAGGCTTCTCTCAGCTACGGGTATGTGAGAGGGACCCTGAGTTTGTGGCCTCAGGTGGAATGGACACCGAGATGCTCTGACTCGAAGTAAGGCCGGATATCCCTGCAGTGAATTGAATGCAGGCTCGCCTTGCATCTCCCAAGACGAAGGGAATTCTGAATCCCCTGTGGAGACCACAGAGAAAGACCTAGTTCTCCGCCTCATCGCGACCGGAGACCTCACATCCTTTGAAAACTCGAGGGGTCCGCGGAGATCAATGCTTCCGAAGGAGACGATGCCTGACTCCTCTTGAAAATGGATAGGAGTCCCAGGATCCCTGTGGCACGTGGAAAGGGACCCTGGGTCTCCCGCCTCACGTGGAGACGCGTCCCAATTGCCAGGCCAAGACTCGAGGAGAATCCCGAGGTGTTCCTCGCACCTAGGCAGGAGTCCTGACGTCGCTGAACTAACACGTGTCTGGAAGGGCCCTCCCTGTCGTAACTCGAGAATATACCCCAGGTTCCGGCCACAACTCGAGAAAAACCATGAGACTTCCCCCTCACCGCGAGATGAGGCCCGATTCCCCTGCACTGCGTGCAGAGCAATTCCGTGTTCCACATCAAACGTGAAAGGAGCCTTGATTTCCTTGATGGCACTCCAGAGAAAACCCAAGATCATTGTCTCAAGTCTAGAGGGATCCTGAGGTCATTGGAGCAACACGAAAGGGCTCCGTGGACCCCAAATCAACCCGAGATGAGAGCTTAGTCCCTGGCTTCGACTCAAGAGGACTAACAACTTTCCACAAGCACCTGAAGAGGAGGCTTCTCTCAGCTACGGGTATGTGAGAGGGACCCTGAGTTTGTGGCCTCAGGTGGAATGGACACCGAGATGCTCTGACTCGAAGTAAGGCCGGATATCCCTGCAGTGAATTGAATGCAGGCTCGCCTTGCATCTCCCAAGACGAAGGGATGTCTGAATCCCCTGTGGAGAAAACAGAGAAAGACCTAGTTCTCCACCTCATCGCGACCGGAGGCCTCACATCCTTTTAAAACTCGAGAGGTCCACGGAGATCAATGCTTCCAAAGGAGACGATGTCTGACTCCACTTGAAAATGGATAGGAGTCCCAGGATACCTGTGGCACGTGGAAAGGGACTCTGGGTTTCCCGCCTCACGTGGAGACGCGTCCCAGTTGCGATGCCAAGACTCGAGGAAAATCCCGAAGTGTCCCTCGCAACTAGGCAGGAGTCCTGACGTCGCTGAACATACAAGTGTCTGGAAGGGCCCTCCCCGACGTAACTCGAGAATATACACCAGGGTCTGGCCGCAACTCGAGAAACACCATGAGACTTCCCCCTCGCCCCGAAATGAGGCCTGATTACCCTGTACTGCGTGCAGAGCAATTCCGTATTCCACATCAAACGTGAAAGGAGCCTTGATTTCCTTGATGGCACTCCAGAGAAAACCCAAGATCACTGTTTCAAGTTTAGAGGGATCCTGAGGTCACTGGAACAACACGAAAGGGCTCCGTGGACCCCAAACCAACTCGAGATGAGAGCTTAGTCCCTGGCTTCGACACAAGAGGAATACCAACTTTCCACGAGCACCTCAAGACGAGGCTTCTCTAAGCTACAGGTATGTGAGAGGGACCCTGAGTTTGTGGCCTCAAGTGGAATGGACACCGAGATGCACTGACTCGAAGTAAGGCCAGATATTCCTGCAGTGAATTGAATGCAGGCTCGTCTTGCATCTGCCAAGACGAAGGGATGTCTGAATCCCCTGTGGAGACCACAGAGAAAGACCTAGTTCTCCGCCTCATCGCGACCGGAGGCCTCACAACCTTTGAAAACTCGAGAGATCCAGGGAGATCAATGCTTCCAAAGGAGAAGATGCCTGACTCCCCTTGAAAATGGATAGGAGTCCCAGGATCCCTGTGGCACATGGAAAGGGACACTGGGTCTCACGCCTCACGTGGAGAAGCCTCCCAATTGCCATGTCAAGACTCGAGGAGAATCCAGAGTTGTCCCTCGCACCTAGGCAGGAGTCCTGAGGTCGCTAAACAAACAGGTGTCTGGAAGGGCCCTCAACGTCGTAACTCGAGAATATACCCTAGGTTCCGGCCGCAACTCGAGAAAAACCATGAGACTTCCCCCTCGCCACGAGATGAGGCCCGATTCCTGTGCACTGTGTGCAAAGCAATTCCGTGTTCCACATCAAACGTGAAAGGAGCCTTGATTTCTTGATGGCACTCCAGAGAAAACCCACGATCACTGTCTCAAGTCTAGAGGGATCCTGAGGTCACTGTAGCAACACGAATGGGCTCCATGGACCCCAAATCAACTCGAGATGAGAGCTTAGTCCCTGGCTTCGACTCAAGAGGAATACCAACTTTCCACAAGCACCTCAAGAGGAGGCTTCTCTCAGCTACAGGTAAGTGAGATGGCCCCTGAGTTTGTGGCCTCAAGTGGAATGGACACCGAGATGCTCTGACTCGAAGTAAGGCCGGATATCCCTGCAATGAATTGAATGCAGGCTCGTCTTGCATCTCCCAAGACGAAGGGATGTCTGAATCCCCTGTGGAGACCACAGAGAAAGACCTAATTCTCCGCCTCATCGCGAGCGGAGGCCTCACATCCTTTGAAAACTCGAGAGGTCCGTGGAGATCAATGCTTCCAAAGGAGACGATGCCTGACTCCACTTGAAAATGGATAGGAGTCCCAGGATCCCTGTGGCACGTCGAAAGGCACCCTGGGTCTCCCGCCTCACGTGGAGACGCGTCCCAATTGCCATGCCAAGATTCGAGGAGAATCCCGAGGTGTCCCTCGCACCTAGGCAGGAGTCCTGACGTCCCTGAACAAACACGTGTCTGGAAGGGACCTCCCCGTCATAACTCGAGAATATACCCCAGGTTCCGGCCGCAACTCGAGAAAAACCATGAGACTTCCCCCTCGCTGCGACATGAGGCCCGATTCCCCTGCACTGCGTGCAGAGCAATTCCGTGTTCCACATCAAACGTGAAAGGAGCCTTGATTTCCTTGATGGCACTCCAGAGAAAACCCAAGATCACTGTCTCAAGTCTAGAGGGATCCTGAGGTCACTGGAGCAACACGAAAGGGCTCCGTGGACCCCAAATCAACTCGAGATGAGAGCTTAGTCCCTGGCTTCGACTCAAGAGGAATACCAAGTTTCCACAAGCACCTCAAGAGGAGGCTTCTCTCAGCCACAGGTATGTGAGAAGGACCCTGAGTTTCTGGCCTCAAGTGGAATGGACACCGAGATGCTCTGACTCGAACTAAGGCCGGATATCCCTGCAGTGTATTGAATGCAGGCTCGTCTTGCATCTGCCAAGACGAAGGGATGTCTGAATCCCCTGTGGAGACCCCAGAGAAACACCTAGTCCTCGGCCTCATCGCGACCGGAGGCCTCACATCCTTTGAAAACTCGAGAGGTCCGCGGAGATCAATGCTTCCAAAGGAGACAATGCCTGACTCCTCTTGAAAATGGATAGGAGTCGCAGGATCCCTGTGGCACGTGGAAAGGGACCCTGGGTCTCCCGCCTCACGTGGAGACGCTTCCCAAATGCCATGCCAAGATTCGAGGAGAATACCGAGGTGTCCCTCGCACCTAGGCTGGAGTCCTGACGTCGCTGAACAAACACGTGTCTGGAAGGGCCCTCCCCGTCGTAACTGGAGAATATACCCCAGGTTCCGGCCACAACTCGAGAAAAACCATGAGACTTCCTCCTCGCCCCGAGATGAGGCCCGATTCCCCTGCACTGCGTGCAGAGCAATTCCGTGTTCCACATCAAGCCTGAAAGGAGCCTTGATTTCCTTGATGGCACTCCAGAGAAAACCCAAGATCACTGTCTCAAGTCTAGAGGGATCCTGAGGTCACTGTAGCAACACGAAAGGGCTCCGTGGACCCCAAATCAACTCGAGATGAGAGCTTAGTCCCTGGCTTCGACTCAAGAGGAATACCAACTTTCCACAAGCACCACAAGAGGAGGCTTCTCTCAGCTACAGGTAGGTGAGAGGGACCCTGAGTTTGTGGCCTCAAGTGGAATGGACATCGAGATGCTCTGACTCGAAGTAAGGCCGGATATCATTGCAGTGAAGTGAATGCAGGCTCGTCTTGCATCTCCCAAGACGAAGGTATGTCTGAATACCCTGTGGAGACCACAGAGAAAGACCTAGTCCTCCGCCTCATCGCGACCGGAGGCCTCACATCCTTTGCAACCTCGAGAGGTCCGCGGAGATCAATGCTTCCAAAGGAGATGATGCCTGACTCCTCTTGAAAATGGACAAGAGTCCCAGCATCCCTGTGGCACGTGGAAAGGGACCCTGGGACTCCCGCCTCACGTGGAGACGCGTCCCAATTGCAATGCCAAGACTCGAGGAGAATCCCGAGGTATCCCTCGCACCTAGGCCGGAGTCCTGACGTCGCTGAACAAACACGGGTCTGGAAGGGCCCTCCCCATCGTAACTCGAGAGTATACCCCAGGTTCCGGCCGCAACTCGAGAAAAACAATGAGCCTTCTCCCCTCGCTGCGAGATGAGGCCCGATTCCCCTGCACTGTGTGCAGAGCAATTCCATGTTCCACATCAAACGTGAAAGGAGCCTTGATTTCCCTGATGGCACTCCAGAGAAAACCCAAAGTCACTGTCACAAGTCTAGAGCGATCCTGAGGTCACTGGAGCAACACGAAAGGGCTCCGTGGACCCCAAATCAACTCGAGATGAGAGCTTAGTCCCTGGCTTCGACTCAAGAGGAATACCAAGTTTCCACAAGCACCTCAAGAGGAGGCTTCTCTCAGCTACACTTATGTGAGAGGACCCTGAGTTTGTGGCCTCAAGTGGAATGGACACCGAGATGCTCTGACTCGAATTAAGGCCGGATATCCCTGCAGTGAATTGAATGCAGGCTCGTCTTGCATCTCCCAAGACGAAGGGATGTCTGAATCCCCTGTGGAGACCACAGAGAAAGACCTAGTTCCCCGCCTTATCGCGACCGGAGGCCTCACATCCTTTGAAAACTCGAGAGGTCCGCGGAGATCAATGCTTCCAAAGGAGACGATGCCTGACTCCTCTTGAAAATGGTTAGGAGTCCTAGGATCCCTGTCCACATGGACGGGGACTCTGGGTCTCCCGCTTCACGTGGAGACGCGTCCCAATTGCCATGCCAAGACTCGAGGACAATCCCGAGGTGTCCCTCGCACCTAGGCCCGAGTCCTGGCGTCGCTGAACAAACACGTGTCTGGAAGGGCTCTCCCCGTCGTAACTCGAGAATATACCCCAGGGTCCGTCCGCAACTCGAGAGAAACCATGAGACTTCCCCCTCGCCCCGAGATGAGGCCCGATTCCCCTGCACTGCGTGCAGAGCAATTCCGTGTTCGACATCAAACGTGAAAGGAGCCTTGATTTCCTTGATGGCACTCCAGAGAAAACCCAAGATAACTGTCTCAAGTCTAGAGGGATCCTGAGGACACTGTAGCAACACGAAAGGGCTGCGTGGACCCCAAATCAACTCGAGATGAGAGCTTAGTCCCTGGCTTCGACACAAGAGGTATACCAACTTTCCACAAGCACCTCAAGTGGAGGCTTCTCTCAGCTACAGTTATGTGAGAAGGACCCTGAGTTTGTGGCCTCAAGTGGAATGGACACCGAGATGCTCTGACTCGAAGTAAGGCCGGATATCCCTGCAGTGAATTGAATGCAGGCTCGTCCTGCATCTCCCAAGATGAAGGGATGTCTGAATCCCCTGTGGCGACCACAGAGAAAGACCTAGTTTTCCGCCTCATCGCGACCGGAGGCCTCACATCCTTTGAAAACTCGAGAGGTCCGCGGAGATCAATGCTTCCAAAGGAGACGATGCCTGACTCCTCTTGAAAGTGGATAGGAGTCCCAGGATACCTGTGGCACGTGGAAAGGGACCCTGGGTCTCCGCCTCACGTGGAGACGCGTCCCAATTGCCATGCAAAGACTTGGGGAGAATACCGAGGTGTCCATCGAACCTAAGCGGGAGTTCTGACGTCGCTGAACAAACAGGTGTCTGGAAGGGCCCTCGCCCTCGTTGAAACTCGAGAATATACCCCAGGTTCCGGCCGCAACTCGAGAAAAACCATGAGACTTCCCCCTCGCCGCGAGATGAGGCCCGATTCCCCTGCACTGCGTGCAGAGCAATTCCGTGTTCCACATCAAACGTGAAAAGAGCCTTGATTTCCTTGATGGCACTCCAGAGAAAACCCAAGATCACTGTCTCAAGTCTAGCGGGATCCTGAGGTCACTGTAGCAACACGAAAGTGCTCCGTGGACCCCAAATAAACTGGAGTTGAGAGCTTAGTCCCTGGCTTCGACTCAAGAGGAATGACAACTTTCCACAAGTACATCAAAAGGAGGCTTCTCTCAGCTACAGGTATGTGAGAGGGACCCTGAGTTTGTGGCATCAAGTGGAATGGACACTGAGATGCTCTGACTTATAAGGCCAGATATCCCTGCAGTGAATTGAATGCAGGCTCGTCTTGCATCTCCCAAGACGAAGGGATGTTTGAATCCCCCGTGGAGACCACAGAGAAAGACATAGTTCTCCGCCTCATCGCCACCTCAGGCCTCACATCCTTTGAAAACTCGAGAGGTCCGCAGAGATCAATGCTTCCAAAGGAGACGATGACTGACTCCTCTTGAAAATGGATAGGAGTACCAGGATCCCTGTGGCACGTAGAAAGGGACCCTGGGTCTCCTGCCTCACGTGGAGACGCGTCCCAATTGCCATGCCAAGACTCGAGGAGAATCCCGAGGTGTACCTCGCACCTAGGCAGGAGTCCTGACGTCGCTGAACAAACACGTGTCTGGAAGGGCCCTCCCCGGCGTAAGTCGAGAATATACCCCAGGTTCCGGCCGCAACTCGAGAAAAACCATGAGACTTCCCCATTGCCGCGAGATGAGGCCCGATTCCCCTGCACTGCGTGCAGAGGAATTCCGTGTTCCACAATCAAACGTGAAAGGAGCCTTGATTTCCTTGATGGCACTCCAGAGAAAACCCAAAGTCACTGTCTCTAGTCTAGAGGGATCCTGAGGTCACTGTTGCAAAAAAAAAAGGTCTCCGTGGACTCCAAATCATCTCGAGATGAGAGCTTATTCCCTGGCTTCGACTCAAGAGGAATACCAACTTTCCACAAGCACCTCAAGAGGAGGCTTCTCTCAGCTACAGGTATGTGAGAGGGACCCTGAGTTTGTGGCCTCAAGTGGAATGGACACCGAGATGCTCTGACTGGAAGTAAGGCCGGATATCCATGCAGTGAATGGAATGCTGGCTCGTCTTGCATCTCCCAAGACGAAGGGATATCTGAATCCCCTGTGGAGACCACAGAGAAAGTCCTAGTTCTCCGCCTCATCGCGACCGGAGGCCTCACATCCTTTGAAAACTCGAGAGGTCCGCGGAGATCAATGCTTCCAAAGGAGACGATGCCTGACTCCTCTTGAAAATGGATAGGAGTCCCAGGATCCCTGTGGCACGTGGAAAGAGACCCTGGGTCTCCAGCCTCACTTGGAGACGCGTCCCAATTGCCATGCCAAGATTCGAGGAGAATACCGAGGTGTCCCTCGCACCTAGGCAGGAGTCCTGATGTCGCTGAACAAACACGTTTCTGGAAGGGGCCAACCCGTCGTAACTCGAGAATATACCCCAGGTTCCGGCCGCAACTCGAGAAAAACCATGAGATTTCCCCCTCGCCGCGAGATGAGGCCCGATTCCCCTGCACTGCGTGCAGAGCAATTCCGTGTTCCACATCAAACGTAAAAGGAGCCTTGATTTCCTTGATGGCACTCCAGAGAAAACCCAAGATCACTGTCTCAAGTATAGAGGGATCCTGAGGTCACTGTAGAAACACGAAAGGGCTCTGTGGACCCCAAATCAACTCGAGATGAGAGCTTAGTCCCTGGCTTCGACTCAAGTGGAAAACCAACTTTCCACAAGCACCTCAAGAGGAGGCTTCTCTCAGCTGCAGGTATGTGAGAGGGACCCTGAGTTTGTGGCCTCAAGTGGAATGGACACCGAGATGCTCTGACTTGAAGTAAGGCCGGATATCCCTGCAGTGAATTGAATGCAGGCTCGTCGTGCATCTCCCAAGACGAAGGGATGTCTGAATCCCCTGTGAAGACCACAGAGAAAGACCTAGTTCTCAGCCTCATCGAGACCGGATGCCTCACATCCTTTGAAAATTCGAGAGGTCCTCGGACATCAATGCTACCAAAGGAGACGATGCCTGACTCCTCTTGAAAATGGATAGGAGTCCCAGGATCCCTGTGGCACGTGGAAAGGGACCCTGGGTCTCCCGCCTCACGTGGAGACGCGTCCCAATTGCCATGCCAAGACTCGAGGAGAATCCCGAGTTGTCCTTCGCACCTAGGCAGGAGTCCTGACGTCGCTGAACAAACACGTGTCTGGAAGGGCCCTCCCCGTCGTAACTCGAGAATATACCCCAGGTTCCGGCCACAACTCGAGAAAAACCATGAGACTTCCCCCTCGCCCCGAGATGAGGCCCAATTCCCCTGCACTGCGTGCAGAGCAATTCCGTGTTCCACATCAAGCCTGAAAGGAGCCTTGATTTCCTTGATGGCACTCCAGAGAAAACCCAAGATCACTGTCTCAAGTCTAGAGGGATCCTGAGGTCAGGGGAGCAACACGAAAGGGCTCCGTGGACCCCAAATCAACTCGAGATGAGAGCTTAGTCCCTGGCTTCGACTCAAGAGGAATACCAACTTTCCACAAGCACCTCAAGAGGAGGCTTCTCTCAGCTACAGGTAGGTGAGAGGGACCCTGAGTTTGTGGCCTCAAGTGGAATGGACATCGAGATGCTCTGACTCGTAGTAAGGCCGGATATCCCTGCAGTGAAGTGAATGCAGGCTCGTCTTGCATCTCCCAAGACGAAAGTATGTCTGAATACCCTGTGGAGACCACAGAGAAAGACCTAGTCCTCCGCCTCATCGCGACCGGAGGCCTCACATCCTTTGCAACCTCGAGAGGTCCGCGGAGATCAATGATTCCAAAGGAGACGATGCCTGACTCCTCTTGAAAATGGACAAGAGTCCCAGAATCCCTGTGGCACGTGGAAAGGGACCCTGGGACTCCCGCCTCACGTGGAGACGCGTCCCAATTGCCATGCCAAGACTCGAGGACAATCCCGAGGTGTCCCTCGCACCTAGGCCCGAGTCCTGGCGTCGCTGAACAAACACGTGTCTGGAAGGGCTCTCCCCGTCGTAACTCGAGAATATACCCCAGGGTCCGTCCGCAACTCGAGAGAAACCATGAGACTTCCCCCTCGCCCCGAGATGAGGCCCGATTCCCCTGCACTGCGTGCAGAGCAATTCCGTGTTCGACATCAAACGTGAAAGGAGCCTTGATTTCCTTGATGGCACTCCAGAGAAAACCCAAGATAACTGTCTCAAGTCTAGAGGGATCCTGAGGACACTGTAGCAACACGAAAGGGCTGCGTGGACCCCAAATCAACTCGAGATGAGAGCTTAGTCCCTGGCTTCGACACAAGAGGTATACCAACTTTCCACAAGCACCTCAAGTGGAGACTTCTCTCAGCTACAGTTATGTGAGAAGGACCCTGAGTTTGTGGCCTCAAGTGGAATGGACACCGAGATGCTCTGACTCGAAGTAAGGCCGGATATCCCTGCAGTGAATTGAATGCAGGCTCGTCCTGCATCTCCCAAGATGAAGGGATGTCTGAATCCCCTGTGGCGACCACAGAGAAAGACCTAGTTTTCCGCCTCATCGCGACCTGAGGCCTCACATCCTTTGAAAACTCGAGAGGTCCGCGGAGATCAATGCTTCCAAAGGAGACGATGCCTGACTCCTCTTGAAAGTGGATAGGAGTCCCAGGATCCCTGTGGCACGTGGAAAGGGACCCTGGGTCTCCGCCTCACGTGGAGACGCGTCCCAATTGCCATGCAAAGACTTGGGGAGAATACCGAGGTGTCCATCGAACCTAAGCGGGAGTTCTGACGTCGCTGAACAAACAGGTGTCTGGAAGGGCCCTCGCCCTCGTTGAAACTCGAGAATATACCCCAGGTTCCGGCCGCAACTCGAGAAAAACCATGAGACTTCCCCCTCGCCCCGAGATGAGGCCCGATTCCCCTGCACTGCGTGCAGAGCAATTCCGTGTTCCACATCAAACGTGAAAAGAGCCTTGATTTCCTTGATGGCACTCCAGAGAAAACCCAAGATCACTGTCTCAAGTCTAGCGGGATCCTGAGGTCACTGTAGCAACACGAAAGTGCTCCGTGGACCCCAAATAAACTGGAGTTGAGAGCTTAGTCCCTGGCTTCGACTCAAGAGGAATGACAACTTTCCACAAGTACATCAAAAGGAGGCTTCTCTCAGCTACAGGTATGTGAGAGGGACCCTGAGTTTGTGGCATCAAGTGGAATGGACACCGAGATGCTCTGACTTATAAGGCCAGATATCCCTGCAGTGAATTGAATGCAGGCTCGTCTTGCATCTCCCAAGACGAAGGGATGTTTGAATCCCCCGTGGAGACCACAGAGAAAGACATAGTTCTCCGCCTCATCGCCACCTCAGGCCTCACATCCTTTGAAAACTCGAGAGGTCCGCAGAGATCAATGCTTCCAAAGGAGACGATGCCTGACTCCTCTTGAAAATGGACAAGAGTCCCAGAATCCCTGTGGCACGTGGAAAGGGACCCTGGGACTCCCGCCTCACGTGGAGACGCGTCCCAATTGCCATGCCAAGACTCGAGGAGAATCCCGAGCTATCCCTCGCACCTAGGCCGGAGTCCTGACGTCGCTGAACAAACACGGGTCTGGAAGGGCCCTCCCCATCGTAACTCGAGAGTATACCCCAGGTTCCGGCCGCAACTCGAGAAAAACAATGAGCCTTCTCCCCTCGCTGCGAGATGAGGCCTGATTCCCCTGCACTGTGTGCAGAGCAATTCCATGTTCCACATCAAACGTGAAAGGAGCCTTGATTTCCCTGATGGCACTCCAGAGAAAACCCAAAGTCACTGTCACAAGTCTAGATTGATCCTGAGGTCACTGGAGCAACACGAAAGGGCTCCGTGGACCCCAAATCAACTCGAGATGAGAGCTTAGTCCCTGGCTTCGACTCAAGAGGAATACCAAGTTTCCACAAGCACCTCAAGAGGAGGCTTCTCTCAGCTACACTTATGTGAGAGGACCCTGAGTTTGTGGCCTCAAGTGGAATGGACACCGAGATGCTCTGACTCGAATTAAGGCCGGATATCCCTGCAGTGAATTGAATGCAGGCTCGTCTTGCATCTCCCAAGACGAAGGGATGTCTGAATCCCCTGTGGAGACAACAGAGAAAGACCTAGATCTCCTCCTCATCGCGACCGGAGGCCTCACATCCGTAGAAAAGTGGAGAGGTCCGGGGAGATCAATGCTTCCAAAGGAGACGATGCCTGACTCCTCTTGAAAATGGATAGGAGTCCCAGGATCCCTGTGGCACGTGGAAAGGGACCCTGGGTATCCCGCCTCATGTGGAGACGCATCTCAATTGCCATGCCAAGACTTTTGGAGAATCCGAAGATGTCCCTCGCACCTATCACGTGTCTGGAAGGGCCCTCCATGTCGTAACTCGAGAATATACCCCAGGTTCTGCCGCAACTCGAGAAAAACCATGAGAGTTCCCCCTCGCCGCGAGATGAGGCCTGATTCCCCTGCACTGCGTGCAGAGCAATTCCGTGTTCCACATGAAACGTGAAAATAGCCTTGATTTCCTGGATGGCACTCCAGAGAAAACTCAAGATCACTGTCTCAAGCCTAGAGGGACCATGAGGTCACTGGAGCAACACGAAAGGGCTCCGTGGACCGCAAATCAACTCGAGATGAGAGCTTAGTCCCTGGCTTCGACTCAAGAGGAATACCAACATTCCACAAGCACTTCAAGAGGAGGCTTCTGTCAGCTACATGTATTTGAGACGGACCCTGAGTTTGTGGCCTCAAGTGGAATGGACACCGAGATGCTCTGACTCGAAGTAAGGCCAGATATCCCTGCAGTGAATTGAATGCCGGCTCGTCTTGCATCTCCCAAGACGAAGGGATGTCTGAATCCCCTGTGGAGACCACAGAGAAAGACCTAGTTCTCCGCCTCATCGCGACCGGAGGCCTCACATACTTTGAAAACTCGACAGGTCCGCGGAGATCAATGCTTCCAAAGGAGCCGATGCCTGACTCCTCTTGAAAATGGATAGGAGTCCCAGGATCCCTGTGGCACGTGGAAAGGGACCCTGGGTCTCCCGCCTCACGTGGAGACGCGTCCCAATTGCCATGCCAAGACTCGAGGAGAATCCCGAGGTGTCCCTCGCACCTAGCCAGGAGTCCTGACGTCGCTGAACAAACACGTGTGTGGAAGGGCCCTCCCCGTCGTAACTCGAGAATATACCCCAGGTTCCGGCCGCCACTCGAGAAAAACCATGAGACTTCCCCCTCGACGCGAGATGAGGCCCAATTCCCCTGCACTGCGAGCAGGGCAATTCCGTGTTCCACATCAAACGTGAAAGGAGCCTTGATTTCCTTGATGGCACTCCAGAGAAAACCCAAGATCACTGCCTCAAGTCTAGAGGGATCCTGAGGTCACTGGAGCAATACGAAAGGGCTCCGTGGACCCCAAATCAACTCGAGATGAGAGCTTAGTCCCTGGCTTCGACTCAAGAGGAATACCAAGTTTCCACAAGCACCTCAAGAGGAGCCGTCTCTCAGCTACAGGTATGTGAGAGGGACCCTGAGTTTGTGGCCTCAAGTGCAATGGACCCGTGATGCTCTGACTCGAATTAAGGCTGGATATCCCTGCAGTGAATTGAATGCTGCCTCGTATTGCATCTCCCAAGACGGAGGGTTGTCTGAATTCCCTGTGGAGACCACAGAGAAAGACCTCGTTCTCCGCATCATCGAGACCGGAGGCCTCACATCCTTTGAAAACTCGAGAGGTCCACGGAGATCAATGATTCCAAAGGAGAAGATGCCTGACGCTTCTTGAAAGTGGATAGGAGTCCCAGGATCCCTGTGGCACGTGGAAAGGGACCCTGGGTCTCCCGCCTCACGTGGAGACGCTTCCCAATTGCCATGCCAAGACTCGAGGAGAATCCCGAGGTGTCCCTCGCACCTAGGCAGGAGTTCTGACGTCAATGAACAAACACGTGTCTGGAAGGGCCCTCCCCGTCGTAACTCGAGAATATACCCCAGGTTTCGGCCGCAACTTGAGAAAAACCATGAGACATCCCCCTTACCGCGAGATTAGGCCCGATTCCCCTGCAGTGCGTGCAGAGAAATTCCGTGTTCCACATCAAACGTGAAAGGAGCCTTGATTTCCTTGATGGCACTCCAGAGAAAACCCAAGATCACTGTCTCAAGTCTAGAGGGATCCTGAGGTCACTGGAGCAACACGAAAGGGATCCGTGGACCCCAAATCAACTCGAGATGAGAGCTTAGTCCCTGGCTTCGACTCAAGAGGAATACCAACTCTCCACAAGCACCTCAAAAGGAGGCTTCTCTCAGCTACAAGTATGTGAGAGGGACCCTGAGTTTGTGGCCTCAAGTTGAATGGACACCGAGATGCTCTGACTCGAAATAAGGCCGGATATCCCTGCAGTGAATTGAATGCAGGCTCGTCTTGCATCTCCCAAGACAAAGGGATGTCTGAATCCCCTGTGGAGACCACAGAGAAAGACCGAGTTCTCCGCCTCATCGCGACCGGAGGCCTCACATCCTTTGAAAACTTGAGAGGTCCGCGGAGATCAATGCTTCCAAAGGAGACGATGTCTGACTTCTCTTGAAAATGGATAGGAGTCCCAGGATCCCTGTGGCACGTGGAAAGGGACCCTGGGTCTCTCGCCTCACGTGGAGACGCGTCCCAATTGCCATGCCACGACTCGAGGAGAATCCCGAGGTGTCCCTCTCACCTAGGCAGGGGTCCTGACTTCGCTGAACAAACATGTGTCTGGAAGGGCCCTCCCCGTCGTAACTCGAGAATATACCACAGGTTCGGGCCGCAACTCGAGAAAATCGATGAGATTTCCCCCTCGCCGCGAGCTGAGTCCCGATTCCTCTGCACTGCATGCAGAGCAATTCCGTGTTCCACATCAAAGGTGAAAGGAGCCTTGATTTCCTTGATGGCACTCCAGAGAAAACCCAAGATCACTGTCTCAAGTCTAGAGGGATCCTGAGGTCACTGGAGCAACACGAAAGGGCTCCGTGGATCCCAAATCAACTCGAGATGAGAGCTTAGTCCCTGGCTTGGACTCAAGAGGAATACCAACTTTCCACAAGCACCTCAAGAGGAGGCTTCTCGCAGCTACAGGTATGTGAGAGGGACCCTGAGTTTGTGGCCTCAAGTGGAATGGACACCGAGATGCTCTGACTCGAAGTAAGGCCGGATATCCCTGCAGTGAATTGAATGCATGCTCGTCTTGCATCTCCCAGGACGAAGGGATGTCTGAATCCCCTATGGAGACCACAGAGAAAGACCTAGTTCTCCACCTCATCGCTGACGGAGGCCTCACATCCTTTGAAAACTCGAGAGGTCCGCGGAGATCAATGATTCCAAAGGAGACGATGCCTGACTCCTCTTGAAAATGGATAGGAGTCCCAGGATCCGTGTGGCACGTGGAAAGGGACCCTGGGTCTCCCGCCTCACGTGGAGACGCGTCCCAATTGCCATGTCAAGACTCGAGGAGAATCCAGAGGTGTCCCAGGCACCTAGGCAGGAGTCCGACGTCGCTGAGCAAACAAGTGTCTGGAAGTCCCTCCCCGTCGTAACTCGAGAATATACCCCAGGTTCCGGCCGCAACTCAAGAAAAACCATGAGACTTCCCCCTCGCCGCGAGATGAGGCCCGATTCTCGTGCACTGCGTGCAGAGCAATTCCGTGGTCCACATCAAACGTGAAAGGAGCCTTGATTTCCTTGATGGCACTCCAGTGAAAACCCAAGATCACTTTTTCAAGACTACAGGGATCCTCAGGTGACTGTAGCAACACGAAAGGGCTCCGAGGACCCCAAATCAACTCGAGATGAGAGCTTAGTCCCTGGCTTCGACTCAAGAGGAATACCAACTTTCCACAACCACCTCAAGATGAGACTTCTCTCAGCTACAGGTATGTGAGAGGGACCCTGAGTTTGTGGCCTCAAGTGGAATGGACACCGAGATGCTCTGACTCGAAGTAAGGCCGGATATCCCTGCAGTGAATTGAATGCAGGCTCGTCTTGCATCTCCCAAGACGAAGGGATGGCTGAATCCCCTGTGGAGACCACAGAGAAAGACCTAGTTCTCCGCCTCATTGAGACCGGAGGCCTCACATCCTTTGAAAACTCGAGAGGTCCGCGGAGATCAGTGCTCCCAAAGGAGACGATGCCTGACTACTCTTGAAAATGGATAGGAGTCCCAGGATCCCTGTGGCACGTGGAAAGGGACCCTGGGTCTCCCGCCTCACGTGGAGACGCGTCCCAATTGCCATGCCCGGACTCGAGGAGAATCCCGAGGTGTCCCTTGCACCTAGGGAGGAGTCCTGACGTCGCTGAAAAATCACGTATCTTTAAGGGCCCTCCCCGTCATAAATCGAGAATATACCCGAGGTTCCGGCTGCAAATAGAGAAAATCATGAGACGTCCCCCTCGCCGAGAGATGAGGCCCGATTCCCCTGCACTGCATGCAGAGCAATTCCGTGTTCCACATCAAATGTGAAAGGAGCCTTGATTTCCTTGATGACACTCCAGAGGAAATCCAAGATCACTGCCTCAAGTCTAGAGGGATTCTGAGGTCACTGTAGCAACAGGAAAGAGCTCCGTGGACCCAAAATCAACTTGAGATGAGAGCTTATTCCCTGGCTTCGACTCAAGAGGAATACCAACTTTCCACAAGAACCTCAAGAGGAGGCTTCTCTCAGCTACAGGTATGTGAGAGGGACCCTGAGTTTGTGGCCTCAAGTGGAATGGACACCGAGATGCTCTGACTCGAAGTAAGGCTGGATATCCCTGCAGTGAATTGAATTCAGGCTCGTCTTGCATCTCCCAAGACGAAGGGATGTCTGAATCCCCTTGGAGACCACAGAGAAAGACCTAGTTCTCCACCTCATCGTGACCGGAGGCCTCACATCCTTTGAAAACTCGAGAGGTCCGTGGAGATCAATGTTTCCAAAGGAGACGATGCCTGACTCCTCTTGAAAATGGATAGGAGTCCCAGGATAGCTGTGGCACGTGGAAGGGAACTCTGGGTCTCTCACCTCACGTGTAAATGCGTCTCAATTGCAAAGCCCAGACTCGAGGAGAATCCCGAGGTGTCCCTCGCACCTAGGGCCGAGTCCAGACGTCGCTGAACAAACACGTATCTTGAAGGGCCCTCCCCGTCGTAACTCGAGAATATACCCCAGGTTCTGTCCGCAACTCGAGAAAAACCATGATACTTCCCCCTCGCCGCGAGATGAGGCCCGATTCCCCTGCACTGCGTGCAGAGCAATTCCATGTTCCACATCAAACGTGAAAGCAGCCTTGATTTCCTTGATGGCACTCCAGAGAATACCCAAGATCACTGTCTCAAGTCTAGAGGGATCCTGAGGTCACCGTAGCAACACGAAAGGGCTGTGTGGACCCCAAATCAACTGGAGATGAGAGCTTAGTTCCTGGATTCGACTCAAGAGGAATACTAACTTTCCACAAGCACTTCAAGAGGAGGCTTCTCTCAGCTACAGGTATGTGAGAGGGACCCTGAGTTTGTGGCCTCAAGTGGAATGGACACCGAGATGCTCTGACTCGAAGTAAGGCCGGATATCCCTGCAGTGAATTGAATGCAGGCTCGTCTTGCATCTCCCAGGACGAAGGGATGTCTGAATCCCCTGTGGAGACCACAGAGAAAGACCTAGTTCTCTGCGTCATTGCGACCGGAGGCCTCACATCATTTGAAAACTCGAGAGGTCCGAGGAGATCAATGTTTCCAAAGGAGACGATGACTGACTACTCTTGAAAATTGATAGGAGTCCCAGGATCCCTGTGGCACGTGGAAAGGGACACTGGTTCTCCCGCCTCACGTGGAGCCGCATCCCAATTTCCATGCCAAGACTCGAGGTGAATCCTGAGGTGTCCCTAGCACCTAGGCAGGAGTCCTGACGTCGCTGACAAACACGTGTCTGGAAGGGCCTTTCCCATTTTAACTCGAGAATATACCCCAGGTTCCGCCCGCAACTCGAGAAAAACCATGAGACTTCCCCCTCGCAGCGAGATGAAGCCCGATTCCCCTGCACTGCGTGCAGAGCAATTCCGTGTTCCACATCAAACGTGAAAGGAGCCTTGATTTCCTTGATGGCACTCCAGAGGAAACTCAAGATCACTGTCTCAAGTCTAGAGGGATCCTGAGGTCACTGGAGCAACACGAAAGGGCTCCGTGGACCCCAAATCAACTCGAGATGAGAGCTTAGTCCCTGGCTTCGACTCAAGAGGAATACCAACTTTCCACAAGCACCTCAAGAGGAACCTTCTCTCAGCTACAGGTATGTGAGAGGGCCCCTGAGTTTGTGGCCTCAAGTGGAATGGACACTGAGATGCTCTGACTCGAGGTAAGGCCGGCTATCCCTGCAGTGAATTGAATGCAGGCTTGTCTTGCATCTCCCAAGACGAAGGGATGTCTGAATCCCCTGTGTAGACCACAGAGAAAGACCTAGTCCTCCGCCTCAACGCGACCGGAGGACTCACATCCTTTGAAAACTCGAGAGGTCCACGGAGATCAATGCGTCCAAAGGAGACGATGCCTGACTCCACTTGAAAATGGATAGGAGTCCCAGGATCCCTGTGGCACGTGGAAAGGGACGCTGGGTCTCCCGCCTCACGTGGAGACGCGTCCCAATTGCCATGCCAAGACTCGAGGAGAATCCCGAGTTGTCCCTCGCACCTAGGCAGGAGTCCTGACGTCGCTGAACAAACACGTGTCTGGAAGGGCCCTCCCCGTCGTAACTCGAGAATATACCTCAGGTTTCGGCCGTAACTCGAGAAAAACCATGAGACTTCCCCCTCGCCGCGAGATGAGGCCCGATTCCCCTGCACTGCTTGTAGAGCAATTCCGTGTTCCACATCAAACGTGAAAGGAGCCTTGATTTCGTTCATGGCCCTCCAGACAAAACCCAAGATCAGTGTCTCAAGTCTAGAGGGATCCTGAGGTCACTGGAGCAAAAGGAAAGGGCTCTGTGGACCCCAAATCAACTCGAGATGAGAGCTTAGTCCCTGGCTTCGACTCAAGAGTAATACCAACTTTCCACAAGCACCTCAAGAGGAGGCTTCTCTCAGCTACAGGTAGGTGAGAGGGACCCTGAGTTTGTGGCCTCAAGTGGAATGGACACCGAGATGCTCTGACTCGAAGTAAGGCTGGATATCCCTGCAGTGAATAGAATGCAGGCTAGTCTTGCATCTCCCAAGACGAAGGGATGTCTGAATCCCCTGTGGAGACCACAGAGAAAGACCTAGTTCTCCGCCTCATAGCGACCGGAGGCCTCACATCCTTTGAAAACTCGAGAGGTCCGCGGAGATCAATGCTTCCAAAGGAGACGATGCCTGACTCCTCTTGAAAATGGATAGGAGTCCCAGGATCCCTGTGGCACGGGGAAAGGGACCCTGGGTCTCCCGCCTCACGTGGAGACACGTCCCAATTGCCATACCAAGACTCGAGGAGAATCCCGAAGTGTTCCTAGCACCTAGGCTGTAGTCCTAACGTCGCTGAACAAACACGTGTCTGGAAGGGCCCTCCCCGTCGTAACTCGAGAATCTACCACGGGTTCCGGCCGCAACTTGAGAAAAACCATGAGATTTCCCCCTCGCCCCGAGATGAGGCCCGATTCCCCTGCACTGCGTGCAGAGAATTCCGTGTTCCACATCATACGTGAAAGGAGCCTTGACTTCCTTGATGGCACTCCAGAGAAAACCCAAGATCACTGTCTCAAGTCTAGAGGGATCCTGAGGACACTGGAGCAACACAAAAGGGCTGCGTGGACCCCAAATCAACTCGAGATGAGAGCTTAGTCCCTGGCTTCGACTCAAGAGGAATACCAACTTTCCACAACCACCTCAAGATGAGACTTCTCTCAGCTACAGGTATGTGAGAGGGACCCTGAGTTTGTGGCCTCAAGTGGAATGGACACCGAGATGCTCTGACTCGAAGTAAGGCCGGATATCCCTGCAGTGAATTGAATGCAGGCTCGTCTTGCATCTCCCAAGACGAAGGGATGGCTGAATCCCCTGTGGAGACCACAGAGAAAGACCTAGTTCTCCGCCTCATTGAGACCGGAGGCCTCACATCCTTTGAAAACTCGAGAGGTCCGCGGAGATCAGTGCTCCCAAAGGAGACGATGCCTGACTACTCTTGAAAATGGATAGGAGTCCCAGGATCCCTGTGGCACGTGGAAAGGGACCCTGGGTCTCCCGCCTCACGTGGAGACGCGTCCCAATTGCCATGCCCGGACTCGAGGAGAATCCCGAGGTGTCCCTTGCACCTAGGGAGGAGTCCTGACGTCGCTGAAAAATCACGTATCTTTAAGGGCCCTCCCCGTCATAAATCGAGAATATACCCGAGGTTCCGGCTGCAAATAGAGAAAATCATGAGACGTCCCCCTCGCCGAGAGATGAGGCCCGATTCCCCTGCACTGCATGCAGAGCAATTCCGTGTTCCACATCAAATGTGAAAGGAGCCTTGATTTCCTTGATGACACTCCAGAGGAAATCCAAGATCACTGCCTCAAGTCTAGAGGGATTCTGAGGTCACTGTAGCAACAGGAAAGAGCTCCGTGGACCCAAAATCAACTTGAGATGAGAGCTTATTCCCTGGCTTCGACTCAAGAGGAATACCAACTTTCCACAAGAACCTCAAGAGGAGGCTTCTCTCAGCTACAGGTATGTGAGAGGGACCCTGAGTTTGTGGCCTCAAGTGGAATGGACACCGAGATGCTCTGACTCGAAGTAAGGCTGGATATCCCTGCAGTGAATTGAATTCAGGCTCGTCTTGCATCTCCCAAGACGAAGGGATGTCTGAATCCCCTTGGAGACCACAGAGAAAGACCTAGTTCTCCACCTCATCGTGACCGGAGGCCTCACATCCTTTGAAAACTCGAGAGGTCCGTGGAGATCAATGTTTCCAAAGGAGACGATGCCTGACTCCTCTTGAAAATGGATAGGAGTCCCAGGATAGCTGTGGCACGTGGAAGGGAACTCTGGGTCTCTCACCTCACGTGTAAATGCGTCTCAATTGCAAAGCCCAGACTCGAGGAGAATCCCGAGGTGTCCCTCGCACCTAGGGCCGAGTCCAGACGTCGCTGAACAAACACGTATCTTGAAGGGCCCTCCCCGTCGTAACTCGAGAATATACCCCAGGTTCTGTCCGCAACTCGAGAAAAACCATGATACTTCCCCCTCGCCGCGAGATGAGGCCCGATTCCCCTGCACTGCGTGCAGAGCAATTCCATGTTCCACATCAAACGTGAAAGGAGCCTTGATTTCCTTGATGGCACTCCAGAGAATACCCAAGATCACTGTCTCAAGTCTAGAGGGATCCTGAGGTCACCGTAGCAACACGAAAGGGCTGTGTGGACCCCAAATCAACTGGAGATGAGAGCTTAGTTCCTGGATTCGACTCAAGAGGAATACTAACTTTCCACAAGCACTTCAAGAGGAGGCTTCTCTCAGCTACAGGTATGTGAGAGGGACCCTGAGTTTGTGGCCTCAAGTGGAATGGACACCGAGATGCTCTGACTCGAAGTAAGGCCGGATATCCCTGCAGTGAATTGAATGCAGGCTCGTCTTGCATCTCCCAGGACGAAGGGATGTCTGAATCCCCTGTGGAGACCACAGAGAAAGACCTAGTTCTCTGCGTCATTGCGACCGGAGGCCTCACATCATTTGAAAACTCGAGAGGTCCGAGGAGATCAATGTTTCCAAAGGAGACGATGACTGACTACTCTTGAAAATTGATAGGAGTCCCAGGATCCCTGTGGCACGTGGAAAGGGACACTGGTTCTCCCGCCTCACGTGGAGACGCATCCCAATTTCCATGCCAAGACTCGAGGTGAATCCTGAGGTGTCCCTAGCACCTAGGCAGGAGTCCTGACGTCGCTGACAAACACGTGTCTGGAAGGGCCTTTCCCATTTTAACTCGAGAATATACCCCAGGTTCCGCCCGCAACTCGAGAAAAACCATGAGACTTCCCCCTCGCAGCGAGATGAAGCCCGATTCCCCTGCACTGCGTGCAGAGCAATTCCGTGTTCCACATCAAACGTGAAAGGAGCCTTGATTTCCTTGATGGCACTCCAGAGGAAACTCAAGATCACTGTCTCAAGGCTAGAGGGATCCTGAGGTCACTGGAGCAACACGAAAGGGCTCCGTGGACCCCAAATCAACTCGAGATGAGAGCTTAGTCCCTGGCTTCGACTCAAGAGGAATACCAACTTTCCACAAGCACCTCAAGAGGAGGCTTCTCTCAGCCACAGGTATGTGAGAGGGACCCTGAGTTTGTGGCCTCAAGTGGAATGGACACCGAGATGCTCTGACTCGAAGTAAGGCTGGATATCCCTGCAGTGAATAGATGCAGGCTAGTCTTGCATCTCCCAAGACGAAGGGATGTCTGAATCCCCTGTGGAGACCACAGAGAAAGACCTAGTTCTCCGCATCATAGCGACCGGAGGCCTCACATCCTTTGAAAACTCGAGAGGTCCGAGGAGATGAATGCTTCCAAAGGAGACGATGCCTGACTCCTCTTGAAAATGGATAGGAGTCCCAGGATCCCTGTGGCACATGGGAAGTTACCCTGGGTCTCCCACCTCACGTGGAGACGCGTCCCCATTGCCATACCAAGACTCGAGGAGATTCCCGAGGTGTCCCTCGCACCTAGGCAGGAGTCCTGACGTCGCTGAACAAACACGTGTCTGGAAGGGCCCTCCCTGTCATAACTCGAGAATATACCCCAGGTTCCGGCCTCAACTCGAGAAAAACGATGAGACTTCCCCCTCCTGCGTGAAGAGCCCCAATTCCCCTGCACTGCGTGCAGAGCAATTCCGTGTTCCACATTAAACGTGAAAGGAGCCTTGATTTCCTTGATGGCACTCCAGAGAAAACCCAAGATCACTGTCTCAAGTCTAGAGGTATCCTGAGGTCACTGAAGCAACACGAAAGGGCTCCGTGGAAACCAAATCAACTCGAGAAGAGAGCTTAGTCCTTGGCTTAAACTCAAGAGGAATACAAACTTTCTACAAGCACTTCAAGAGGAGGCTTCTCTCAGCTACAGGTATGTGAGAGGGACACTGAGTTTGTGGCCTCAAGTGGAATGGACAAAGAGATGCTCTGACTCGAAATAAGGCCGGATATCCCTGCAGTGAATTGCATGCAGGCTCGTCTTGCATCTCCCAAGACGAAGGGATGTCTGAATCTCCTGTGGAGACCACAGAGAAAGACCCAGTTCTCCGCCTCATCGCGACCGGAGGCCTCACATCCTTTGAAAATTCGAGAGGTCCGCGGAGATCAATGCTTCCCAAGGAGACGATGCCTGAGTCCTCTTGAAAATTGATAGGATTCCCAGCATACCTGTGGCACGTGGAAAGGGACACTGGGTCTCCCGCCTCACGTGGAGACGCGTCCCATTTGCCATGCCAAGACTCGAGGAGTATCCCGAGGTGTCCCTCGGACCTGGGCAGGAGTCCGGACGTCGCTGAACAAACACGTGTCTGGAAGGGCCCTCCCCGTTTTAACTCGAGAATATACCCCAGGTTCCGGCCGCAATTCGAGAAAAAAAATGAGACTTCCCCCTCGCCGCGAGATGAGGCCCGATTCCCCTGCACTGCGTGCAGAGCAATTCCGTGTTCCACACCAAACGTGAAAGGAGCCTTGATTATCTTGATGGCACTCCAGAGAAAACCCAAGATCACTGTCTCAAGTCTAGAGGGATCCTGAAGTCAAGGTAGCAACATGAAAGGGCTCCATGGACCCCAAATCAACTCGAGATGAGAGCTTAGTCTCTGGTTTCGACTCAAGAGGAATACCAACTTTCCACAAGCACCTCAAGAGGAGGCTTGTCTCAGCTACATGTATGTGAGAGGGTCCCTGAGTTTGTGGCCTCAAGTGGCATGAACACCGAAATGTTCTGACTCGAAGTAAGGCCGGATATCCCTGCAGTGAATTGAATGCAAGCTCGTCTTGCATCTCCAAAGACGACGGGATGTCTGAATCCCCTGTGGAGTCGACAGAGAAAGACCTAGTTCTCCGCCTCATCGCGACCGGAGGCCTCACATCTTTTGCACACTCGAGAGGTCCGCGGAAATCAATGCTTCCAAAGGAGACGATGCCTGACTCCTCTTTAAAATGGATAGGAGTCCCAGGATCCCTGTGGCACGTGGAAAGGGACCCTGGTTCTCCCGCCTCACGTGGAGATGCTTCCCAATTGCCATGTTAAGAATCGACGAGAATCCCGAGGTGTCCCTTGTACCTAGGCAGGAGTCCTGACGTCGCTGACAAACACGCGTCTGGAAGGGCCCTCCCCGTCGTAACTCGAGAATATACCCCAGGTTCCAGCCGCAACTCGAGAAAAACCATGAGACTTCCTCTCGCCACGAGAGATGCGCGATTCCGCTGCACTGAGTGCAGATCAATTCCGTGTTCTACATCAAAGGTGTAAGGAGCCTTGATTTCCTTGATGGCCCTCCAGAGAAAACCCAAGATCACTGTCTCAAGTCTAGAGGGATCCTGAGGTCACTGTAGGCACAAAAGGGCTCCGTGGACCCCAAATCAACTCGAGATGAGAGCTTAGTCCCTGGCTTCGTCTCAAGAGGAATACCAACTTTCCACAAGCACCTCAAGAGGAGGCTTCTCTCAGCTATAGGTATGTGAGGGTGCCCATGAGTTTGTGGCCTCAAGTGGAATGGACACCGAGATGCGCTGACTCCAAGTAAGGCCGGATATCCCTGCAGTGAATTGAAAGAAGGATCGTCCTGCATCTCCCAAGACGAAGGGATGTCTGAATCCCCTGTGGAGACCACAGAGAAAGACCTAGTTCTCCGCCTAATCGCGACCGGAGGCCTCACATCCTTTGAAAACTCGTGAGGTCCGCGGAGATTAATGCTTCCAAAGAGACGATGCCTGACTCCTCTTGAAAATGGATAGGAGTCCCAGGATCCCTGTGGCACGTGGAAAGGGACCCTGGGTCTCCCGCATCATGTGGAGACGCGTCCCAATTGCCATGCCAAGACTCGAGGAGAATCCCGAGGTGTCCCTCGAACCTAGGAAGGAGTCCTGTCGTCGCTTAACAAACACGTGTCAGGAAGGGCCCTCCCCGTCGTAACTCGAGAATATACCCCAGGTTCCGGCCGCAACTCGAGAGAAAGCATGAGATTTCCCCCTAGCCGCGAGTTGAGGCCCGTTTCCCCTGCACTGCATGCAGAGCAATTCCGTGTTCCACATCAAACTTGAAAGGAGCCTTGATTTCCTTGATGGCACTCCAGAGAAAACCCAAGATCACTGTCACAAGTCTAGAGGGATCCTGAGGTCACTGTAGCAATACGAAAGGGCTCCTTGGATCCCAAATCAACTCGAGATGAGAGCTTAGTCCCTGGCTTCGACTCAAGAGGAATACCAACTTTCCACAAGCACCTCAAGAGGAGGCTTCTCGCAGCTACAGGTATGTGAGAGGGACCCTGAGTTTGTGGCCTCAAGTGGAATGGACACCGAGATGCTCTGACTCGAAGTAAGGCCGGATATCCCTGCAGTGAATTGAATGCAGGGTCGTCTTGCATCTCCAAGACGAAGGGATGTCTGCATCCACTGTGGAGACCAGAGAGAAAGACCTAGTTCTCCACCTCATCGCTGACGGAGGCCTCACATCCTTTGAAAACTCGAGAGGTCCGCGGAGATCAATGATTCCAAAGGAGACGATGCCTGACTCCTCTTGAAAATGGATAGGAGTCCCAGGATCCGTGTGGCACGTGGAAAGGGACCCTGGGTCTCCCGCCTCACGTGGAGACGCGTCCCAATTGCCATGTCAAGACTCGAGGAGAATCCAGAGGTGTCCCTGGCACCTAGGCAGGAGTCCGTCGTCGCTGAGCAAAAACGTGTCTGGAAGGGCCCTCCCCGTCGTAACTCAAGAATATACCCCAGGTTCCGGCCGCAACTCGAGAAAAACCATGAGACTTCCCCCTCGCCGCGAGATGAGGCCCGATTCTCGTGCACTGCGTGCAGAGCAATTCCGTGGTCCACATCAAACGTGAAAGGAGCCTTGATTTCCATGATGGCACTCCAGAGAAAACCCAAGATCACTGTCTCAAGTCTAAAGGGATCCTGAGGTCACTGTAGCAACACGAAAGGGCTCCGTGGACCCCAAATCAACTCGAGATGAGAGCTTAGTCCCTGGCTTCGACTCAAGAGGAATACCAACTTTCCACAAGCACCTCAAGAGGAGGCTTCTCTCAGCTACAGGTATGTTAGAGGGCCCCTGAGTTTGTGGCCTAAAGTGGAATGTACACCGAGATGCTCTGACTGGAAGAGGGGCCGGATATCCCTGCAGTGAATTGAATGCAGGCTCGTCTTGCATCTCCCAAGACGAAGGGATGTCTGAATCCCCTGTGGAGACCACAGAGAAAGACCTAGTTCTCTGCCTCATCGCGACCGGAGGCCTCACATTCTTTGAAAACTCGAGAGGTCTGCGGAGATCAATGCTTCCAAAGGAGTCGATGCCTGACTCCTCTTGAAAATGGATAGGAGGCCCAGGATCCCTGTGACACGAGGAAAGTGAACCTGGGTCTCCCGCCTCACGTGGAGACGCGTCCCAATTGCCATGCCAAGACTCGAGGAGAATCCCTAGTTGTCCCTCGCACCTAGGCAGGATTCCAGATGTCGCTGAACAAACACGTGTCTGGAGGGTCCCTCCCCGTCGTAACTCGAGAATATACCCCAGGTTCCGGCCGCAACTCGAGAAAAACCATGAGACTTCCCCCTTGCCGCGAGATGAGGCCCGATTCCCCTGCACTGCGTGCAGAGCAATTCCGTATTCCACATCAAACGTGAAAGGAGCCTTGATTTTCTTGATGGCACTCCAGAGAAAACCCAAGATCACTGGCCAAGTCTAGAGGGATGCTGAGGTCACTGTAGCAGCACGAAAGGGCTCCGTGGACCCCAAATCAACTCTAGATGAGAGCTTAGTCCCTGGCTTTGACTCAAGAGGAATACCAACTTTCCACAAGCACCTCAAGAGGAGGCTTCTCATAGCTACAGGTATGTGAGAGGGCCCCTGAGTTTGTGGCCTAAAGTGGAATGGACACCGAGATGCTCTGACTGGAAGAAAGGCCGGATATCCCTGCAGTGAATTGAATGCAGGCTCGTCTTGCATCTCCCAAGATGAAGGGATGTCTGAATCCCCTGTCGAGAACACAGAGAAAGACCTAGTTCTCCGCCTCATCGCGACCAGAGGCCTCACATCCTTTGAAAACTCGAGAGGTCCGCAGAAGTCAATGTTTCCAAAGGAGACGATGCCTGACTCCTCTTGAAAATGGATAGGAGTCCCAGGATCACTGTCCACGTGGAAGGGGACCCTGGGTCTCCCGCTTCACGTGGAGACGCGTACCAATTGACATGTCAAGACTCGAGGACAATACCGAGGTGTCCCTGGCAGCTAGGGAAGAGTCCTGACGTCACTGAACAAACAAGTATCTGGAAGGGCCCTCCCCGTCGCAAATCGAGAATATACCCCAGGTTCCAGCCGCAACTCGAGAAAAACCATGAGACTTCTCACTCGCCGCGAGAAGAGCCCCAATTCCCCTGCACTGCATGCAGTGCAATTCCGTGTTCCACATCAAACGTAAAAGGAGCCTTGATATCCTTGATGGCACTCCAGAGAAAACCCAAGATCACTGTCTCAAGTCTAGAGGGATCCTGAGGTCACTGGAGCAACACGAAAAGTCTCCGTGGACCCCAAATCAACTCGATATGAGAGCTTAGTCCCTGGCTTCGACTCAAGAGGAATACCAACTTTCCACAAGCACCTCAAGAGGAGGCTTCTCTCAGCTACAGGTATGTGAGAGGGACCCTGAGTTTGTGGCCTCAAGTGGAATGAACACCGAGATGCTCTGACTCGAAGGAAGGCCGGATATCCCTGCAGTGAATTGAATGCAGGCCCGTCTTGCATTTCCCAAGACGAAGGGATGTCTGAATCCCCTGTGGAGACCACAGAGGAAGACCTAATTCTCCGCCTCATCGCGACTGGAGTCCTCACATCCTTTGAAAACTCGAGAGGTTCGCGGAGATCAATGCTTCCAAAGGAGACGATGCCTGACTCCTCTTGAAAATGGATACGAGTCCCTGGAGCCGTGTGGCACGTGGAAAGGGACACTGGGTCTCCCGCCTCACGTGGAGACGCGTTCCCATTGCCATGTCAAGACTCGAGGAGAATCCCGAGGTGTCCTCGCACCTAGGCAGGAGTCCTGACGTCGCTGAACAAACACGTGTCTGGAAGGGCCCTCCCCGTCGTAACTCGAGAATATACCCCAGGTTCCTGCCGCAACTAGAGAAAAACCATGAGACTTCCCCCTCGCCGCGAGATGAAGCCCGATTCCCCTGCACTGCGTGCAGAGCAATTCCGTGTTCCACATAAAACGAGAAAGGAGCCTTGATTTCCTTGATGGCACTCCAGAGAAAACGCAAGATCACTGTCTCAAGGCTAGAGGGATCCTGAGGTCACTGGAGCAACACGAAAGGGCTCCATGGACCCCAAATCAACTCTGGGTGAGAGGTTATTCCCTGGCTTTGACTCTAGAGGAATACCAACTTTCCACAAGCACCTCAAGAGGAGGCTTCTCTCAGCTACAGGTATGTGAGAGGGACCCTTAGTTTGTGGCCTCAAGTGGAATGGACACCGAGATGCTCTGACTCGAAGTAAGGACGGATATCCCAATAGTTAATTGAATGCAGGCTTGTCTTGCATCTCCCAAGACGAAGGGATGTCTGAATCCCCTGTGGAGACGACAGAGAAAGACCTAGTCCTCCGCCTCATCGAGACCGGAGGCATCACATCCTTTGAAAACTCGAGAGGTCTGCGGAGGTCAATGCTTCCAAGGAGACGATTCCTGACTCTTCTTGAAAATAGATAGGAGTCCCAGGATACCTGTGGCACGTGGAAAGGGACCCTGGGTCTCCCGCATCACGTGGAGACGCGTCCCAATTGCCATGCCAAGACTCGAGGAGAATCCCGAGGTGTCCCTCGCACCTAGGCAGGAGTCCTGACGTCGCTGAACAAACACGTGTCTGGAAGGGCCCTCCCCGTCGTAACTCGAGAATATACCCCAGGTTCCGGCCGCAACTCGAGAAAAACCATGAGACTTCACCCTCGCCGCGAGATGAGGCCCGATTCCCTTGCACTGCGTGCAGAGCAATTCCGAGTTCCACATCAAACGTGAAAGGAGCCTTGATTTCCCTGATGGCACTCCAGAGAAAACCCAAGATCACTGTCTCAAGTCTTGATGGATCCTGAGGTCACTGTAGCAACAACAAAGGGCTCTGTGGACCCCAAATCAACTCGAGATGAGAGCTTAGTCCCTGGCTTCGACTCAAGAGGAATACCAACTTTCCACAAAGACCTCAAGAGGAGGCTTCTCTCAGCTACAGGTATGTGAGAGGGACCCTGAGTTTGTGGCCTCAAGTGGAATGGACACCGAGATGCTCTGACTCGAATTAAGCCGGATATCCCTGCAGTGAATTGAATGCAGGCTTGTCTTGCATTTCCCAAGACGAAGGGATGTCTGAATCCCCTGTGGAGACCACAGAGGAAGACCTAATTCTCCGCCTCATCACGACCGGAGTCCTCACATCCTTTGAAAATTCGAGAGGTTTGCGGAGATCAATGCTTCCAAAGGAGACGATGCCTGACTCCTCTTGAAAATAGATACGAGTCCCAGGATCCGTGTGGCACGTGGAAAGGGACACTGGGTCTCCTGCCTCACGTGGAGACGCGTTCCCATTGCCATGCCAAGACTCGAGGAGAATCCCGAGGTGTCCTCGCACCTAGGCAGGAGTCCTGACGTCGCTGAACAAACACCTGTCTGGAAGGGACCTCCCCGTCGTAACTCGAGAATATACCCCAGGTTCTGGCCGCAACTAGAGAAAAACCATGAGACTTCCCCCTCGCCGCGAGATGAAGCCCGATTCCCCTGCACTGTGTACAGAGCAATTCCGTGTTCCACATCAAATGTGAAAGGAGCCTTGATTTCCTTGATGACACTCCAGAGAAAACCCAAGATCACTGTCTCAAGTCTAGAGGGATAATGAGGTCACTGGAGCAACACGAAAGGGCTCCGTCGTCCCCAAATCAACTCGAGATGAGAGCTTAGTCCCTGGCTTCGACTCAAGAGGAATACCAACTTTCCACAATCACCTCAAGAGGAGGCTTCTCTCAGCTACAGGTATGTGAGAGGGACCCTGAGTTTGTGGCCTCAAGTGGAATGGACACCGAGATGCTCTGACTCGAAGTAAGGCCGGATATCCCAGCAGTGAATTGAATGCAAGCTCGTCTTGCATCTCCCAAGAAGAAGGGATGTCTGAATCCCCTGTGGAGACCACAGAGAAAGACCTAGCCCTCCGCCTCATCGCGACCTGAGGCCTCACAACCTTTGAAAACTCGAGAGGTCCGCGGAGATCAATGCTTTCAAGGAGACGATGCCTGATTCCTCTTGAAAATGGATAGGAGTCCCAGGATCCCTGTGAAAGGTGGAAAGGGACCCTGGGTCTCCCGCCTCACGTGGAGACGCGTCCCAATTGCCATGCCAAGACTCGAGGAGAATCCCGAGGTGTCCCTCGCACCTAGGCAGGAGTCCTGACGTCGCTGAACAAACACGTGTCTGGAAGGGCCCTCCATGTCGTAACTCTAGAATATACCCCAGGTTCCGGCCGCAACTCGAGAAAAACCATGAGACTTCCCCCTCGCTGCGAGATGAGGCCCGATTCCCCTGAATTGCGTGCAGAGCAATTCCGTGTTCCACATCAAACGTGAAAGGAGCCTTGATTTCCTTGATGGCACTCCAGGGAAAACCCAAAGTCACTGTCTCAAGTCTAGAGGGATCCTGAGGACATTGGAGCAACAAGAAAGGGATCCGTGGACCCCAAATCAACTCGAGATGAGAGCTTAGTCCCCGGCATCGACTCAAGAGGAATACCAACTTTCCACAAGCACCTCAAGAGGAGGCTTCTCTCAGCTACAGCTATGTGAGAGGGACCCTGAGTTTGTGGCCTCAAGTGGAATGGACACCGAGATGCTCTGACACGAAGTAAGGCCGGATATCCCTGCAGTGAATTGAATGCAGGCTCGTCTTGCATCTCCCAAGACGAAGGGATGTCTTAATCCCCTGTGGAGACCAAAGAGAAAGACCTAGTCCTCCGCCTCATCGCGACCGGAGGCCTCACATCCTTTGAAACTCGAGAGGTCCGCGGAGATCAATGCTTCCAAAGGAGACGATGCCTGACTCCTCTTGAAAATGGATAGGAGTCCCAGGATCCCTGTGGCACGTGGGAAGGAACTCTGGGTCTCCCGCCTCACGTGGAGACGCGTCCCAATTGCCATGCCAAGACTCGAGGAGAATCCCGAGGTGTCCCTCGCACCTAGGCAGGAGTCCTGACGTCGCTGAACAAACACGTGTCTGGAAGGGCCCTCCCCGTCGTAACTCGAGAATATACCCCAGGTTCCTGCCGCAACTCGAGAAAAACCATGAGACTTCCCCCTCGCCGCGAGATGAGGCACGATTCCCCTGCACTTCGTGCAGAGCAATTCCGTGTTCCACATCAAAGGTGAAAGGAGCCTTGATTTCCTTGATGGCACTCCAGAGAAAACCCAAGATCACTGTCTCAAGTCTAGAGGGATCCTGATGTCACTGGAGCAACACGAAAGGGCTCCGTGGACCACAAATCAACTCGAGATGAGAGCTTAGTCCCTGGCTTCGACTCAAGAGGAATACCAACTTTCCACAAGCACCTCAAGAGGAGGCTTCTCTCAGCTACAGGTATGTGAGAGGGACCCTGAGTTTGTGGCCTCAAGTGGAATGGACACCGAGATGCTCTGACTCAAAGTAAGGCCGGATATCCCTGCAGTGAATTGAATGCAGGCTCGTCTTGTATCTCCCAAGATGAAGGGATGTCTGAATCCCCTGTGGAGACCACAGAGAAAGACCTAGTCTCCGCCTCATCGCGACTGGAGGCCTCACATCCTGTGAAAACTCCAGAGGTCCGCGGAGATCAATGCTTCCAAAGCAGACAATGCCTGATTCCTCTTGAAAATGGATAGGAGTCCCAGGATCCCTGTGGCACGTGGAAAGGGACCCTGGGTCTCCCGCCTCACGTGGAGACACGTCCCAATTGCCATGCCAAGACTCGAGGAGAATCCCGAGGTGTCCCTCGCACCTAGGCAGGAGTCCTGACGTCGCTGAACAAACACGTGTCTGGAAGGGCCCTCCCCGTCGTAACTCGAGAATATACCCCAGGTTCCGGCCGCAACTCGAGAAAAACCATGAGACTTCCCCCTCGCCGCGAGATGAGGCCCGATTCCCCTGCACTGCGAGCAGAGCAATTCCGTGTTCCACATCAAATGTGAAAGGAGCCTTGATTTCCTTGATGCCACTCCAGAGAAAACCCAAAATCACTGGCTCAAGTCTAGAGGGATCCTGAGGTCACTGGAGCAACACAAAAGAGCTCCGTGGACCCCAAATCAACTCGAGATGAGAGCTTAGTCCTTGGCTTCGACTCAAGAGGAATACCAACTTTCCACAAGCACCTCAAGAGGAGGCTTCTCTCAGCTACAGGTATCTGAGAGGGACCCTGAGTTTGTGGCCTCAAGTGGAATGGACACCGAGATGCTCTGACTCGAAGTAAGGCCGGATATCCCTGCAGTGAAAAGAATGCAGGCTCCTCTTGCATCTCGCAAGACGAAGGGTTGTCTGAATCCCCTGTGGAGACCACAGAGAAAGACCTAGTCCTCCGCCTCATCGCGACCGGAGACCTCACATCTTTGAAAACTCGAGAGGTCCGCGGAGATCAGTGCTTCCAAAGGAGACGATGCCTGACTCCTCTTGAAAATGGATAGGAGTCCCTGGATTCCTGTGGCACGTGGAAAGTGACCCTGGGTCTCCCGCCTCACGTGGAGACGCGTCCCAATTGCCATGCCAAGACTCGAGGAGAATCCCGAGGTGTCCCTCGCACCTAGGCAGGAGTCTTGACGTCGCAGAACAAACACGTGTCTGGAAGGGCCATCCCTGTCTTAACTCGAGAATATAACCCAGGTTCCTGCCGCAACTCTAGAAAAACCATGAGACTTCCCCCTCGCCGCGAGATGAGGTCCGATTCCCCTGCACTGCGTGCAGAGCAATTCCGTGTTCCACATCAGACGTGAAAGGAGCCTTGATTTCCTTGATGGAACTCCAGAGAAAACCCAAAGTCACTTTCTCATGTCTAGAGGGATCCTGAGGTCACTGGAGCAACACGAAAGGGCTCCGTGGACCCCAAATCAACTCGAGATGAGAGCTTAGTCCCTGGCTTCGACTCAAGAGGAATACCAACTTTCCACAAGCACCTCAAGAGGAGGCTTCTCTCAGCTACAGGTAAGTGAGAGGAACCCTGAGTTTGTGGCCTCAAGTGGAATGGACACCGAGATGCTCTGACTCGAAGTAAGGCTGGATATCCCTGCAGTGAATTGAATGCAGGCTCGTCTGGCATCTCCCAAGACGAAGGGATGTCTGAATCCGCTGTGGAGACCACAGAGAAAGACCTAGTCCTCCGCCTCATCGCGACCTGAGGCCTCTCATCCTTTGAAAACTCGAGAGGTCTGTGGAGATCAATGCTTCCAAAGGAGACGATGCCTGACTCCTCTTGAAAATGGATAGGAGATCCAGGATCCCTGTGGCACGTGGAAAGGGACCGTGGGTCTCCCGCTTCACGTTGAGACGCGTCCCAATTGCTATGCCAAGACTCGAGGAGAATCCCGAGTTGTCCCTCGCACGTAGGCAGGAGTCCTGACGTCGCTGAACAAACACGTGTCTGGAAGGGCCCTCCCCGTCGTAACTCGAGAATATACCCCAGGTTCCGGCCGCAACTCGAGAAAAATCATGAGACTTCACCCTTGCCGTGAGATGAGGCCCGA
This sequence comes from Dama dama, assembly GCF_033118175.1. Lineage (NCBI taxonomy): Eukaryota > Metazoa > Chordata > Mammalia > Artiodactyla > Cervidae > Dama > Dama dama. The sequence goes on from NW_026870874.1 coordinate 209,537, forward strand.
TTCCCCTGCACTGCGTGCAGAGCAATTCCGTGTTCCACATCAAACATGAAAGGAGCCTTGATTTCCTTGATGGAATTCCAGAGAAAACCCAAAATCACTGTCTCAAGTTAGAGGTATCCTGAGGTCACTGGAGCAACACGAAAGGGCTCCGTGGACCCCAAATCAACTCGAGATGAGAGCTTAGTCCCTGGCTTCGACTCAAGAGGAATACCAACTTTCCACAAACACCTCAAGAGGAGCCTTCTCTCAGCTACAGGTATGTGAGAGGGACCCTGAGTTTGTGGCCTCAAGTGGAAAGGACACCGAGATGCTCTGACTCGAAGTAAGGCCGGATATCCCAACAGTGAATTGAATGCAGGCTCGTCTTGCATCTCCCAAGACGAAGGGATGCCTGAATCCCCTGTGGAGACAACAGAGAAAGACCTAGTCCTCCGCCTCATCGCTACCGGAGGCCTCACATCCTTTGAAAACTCGCGAGGTCTGCGGAGATCAATGCTTCCAAAGAAGAAGATGCCTGACTCTTCTTGAAAATTGATAGGAGACCCAGGATCCCTGTGGCACGTGGAAAGGGACCCTGGGTCTCCCGCCTCACGTGGAGACGAGTCTCAATTGCCATTCCAAGACTCGAGGAGAATCCCGAGGTGTCCCTCGCACCTAGGCAGGAGTCCTGACGTCGCTGAACAAACACGTGTCTGGAAGGGCGCTCCCCGTCATAACTCGAGAATATACCCCAGGTTCCGGCCGCAAGTCGAAAAAAACCATGAGACTTCCCCCTCGCCGCGAGATGAGGCCCGATTCCCCTGCACTGCGTGCAGAGCAATTCAGTGTTCCACATCAAACGTGAAAGGAGCCTTGATTTCGTTGATGGCACTCCAGAGAAACCCAAGATCACTGTCTCAAGTCTAGAGGGATCCTGAGGTCACTGGAGCAACACGAAAGGGCTCCTTGGACCCCAAATCAACTCGAGATGAGAGCTTAGTCCCTGGCTTCGAGTCAATAGGAATACCAACTTTCCACAAGCACCTCAAGAGGAGGCTTCTCTCAGCTACAGGTATGTGAGAGGGACCCTGAGTATGTGGCCTCAAGTGGAATGGACACCAATATGCTCTGACTCGAAGTAAGGCCGGATATCCCTGCAGTGATTTGAATGCAGGCTCGTCTTGCATCTCCCAAGACGAAGGGTTGTCTGAATCCCCTGTGGAGACCACAGAGAAAGACCTAGTCCTCCACCTCAAAGCAACCGGAGGCCTCATATCCTTTGAAAATTCCAGAGGTCCACGGAGATCAATGCTTCCAAAGGAGACGATGCCTGACTCCTCTTGAAAATGGATAGGAGTCCCAGGATCCCTGTGGCACGTGGAAAGGGACCCTGGGTCTCCCGCCTCACTTGGTGAAGCATCCCAATTGCCATGCCAAGACTCGAAGAGAATCCCGAGGTGTCCCTGGCACCTAGGAAGGAGTCCTGACGTCGCTGAACAAACACGTGTCTGGAAGGGCCCTCCCCGTCGTAACTCGAGAATATACCCCAGGTTCCGGCCGCAACTCGAGAAAAACCATGAGACTTCCCACTCGCAGTGAGGTGAGGCCTGATTCCCCTGCACTGCGTGCAGAGCAATTCCTTGTTCCACATCAAACGAGAAAAAAGCCTTGATTTCCTTGATGGCACTCCAGAGAAAACCCAAGATCACTGTCTCAAGTCTAGAGGGATCCTGAGGTCACTGTAGCAACACGAAAGTGCTCCGTGGACCGCAAATCAACTCGAGATGAGAGCTTAGTCCCTGGCTTCGACTCAAGAGGAGTACCAACTTTCCACCAGCACCTCAAGAGGAGGCTTCTCTCAGCTACAGGTATGTGAGAGGGACCCTGAGTTTGTGGCCTCAAGTGGAATGGACACCGAGATGCTCTGACTCGAAGTAAGCCCGGATATCCCTGCAGTGAATTGAATGCAGGCTCGTCTTGCATCTCCCAAGACGAAGGGATGTCTGAATCCCCTGTGGAGACGACAGAGAAAGACCTAGTCCTCCTCCTCATCGAGACCGGAGGCCTCACATCCTTTGAAAACTCGAAAGGTCCGCAGAGTTTAATGCTTCTAAAGGAGACGATGCATGACTCCACTTGAAAATGGATAGGAGTCCCAGGATCCCTGTGGCACGTGGAAAGGGAACCTGGGTCTCCCGCCTCATGTGGACACGCGTCCCAATTGCCATGCCAAGACTCGCGGAGAATCCCGAGGTGTCCCTCGCACCTAGGCCGGAGTCCTGACGTCGCTGAACAAACACATGTATGGAAGGGCCCTCCCCGTCGTAACTCGAGAATATACCCCAGGTTCCGGCCGCAACTCGAGAAAAACCATGAGACTTCCCCCTCGCCGCGAGATGAGGCCGGATTCCCCTGCACTGCATGCAGAGCAATTCCGTGTTCCACATCAAAGGTGAAAGGAGCCTTGATTTCCTTGATGGCACTCCAGAGAAAACCCAAGATAACTGTCTCAAGTCTAGAGGGATCCTGAGGTCACTGGAGCAACAAGAAAGGGCTCCGTGGACCCCAAATCACCTCGAGATGAGAGCTTATTCCCAGGCTTCGACTCAGGAGGAATACCAACTTTCCACAAGCACCTCAAGAGGAGGCTTTTCTCAGCTACAGGTATGTGAGAGGGACGCTTAGTTTGTGGCCTCAAGTGGAATGGACACCGAGATGCTCTGTCTCGAAGTAAGGCCGGATATCCCTGCAGTGAATTGAATGCAGGCTCGTCTTGCATCTCCAAGACGAAGGGATGTCTGCATCCCCTGTGGAGACCAGAGAGAAAGACCTACTTCTCCGCCTCATCGCGACCAGAGGCCTCACATCCTTTGAAAACTCGAGAGGTCCACGGAGATCAATGCTTCCAAAGGAGACGATGCCTGACTCCTCTTGAAAATGGATAGGAGTCCCAGGATCCCTGTGGCACGTGGAAAGGGACCCAGGGTCTCCCGCCTCACGTGGAGACGCGTCCCAATTGCCATGCCAAGACTCGAGGAGAATCCCGAGGTGTCCCTCGCACCTAGACAGGAGTCCTGACGTCGCTGAACAAACACGTGTCTGGAAGGGCCCTCCCCATCGTAACTCGAGAATATACCCCAGGTTCCAGCCGCAACTCGAGAAAAACCATGAGACTTCCCCCTTGCCGCGAGATGAAGCCCGATTCCCCTGCACTGCGTGCAGAGCAATTCCGTGTTCCACATCAAACGTGAAAGGAGACTTGATTTCCTTGATGGCACTCCTGAGAAAACCCACGATCACTCTCTCAAGTCTAGAGGGATCCTGAGGTCACTGTAGCAACACGAAAGGGCTCCGTGGACCCCAAATCAACTCGAGATGAGAGCTTAGTCCCTGGCTTCAACTCAAGAGGAATACCAACTTTCCACAAGCACCTCAAGAAGAGGCTTCTCTCAGCTACAGGTATGTGAGAGGGACCCTGAGTTTGTGGCCTCAAGTGCAATGGACACCGAGATGCTCTGACTCGAAATAAGGCCGGATATCCCTGCAATGAATTGAATGGAGGCTCGTCTTGCATCTCCCAATACGAAGGGATGTCTGAATCGCCTGTGGAGACCACAGAGAAAGACCTAGTTCTCCGCCTCATCGCGACCGGAGGCCTCACATCCTTTGAAAACTCGAGAGGTCCGCGGAGATCAATGCTTCCAAAGGAGACGATGCCTGACTCCTCTTGAAAATGAATCGGAGTCCCAGGATCCCTGTGGCCCTTGGAAAGGGACCCTGGGTCTCCCGCCTCACTTGGGGAAACATCCCAATTGCCATGTCAAGACTCGAGGAGAATCCCGAGGTGTCCCTCGCACCTAGGCAGGAGTCCTGACGTCGCTGAAGAAACACGTGTCTGGAAGGGCCCTCCCCGTTGTAACTCGAGAATATACCCCAGGTTCCGGCCGCAACTCGAGGAAAACCATGAGACTGCCCCCTCGATGGGAGATGAGGCCCGATTCCCCTACACTGCGTGCAGAGCAATTCCATGTTCCACATCAAACGTGAAAGGAGCCTTGATTTCCTTGATGGCACTCCAGAGAAAACCCAAGATCACTGTCTCAAGTCTAGAGGGATCCTGAGGTCACTGGAGTAACACGAAAGCGCTCCGTGGACCCCAAATCAACTCGAGATGAGAGCTTAGTCCCTGGCTTCGACTCAAGAGGAATACCAACTTTCCACAAGCACCTCAAGAGGAGGCTTCTCTCAGCTACAGGTATGTGAGAGGGCCCCTGAGTTTGTGGCCTCAAGTGGAATGGACACCGAGATGCTCTGACTTGAAGTAAGGCCGGATATCCCTGCAGTGAATTGAATGCAGGCTCGTCTTGCATCTCCCAAGACGAAGGGATGTCTCAATCCCCTGTGGAGACCACAGAGAAAGACCTAGTTCTCTACCTCATCGCGACCGGAGGCCTCACATTCTTTAAAAACTCAAGAGGTCCACGGAGATCAATGCTTCCAAAGGAGACGGTGCCTGCGTCCTCTTGAAAATGGATAGGAGTCCCAGGATCCCTGTGGCACGTGGAAAGGGACCCTGGGTCTCCCGCCTCACGTGGAGACGCGACCCAATTGCCATGCCAAGACTCGAGGAGAATCCCGAGGTGTCCCTCGCAGCTAGGCAGGAGTCCTGACGTCGCTGAACAAACACGTGTCTGGAAGGGCCCTCCCCGTCGTAACTCGAGAATATACCCCAGGTTCCGGCCGCAACTCGAGAAAAACCATGAGACTTCCCCCTCGCCGCGAGATGAGGCCCGATTCCCCTGCACTGCGTGCAGAGCAATTCCGTGTTCCACATCAAACGTGAAAGGAGACTTGATTTCCTTGATGGCACTCCAGAGAAAACCCAAGATCACTGTCTCAAGTCTAGAGGGATCCTGAGGTCACTGGAGCAACAGGAAAGGGCTCCGTGGACCCCAAATCAACTCGAGATGAGAGCTTAGTCCCTGGCTTAGACTCAAGAGGAATACAGACTTTCCACAAGCACCTCAAGGGGAGGCTTCTCTCAGCTACTTGTATGTGAGAGGTACCCTGAGTTTGTGGCCTCAAGTGGAATGGACACCGAGATGCTCTGACTCGAAGTAAGTCCGGATATGCCTGCAGTGAATTGAAAGCAGGCTCGTCTTGAATCTCCCAAGGCGAAGGGATGTCTGAATCCCCTGTGGAGACCAAAGAGAAAGACCTAGTTCCTCACCTCATTGCGACCGGAGGCCTCACATCCTTTGAAAACTCGAGAGGTCCGCAGAGATCAATGCTTCCAAAGGAGACGATGCCTGACTCCTCTTGAAAGTAGATAGGAGTCCCAGGATCCCTGTCCACGTGGAAGGGGACCCTGGGGCTCCCGCTTCACGTGGAGACGCATCCCAATTGCCATGCCAAGACTCGAGGAGTATCCCGAGGTGTCCCTGGCAGCTAGGCAGGAGTCCTGACGTCGCTGAACAAACACGTGTCTGGAAGGGCCCTCCCCGTCTTAACTCGAGAATATACCCCAGGTTCCGGCCGCAACTCGAGAAAAACCATGAGACTTCCCCCTCGCCGTGAGAAGAGCCCCAATTCCCCTGCACTGCATGCAGAGCAATTCCGTGTTCAACATCAAACGTGAAAGGAGCCTTGATTTCCTTGATGGCACTTCAGAGAAAACCCAAGATCACTGTCTCAAGTCTAGAGGGATCCTGAGGTCATTGGAGCAACACGAAAGCGATACGTGGACCCCAAATCAACTCGAGATGAGAGCTTAGTCCCTGGCTTCGACTCAAGAGGAATACCAACTTTCCACAAGCACCTCAAGAGGAGGCTTCTCTCAGCTACAGGTATGTGAGAGGCACCCTGAGTTTGTGGCCTCAAGTGGAATGGACAGCGAGATGCTCTGACTCGAAGTAAGGCCGGATATCCCTGCAGTGAATTGAATGCAGGCTCGTCTTGCATCTCCCAAGACGAAGGGATGTCTGAATCCCCTGTGGAGACCACAGAGAAAGACCTAGTCCTCCGCCTCAACGCGACCGGAGGCCTGACATCCTTTGAAAACTCGAGAGGTCCGCGGAGATCAATGCTTCCAAAGGAGACGATGCCTGACGTCTCTTGAAAATAGATAGGAGTCCCAGGATCCCTGTGGCACGTGGAAAGGTACACTGGTTCTCCCGCCTCACGTGGAGACGCGTCCCAATTGCCATGCCAAGACTCGAGGAGAATCCCGAGTTGTCCCTCGCACCTAGGCAGGGGTCCTGACGTCGCTGAACAAATACGTGTCTGGAAGGGCCCTCCCCGTCGTAACTCGAGAATATACCCCAGGTTCCGGCCGCAACTCGAGAAAAACCATGAGACTTCCCCCTCGTCGCGAGATGAGGCCCGATTCCCCTGCACTGCGTGCAGAGCAATTCCGTGTTCCACATCAAACGTGAAAGGAGCCTTGATTTCCTTGATGGCACTCCAGAGAAAACCCAAGATCACTGTCTCAAGTCTAGAGGGATCCTGAAGTCACTGGAGCAACACGAAAGCGCTCCGTGGACCCCAAATCAACTCGAGATGAGAGCTTAGTCCCTGGCTTCGACTCAGGAGGAATACCAACTTTCCACAAGCACCTCAAGAGGAGGCTTCTCTCAGCTACAGATATGTGAGAGGGACCCTGAGTTTGTGGCCTCAAGTGGAATGGACACCGAGATGCTCTGACTCGAAGTAAGGCTGGATATCCCTGCAGTGAATTGAATGCAGGCTCGTCTACATCTCCCAAGACGAAGAAACGTCTGAATACCCTGTGGAGACCACAGAGAAAGGCCTAGTCCTCCGCCTCAATGCGACCGGAGGCCTCACATCCTTTGCAAACTCGAGAGGTCCGCGGAGATCAATGCTTCCAAAAGAGACGATGCCTGACTCCTCTTGAAAATGGATAGGAGTCCCAGGATCCCTGTGGCACGTGGAAAGGGACCCTGGGTCTCCCGACTCACGTGGAGACGCGTCCCAAATGCCATGCCAAGACTCGAGGAGAATCCCGAGGTGTCCCTCGCACCTAGGCAGGAGTCCTGACGTCGCTGAACAAACACGTGTCTGGAAGGGCCCTCCCCATCGTAACTCGAGAACATGCGCCAGGTTCCGACCACAACTCGAGAAAACCATGAGACTTCCCCCTCGCCGCGAGATGAGGCCCGATTCCCCTGCACTGCATGCAGAGCAATTCCGTCTTCCACATCAAACGTGAAAGGAGCCTTGATTTCCTTGATGGCACTCCAGAGAAAACCCAGGGTCACTGTCTCAAGTCTAGAGGGATCCTGAGGTCACTGGAGCAACAGGAAAGGGCTCCAGGAACCCAAATCAACTCGAGCTGAGAGCTTTTCCCTGGCTTCAACTCAAGAGGAATACCAACTTTCCACAAGCACCTCAAGAGGAGGCTTTTCTCAGCTACAGGTATGTGAGAGGGACCCTGAGTTTGTGGCCTCAAGTGGAATGGACACCGAGATGCTCTGACTTGAAGTAAGGCCGGATATCCCTGCAGTGAATTGAATGCAGGCTCGTCTTGCATCTCCCAAGACGAAGGGATGTCTGAATCCCCTGTGGAGACCAAAGATAAAGACCTAGTCCTCCGCCTCAACGCGAACGGAGGCCTCACATCCTTTGAAAACTCGAGAGGTCCGATCAGATCAATGCTTCCAAAGGAGTCGATGCCTGACTCCTCTTGCAAATGGATAGAAGTCCCAGGATCCCTGTGGCACGTGGAAAGGGAAACTGGGTCTCGCGCCTCACGGGGAGGCGCGTCCCAATTGCCATGCCAAGACTCGAGGAGAATCCCGAGGTGTCCCTCGCACCTAGGCAGGAGTCCTGACGTCGCTGAACAAACACGTGTCTGGAAGGGCCCTCCCCGTCGTAACTCGAGAATACACCCCATGTTCCAGCCGCAACTCGAGAAAAACAATGACATTTCCCCCTCGTCGCGAGATGAGCCCCGATTCCCCTCCACTGCGTGCAGAGCAATTCCGTGTTCCCCATAAAACGTGAAAGGAGCCTTGATTTCCTTGATGGCACTCCAGAGAAAACCCAAGATCACTGTCTCAAGTCTAGAGGGATCCTGAGGTCACTGGAGCAACACGAAAGGGCTCTGTGGACCCCAAATCAACTCGAGATGAGAGCTTAGTCCCTGGCCTCGACTCAAGAGGAATACCAACTTTCCACAAGCACCTCAAGAGGAGGCTTCTCTCAGCTACAGGGAGGTGAGAGGGACCCTGAGTTTGTGGCCTCAAGTGGAATGGACAGCGAGATGCTCTGACTCGAAGTAAGGCCGGATATCCCTGCAGTGAATTGAATGCAGGCTCGTCTTGCATCTCCCAAGACGAAGGGATGTCTGAATCCCCTGTGGAGACCACAGAGAAAGACCTAGTCCTCCGCCTCAACGTGACCGGAGGCCTGACATCCTTTGAAAACTCGAGAGGTCCGCGGAGATCAATGCTTCCAAAGGAGACGATGCCTGACTCCTCTTGAAAATGGATAGGAGTACCAGGATCCCTGTGGCACCTGGAAAGGGATCCTGGGTCTCCCGCCTCACGTGGAGACGCGTCCCCATTGCCATGCCAAGACTCGAGGAGAAATCGAGATGTCCCTCGAACCTAGGCAGGAGTCCTGACGTCGCTGAACAAACACGTGTCTGGAAGGGCCCTCCCCGTCGTAACTCGAGAATATACCCCAGGTTCCGGCCGCAACTTGAGAAAAACCATGAGACATCCCCCTTGCCACGAGATGATTCCCGATTCCCCTGCACTGCGTGCAGAGCAATTCCGTGTTCCACATCAAACTTGAAAGGAGCCTTGATTTCCTTGATGGCACTCCAGAGAAAACCCAAGATCACTGTCTCAAGTCTAGAGGGATCCTGAGGTCACTGTACCAACACGAAAGGGCTCCGTGGACCCCAAATCAACTCGAGATGAGAGCTTAGTCCCTGGCTTCGACTCAAGAGGAATACCAACTTTCCACAAGCACCTCAAGAGGAGGCTTCTCTCAGCTACAGGTAAGTGAGAGGGCCCCTGATTTTGTGGCCTCAAGTGGAATGGACACCGAGATGCTCTGACTCGAAGTAAGGCCGGATATCCCTGCAGTGAATTGAATGCAGGCTCGTCTACATCTCCCAAGACGAAGAAACGTCTGAATACCCTGTGGGGACCACAGAGAAAGGCCTAGTCCTCCGCCTCAATGCGACCGGAGGCCTCATATCCTTTGAAAACTCGAGAGGTCCGCGGAGATCAATGCTTCCAAAAGAGACGATGCCTGACTTCTCTTTAAAATGGATAGGAGTCCCAGGATCCCTGTGGCACGTGGAAAGGGACCCTGGGTCTCCTGACTCACGTGGAGACACGTCCCAAATGCCATGCCAAGACTCGAGGAGAATCCCGAGGTGTCCCTCGCACCTAGGCAGGAGTCCTGACGTCACTGAACAAACACGTGTCTGGAAGGGCCCTCCCCATCGTAACTCGAGAACATGCGCCAGGTTCCAGCCACAACTCGAGAAAACCATGAGACTTCCCCCTCGCCGCGAGATGAGGCCCGATTCCCCTGCACTGCATGCAGAGCAATTCCGTCTTCCACATCAAACGTGAAAGGAGCCTTGATTTCCTTGATGGCACTCCAGAGAAAACCCAGGTTCACTGTCTCAAGTCTAGAGGGATCCTGAGGTCACTGGAGCAATACGAAAGGGCTCCGGGAACCCAAATCAACTCGAAATGAGAGCTTTTCCCTGGCTTCAACTCAAGAGGAATACCAACTTTCCACAAGCACCTCTAGAGGAGGCTTTTCTCAGCTACAGGTATGTGAGAGGGACCCTGAGTTTGTGGCCTCAAGTGGAATGGACACCGAGATGCTCTTACTTGAAGTAAGGCCAGATATCCCTGCAGTGAATTGAATGCAGGCTCGTCTTGCATCTCCCAAGACGAAGGGATGTCTGAATCCCCTGTGGAGACCAAAGAGAAAGACCTAGTCCTCCGCCTCAACGCGAACGGAGGCCTCACATCCTTTGAAAACTCGAGGGTTCCGATCAGATCAATGCTTCCAAAGGAGTCGATGCCTGACTCCTCTTGCAAATGGATAGAAGTCCCAGGATCCCTGTGGCACGTGGAAAGGGACACTGGGTCTCGCGCCTCACGGGGAGCCGCGTCCCAATTGCCATGCCAAGACTCGAGGAGAATCCCGAGGTGTCCCTCGCACCTAGGCAGGAGTCCTGACGTCGCTGAACAAACACGTGTCTGGAAGGGCCCTCCCCGTCGTAACTCGAGAATATACCCCAGGATCCGGCCGCAACTCGAGAAAAACCATAGGACTTCCCCCTCGCCTCGAGATGAGGCCCGATTCCCCTGCACTGCGTGCAGAGCAATTCCGTGTTCCACATGAAACGTGAAAGGAGCCTTGATTTCCTTGTTGGCACTCCAGAGAAAACCCAAGATCACTGTCTCAAGTCTAGAGGGATCCTGAGGTCACTGGAGCAACACGAAAGGGCTCCGTGGACCCCAAATCAACTCGAGATGAGAGCTTAGTCCTTGGCTTCAACTCAAGTGGAATACCAACTTTCCACAAGCACCTCAAGAGGAGGCTTCTCTCAGCTACAGGTATGTGAGAGGGACCCTGAGTTTGTGGCCTCAAGTGGAATGGACAGCGAGATGCTCTGACTCGAAGTAAGGCCGGATATCCCTGCAGTGAATTGAATGCAGGCTCGTCTTGCATCTCCCAAGACGAAGGGATGTCTGAATCCCCTGTGGAGACCACAGAGAAAGACCTAGTCCTCCGCCTCAACGCTATCGGAAGCCTCACATCCTTTGAGAACTCGAGAGGTCCGCGGAGATCAATGCTTCCAAAGGAGACGATGCCTGACTCCTCTTGAAAATGGATAGGAGTACCAGGATCCCTGTGGCACCTGGAAAGGGATCCTGGGTCTCCCGCCTCACGTGGAGACGCGTCCCCATTGCCATGCCAAGACTCGAGGAGAAATCGAGATGTCCCTCAAACCTAGGCAGGAGTCCTGACGTCGCTGAACAAACACGTGTCTGGAAGGGCCCTCCCCGTCGTAACTCGAGAATATACCCCAGGTTCCGGCCGCAACTTGAGAAAAACCATGAGACATCCCCCTTGCCACGAGATGAGGCCCAATTCCCCTGCACTGCGTGCAGAGCAATTCCGTGTTCCACATCAAACTTGAAAGGAGCCTTGATTTCCTTGATGGCACTCCAGAGAAAACCCAAGATCACTGTCTCAAGTCTAGAGGGATCCTGAGGTCACTGTAGCAACACGAAAGGGCTCCGTGGACCCCAAATCAACTCGAGATGAGAGCTTAGTCCCTGGCTTCGACTCAAGAGGAATACCAACTTTCCACAAGCACCTCAAGAGGAGGCTTCTCTCAGCTACAGGTAAGTGAGAGGGCCCCTGAGTTTGTGGCCTCAAGTGGAATGGACACCGAGATGCTCTGACTCGAAGTAAGGCCGGATATCCCTGCAGTGAATTGAATGCAGGCTCGCCTTGTATCTCCCAAGACGAAGGGATGTCTGAATCCCCTGTGGAGACCACAGAGAAAGACCTAATTCTCCGCCTCATCGCGACCGGAGGCCTCACATCCTTTGAAAACTCGAGAGGTCCGCGGAGATCAATGCTTCCAAAGGAGACGATGCCTGACTCCTCTTGAAAACGGATAGGAGTCCCAGGATCCCTGTGGCACGTGGAAAGGGACCCTGGGTCTCACGCCTCACGTGGAGCCGCGTCCCAATTGCCATGCCAAGACTCGAGGAGAATCCCGAGGTGTCCCTCGCACCTAGGCAGGAGTCCTGACGTCGCTGAACAAATACGTGTCTGGAAGGGCCCTCCCCGTCGTAACTCGAGAATATACCCCAGGTTCCGGCCGCAACTCGAGAAAAACCATGAGACTTCCCCCTCGTCGCGAGATGAGGCCCGATTCCCCTGCACTGCGTGCAGAGCAATTCCGTGTTCCACATCAAACGTGAAAGGAGCCTTGATTTCCTTGATGGCACTCCAGAGAAAACCCAAGATCACTGTCTCAAGTCTAGAGGGATCCTGAAGTCACTGGAGCAACACGAAAGCGCTCGGTGGACCCCAAATCAACTCGAGATGAGAGCTTAGTCCCTGGCTTCGACTCAGGAGGAATACCAACTTTCCACAAGCTCCTCAAGAGGAGGTTTCTCTCAGCTACAGATATGTGAGAGGGACCCTGAGTTTGTGGCCTCAAGTGGAATGGACACCGAGATGCTCTGACTCGAAGTAAGGCTGGATATCCCTGCAGTGAATTGAATGCAGGCTCGTCTACATCTCCCAAGACGAAGAAACGTCTGAATACCCTGTGGAGACCACAGAGAAAGGCCTAGTCCTCCGCCTCAATGCGACCGAAGGCCTCACATCCTTTGAAAACTCGAGAGGTCCGCGGAGATCAATGCTTCCAAAAGAGACGATGCCTGACTTCTCTTTAAAATGGATAGGAGTCCCAGGATCCCTGTGGCACGTGGAAAGGGACCCTGGGTCTCCCGACTCACGTGGAGACGCGTCCCAAATGCCATGCCAAGACTCGAGGAGAATCCCGAGGTGTCCCTCGCACCTAGGCAGGAGTCCTGACGTCGCTGAACAAACACGTGTCTGGAAGGGCCCTCCCCATCGTAACTCGAGAACATGCGCCAGGTTCCGGCCACAACTCGAGAAAACCATGAGACTTCCCCCTCGCCGCGAGATGAGGCCCGATTCCCCTGCACTGCATGCAGAGCAATTCCGTCTTCCACATCAAACGTGAAAGGAGCCTTGATTTCCTTGATGGCACTCCAGAGAAAACCCAGGTTCACTGTCTCAAGTCTAGAGGGATCCTGAGGTCACTGGAGCAAAACGAAAGGGCTCCGGGAACCCAAATCAACTCGAGATGAGAGCTTTTCCCTGGCTTCAACTCAAGAGGAATACCAACTTTCCACAAGCACCTCAAGAGGAGGCTTTTCTCAGCTACAGGTATGTGAGAGGGACCCTGAGTTTGTGGCCTCAAGTGGAATGGACACCGAGATGCTCTGACTTGAAGTAAGGCCGGATATCCCTGCAGTGAATTGAATGCAGGCTCGTCTTGCATCTCCCAAGACGAAGGGATGTCTGAATACCCTGTGGAGACCAAAGAGAAAGACCTAGTCCTCCGCCTTAACGCGAACGGAGGCCTCACATCCTTTGAAAACTCGAGAGGTCCGATCAGATCACTGCTTCCAAAGGAGTCGATGCCTGACTCCTCTTGCAAATGGATAGAAGTCCCAGGATCCCTGTGGCACGTGGAAAGGGACACTGGGTCTCGCGCCTCACGGGGAGCCGCGTCCCAATTGCCATGCCAAGACTCGAGGAGAATCCCGAGGTGTCCCTCGCACCTAGGCAGGAGTCCTGACGTCGCTGAAGAAACACGTGTCTGGAAGGGCCCTCCCCGTCGTAACTCGAGAATATACCCAAGGTTCCGGCCGCAACTCGAGAAAAACAATGACATTTCCCCCTCGTCGCGAGATGAGCCCCGATTCCCCTGCACTGCGTGCAGGGCAATTCCGTGTTCCACATGAAACGTGAAAGGAGCCTTGATTTCCTTGTTGGCACTCCAGAGAAAACCCAAGATCACTGTCTGAAGTCTAGAGGGATCCTGAGGTCACTGGAGCAACACGAAAGGGCTCCGTGGACCCCAAATCAACTCGAGATGAGAGCTTAGTCCTTGGCTTCAACTCAAGTGGAATACCAACTTTCCAAAAGCACCTCAAGAGGAGGCTTCTCCCAGCTACAGGTATGTGAGAGGGACCCTGAGTTTGTGGCCTCAAGTGGAATGGACACCGAGATTCTCTGACTCGAAGTAAGGCCGGATATCCCTGCAGTGAATTGAATGCAGGCTCGTCTTGCATCTCCCAAGACGAAGGGATGTCTGAATCCCCTGTGGAGACGACAGAGAAAGACCTAGTTCTCCGCCTCAACGCTATCGGAGGCCTCACATACTTTGAGAACTCGAGAGGTCCGCGGAGATCAATGCTTCCAAAGGAGACGATGCCTGACTCCTCTTGAAAATGGATAGGAGTACCAGGATCCCTGTGGCACCTGGAAAGGGATCCTGGGTCTCCCGCCTCACGTGGAGACGCGTCCCAATTGCCATGCCAAGACTCGAGGAGAAATCGAGATGTCCCTCGAACCTAGGCAGGAGTCCTGACGTCGCTGAACAAACACGTGTCTGGAAGGGCCCTCCCCGTCGTAACTCGAGAATATACCCCAGGTTCCGGCCGCAACTTGAGAAAAACCATGAGACATCCCCCTTGCCACGAGATGAGGCCCGATTCCCCTGCACTGCGTGCAGAGCAATTCCGTGTTCCACATCAAACTTGAAAGGAGCCTTGATTTCCTTGATGGCACTCCAGAGAAAACCCAAGATCACTGTCTCAAGTCTAGAGGGATCCTGAGGTCACTGTACCAACGCGAAAGTGCTCCGTGGACCCCAAATCAACTCGAGATGAGAGCTTAGTCCCTGGCTTCGACTCAAGAGGAATACCAACTTTCCACAAGCACCTCAAGAGGAGGCTTCTCTCAGCTACAGGTAAGTGAGAGGGCCCCTGAGTTTGTGGCCTCAAGTGGAATGGACACCGAGATGCTCTGACTCGAAGTAAGGCCGGATATCCCTGCAGTGAATTGAATGCAGGCTCGTCTTGTATCTCCCAAGACGAAGGGATGTCTGAATCCCCTGTGGAGACCACAGAGAAAGACCTAATTCTCCGCCTCATAGCGACCGGAGGCCTCACATCCTTTGAAAACTCGAGAGGTCCGCGGAGATCAATGCTTCCAAAGGAGACGATGCCTGACTCCTCTTGAAAATGGATAGGAGTCCCAGGATCCCTGTGGCACGTGGAAAGTGAACCTGGGTCTCACGCCTCACGTGGAGCCGCGTCCCAATTGCCATGCCAAGACTCGAGGAGAATCCCGAGGTGTCCCTCGCACCTAGGCAGGAGTCCTGACGTCGCTGAACAAATACGTGTCTGGAAGGGCCTTCCCCGTCGTAACTCGAGAATATACCCCAGGTTCCGGCCGCAACTCGAGAAAAACCATGAGACTTCCCCCTCGTCGCGAGATGAGGCCCGATTCCCCTGCACTGCGTGCAGAGCAATTCCGTGTTCCACATCAAACGTGAAAGGAGCCTTGATTTCCTTGATGGCACTCCAGAGAAAACCCAAGATCACTGTCTCAAGTCTAGAGGGATCCTGAAGTCACTGGAGGAACACGAAAGCGCTCCGTGGACCCCAAATCAACTCGAGATGAGAGCTTAGTCCCTGACTTCGACTCAGGAGGAATACCAACTTTCCACAAGCACCTCAAGAGGAGGCTTCTCTCAGCTACAGATATGTGAGAGGGACCCTGAGATTGTGGCCTCAAGTGGAATGGACACCAAGATGCTCTGACTCGAAGTAAGGCTGGATATCCCTGCAGTGAATTGAATGCAGGCTCCTCTACATCTCCCAAGACGAAGAAACGTCTGAATACCTTGTGGAGACCACAGAGAAAGGCCTAGTCCTCCGCCTCAATGCGACCGGAGGCCTCACATCCTTTGAAAACTCGAGAGGTCCGCGGAGATCAATGCTTCCAAAAGAGACGATGCCTGACTTCTCTTTAAAATGGATAGGAGTCCCAGGATCCCTGTGGCACGTGGAAAGGGACCCTGGGTCTCCCGACTCACGTGGAGACGCGTCCCAAATGCCATGCCAAGACTCGAGGAGAATCCCGAGGTGTCCCTCGCACCTAGGCAGGAGTCCTGACGTCGCTGAACAAACACGTGTCTGGAAGGGCCCTCCCCATCGTAACTCGAGAACATGCGCCAGGTTCCGGCCACAACTCGAGAAAACCATGAGACTTCCGCATCGTCGCGAGATGAGGCCCGATTCCCCTGCACTGCATGCAGAGCAATTCCGTCTTCCACATCAAACGTGAAAGGAGCCTTGATTTCCTTGATGGCACTCCAGAGAAAACCCAGGTTCACTGTCTCAAGTCTAGAGGGATCCTGAGGTCACTGGAGCAACACGAAAGGCCTCCGGGAACCCAAATCAACTCGAGATGAGAGCTTTTCCCTGGCTTCAACTCAAGAGGAATACCAACTTTCCACAAGCACCTCAAGAGGAGGCTTTTCTCAGCTACAGGTATGTGAGAGGGACCCTGAGTTTGTGGCCTCAAGTGGAATGGACACCGAGATGCTCTGACTTGAAGTAAGGCCGGATATCCCTGCAGTGAATTGAATGCAGGCTCGTCTTGCATCTCCCAAGACGAAGGGATGTCTGAATCCCCTGTGGAGACCAAAGATAAAGACCTAGTCCTCCGCCTCAACGCGAACGGAGGCCTCACATCCTTTGAAAACTCGAGAGGTCCGATCAGATCAATGCTTCCAAAGGAGTCGATGCCTGACTCCTCTTGCAAATGGATAGAAGTCCCAGGATCCCTGTGGCACGTGGAAAGGGACACTGGGTCTCGAGCCTCACGGGGAGCCGCGTCCCAATTGCCATGCCAAGACTCGAGGAGAATCCCGAGGTGTCCCTCGCACCTAGGCAGGAGTCCTGACGTCGCTGAAGAAACACGTGTCTGGAAGGGCCCTCCCCGTCGTAACTCGAGAATATACCCCAGGTTCCGGCCGCAACTCGAGAAAAACAATGACATTTCCCCCTCGTCGCGAGATGAGCCCCGATTCCCCTGCACTGCGTGCAGAGCAATTCCGTGTTCCCCATAAAACGTGAAAGGAGCCTTGATTTCCTTGATGGCACTCCAGAGAAAACCCAAGATCACTGTCTCAAGTCTAGAGGGATCCTGAGGTCACTGGAGCAACACGAAAGGGCTCTGTGGACCCCAAATCAACTCGAGATGAGAGCTTAGTCCCTGGCATCGACTCAAGAGGAATACCAACTTTCCACAAGCACCTCAAGAGGAGGCTTCTCTCAGCTAGAGGTATGTGAGAGGGACCCTGAGTTTGTGGCCTCAAGTGGAATGGACACCGAGATGCTCTGACTCGAAGTAAGGCCGGATATCCCTGCAGTGAATTGAATGCAGGCTCGTCTTGCATCTCCCAAGACGAAGGGATGTCTGAATCCCCTGTGGAGACCACAGAGAAAGACCTAGTCCTCCGCCTCAACGCTATCGGAGGCCTCACATCCTTTGAGAACTCGAGAGGTCCGCGGAGATCAATGCTTCCAAAGGAGACGATGCCTGACTCCTCTTGAAAATGGATAGGAGTACCAGGATCCCTGTGGCACCTGGAAAGGGATCCTGGGTCTCCCGCCTCACGTGGAGACGCGTCCCAATTGCCATGCCAAGACTCGAGGAGAAATCGAGATGTCCCTCGAACCTGGACAGGAGTCCTGACGTCGCTGAACAAACACGTGTCTGGAAGGGCCCTCCCCATCGTAACTCGAGAATATACCCCAGTTTCCGGCCGCAACTTGAGAAAAACCATGAGACATCCCCCTTGCCACGAGATGAGGCCCGATTCCCCTGCACTGCGTGCAGAGCAATTCCGTGTTCCACATCAAACTTGAAAGGAGCCTTGATTTCCTTGATGGCACTCCAGAGAAAACCCAAGATCACTGTCTCAAGTCTAGAGGGATCCTGAGGTCACTGTACCAACACGAAAGGGCTCCGTGGACCCCAAATCAACTCGAGATGAGAGCTTAGTCCCTGGCTTCGACTCAAGAGGAATACCAACTTTCCACAAGCACCTCAAGAGGAGGCTTCTCTCAGCTACAGGTAAGTGAGAGGGCCCCTGAGTTTGTGGCCTCAAGTGGAATGGACACCGAGATGCTCTGACTCGAAGTAAGGCCGGATATCCCTGCAGTGAATTGAATGCAGGCTCGTCTTGTATCTCCCAAGACGAAGGGATGTCTGAATCCCCTGTGGAGACCACAGAGAAAGACCTAATTCTCCGCCTCATCGCGACCGGAGGCCTCACATCCTTTGAAAACTCGAGAGGTCCGCGGAGATCAATGCTTCCAAAGGAGACGATGCCTGACTCCTCTTGAAAATGGATAGGAGTCCCAGGATCCCTGTGGCACGTGGAAAGTGAACCTGGGTCTCACGCCTCACGTGGAGCCGCGTCCCAATTGCCATGCCAAGACTCGAGGAGAATCCCGAGGTGTCCCTCGCACCTAGGCAGGAGTCCTGACGTCGCTGAACAAATACGTGTCTGGAAGGGCCCTCCCCGTCGTAACTCGAGAATATACCCAAGGTTCCGGCCGCAACTCGAGAAAAACCATGAGACTTCCCCCTCGTCGCGAGATGAGGCCCGATTCCCCTGCACTGCGTGCAGAGCAATTCCGTGTTCCACATCAAACGTGAAAGGAGCCTTGATATCCTTGAAGGCACTCCAGAGAAAACCCAAGATCACTGTCTCAAGTCTAGAGGGATCCTGAAGTCACTGGAGCAACACGAAAGCGCTCCGTGGACCCCAAATCAACTCGAGATGAGAGCTTAGTCCCTGGCTTCGACTCAGGAGGAATACCAACTTTCCACAAGCACCTCAAGAGGAGGCTTCTCTCAGCTACAGATATGTGAGAGGGACCCTGAGTTTGTGGCCTCAAGTGGAATGGACACCGAGATGCTCTGACTCGAAGTAAGGCTGGATATCCCTGCAGTGAATTGAATGCAGGCTCGTCTACATCTCCCAAGACGAAGAAACGTCTGAATACCCTGTGGAGACCACAGAGAAAGGCCTAGTCCTCCGCCTCAATGCGACCGGAGGCCTCACATCCTTTGAAAACTCGAGAGGTCCGCGGAGATCAATGCTTCCAAAAGAGACGATGCCTGACTTCTCTTTAAAATGGATAGGAGTCCCAGGATCCCTGTGGCACGTGGAAAGGGACCCTGGGTCTCCCGACTCACGTGGAGACGCGTCCCAAATGCCATGCCAAGACTCGAGGAGAATCCCGAGGTGTCCCTCCCACCTAGGCAGGAGTCCTGACGTCGCTGAACAAACACGTGTCTGGAAGGGCCCTCCCCATCGTAACTCGAGAACATGCCCCAGGTTCCGGCCACAACTCGAGAAAACCATGAGACTTCCCCCTCGCTGCGAGATGAGGCCCGATTCCCCTGCACTGCATGCAGAGCAATTCCGTCTTCCACATCAAACGTGAAAGGAGCCTTGATTTCCTTGATGGCACTCCAGAGAAAACCCAGGGTCACTGTCTCAAGTCTAGAGGGATCCTGAGGTCACTGGAGCAACAGGAAAGGGCTCCGGGAACCCAAATCAACTCGAGATGAGAGCTTTTCCCTGGCTTCAACTCAAGAGGAATACCAACTTTCCACAAGCACCTCAAGAGGAGGCTTTTCTCAGCTACAGGTAGGTGAGAGGGCCCCTGAGTTTGTGGCCTCAAGTGGAATGGACAGCGAGATGCTCTGACTCGAAGTAAGGCCGGATATCCCTGCAGTGAATTGAATGCAGGCTCGTCTTGCATCTCCCAAGACGAAGGGATGTCTGAATCCCCTGTGGAGACCACAGAGAAAGACCTAGTCCTCCGCCTCAACGCGACCGGAGGCCTGACATCCTTTGAAAACTCGAGAGGTCCGCGGAGATCAATGCTTCCAAAGGAGACGATGCCTGACGTCTCTTGAAAATAGATAGGAGTCCCAGGATCCCTGTGGCACGTGGAAAGGTACACTGGTTCTCCCGCCTCACGTGGAGACGCGTCCCAATTGCCATGCCAAGACTCGAGGAGAATCCCGAGTTGTCCCTCGCACCTAGGCAGGGGTCCTGACGTCGCTGAACAAATACGTGTCTGGAAGGGCCCTCCCCGTCGTAACTCGAGAATATACCCCAGGTTCCGGCCGCAACTCGAGAAAAACCATGAGACTTCCCCCTCGTCGCGAGATGAGGCCCGATTCCCCTGCACTGCGTGCAGAGCAATTCCGTGTTCCCCATCAAACGTGAAAGGAGCCTTGATTTCCTTGATGGCACTCTAGAGAAAACCCAAGATCACTGTCTCAAGTCTAGAGGGATCCTGAAGTCACTGGAGCAACACGAAAGCGCTCCGTGGACCCCAAATCAACTCGAGATGAGAGCTTAGTCCCTGGCTTCGACTCAGGAGGAATACCAACTTTCCACAAGCACCTCAAGAGGAGGCTTCTCTCAGCTACAGATATGTGAGAGGGACCCTGAGTTTGTGGCCTCAAGTGGAATGGACACCGAGATGCTCTGACTCGAAGTAAGGCTGGATATCCCTGCAGTGAATTGAATGCAGGCTCGTCTACATCTCCCAAGACGAAGAAACGTCTGAATACCCTGTGGAGACCACAGAGAAAGGCCTAGTCCTCCGCCTCAATGCGACTGGAGGCCTCACATCCTTTGAAAACTCGAGAGGTCCGCGGAGATCAATGCTTCCAAAAGAGACGATGCCTGACTTCTCTTTAAAATGGATAGGAGTCCCAGGATCCCTGTGGCACGTGGAAAGGGACCCTGGGTCTCATGTCTCACGTGGAGACGCGTCCGAAATGCCATGCCAAGACTCGAGGAGAATCCCGAGGTGTCCCTCGCACCTAGGCAGGAGTCCTGACGTCGCTGAACAAACACGTGTCTGGAAGGGCCCTCCCCATCATAACTCGAGAACATGCCCCAGGTTCCGGCCACAACTCGAGAAAACCATGAGACTTCCCCCTCGCCGCGAGATGAGGCCCGATTCCCCTGCACTGCATGCAGAGCAATTCCGTCTTCCACATCAAACGTGAAAGGAGCCTTGATTTCCTTGATGGCACTCCAGAGAAAACCCAGGGTCACTGTCTCAAGTCTAGAGGGATCCTGAGGTCACTGGAGCAACAGGAAAGGGCTCTGGGAACCCAAATCAACTCGAGATGAGAGCTTTTCCCTGGCTTCAACTCAAGAGGAATACCAACTTTCCACAAGCACCTCAAGAGGAGGCTTTTCTCAGCTACAGGTATGTGAGAGGGACCCTGAGTTTGTGGCCTCAAGTGGAATGGACACCGAGATGCTCTGACTTGAAGTAAGGCCGGATATCCCTGCAGTGAATTGAATGCAGGCTCGTCTTGCATCTCCCAAGACGAAGGGATGTCTGAATCCCCTGTGGAGACCAAAGAGAAAGACCTAGTCCTCCGCCTCAACGCGAACGGAGGCCCCAATCCTTTGAAAACTCGAGAGGTCCGATCAGATCAATGCTTCCAAAGGAGTCGATGCCTGACTCCTCTTGCAAATGGATAGAAGTCCCAGGATCCCTGTGGCACGTGGAAAGGGACACTGGGTCTCGCGCCTCACGGGGAGCCGCGTCCCAATTGCCATGCCAAGACTCGAGGAGAATCCCGAGGTGTCCCTCGCACCTAGGCAGGAGTCCTGACGTCGCTGAACAAACACGTGTCTGGAAGGGCCCTCCCCGTCGTAACTCGAGAATATACCCCAGGTTCCGGCCGCAACTCGAGAAAAACAATGACATTTCCCCCTCGTCGCGAGATGAGCCCCGATTCCCCTGCACTGCGTGCAGAGCAATTCCGTGTTCCCCATAAAACGTGAAAGGAGCCTTGATTTCCTTGATGGCACTCCAGAGAAAACCCAAGATCACTGTCTCAAGTCTAGAGGGATCCTGAGGTCACTGGAGCAACACGAAAGGGCTCTGTGGACCCCAAATCAACTCGAGATGAGAGCTTAGTCCCTGGCTTCGACTCAAGAGGAATACCAACTTTCCACAAGCACCTCAAGAGGAGGCTTCTCTCAGCTACAGGTAGGTGAGAGGGACCCTGAGTTTGTGGCCTCAAGTGGAATGGACAGCGAGATGCTCTGACTCGAAGTAAGGCTGGATATCCCTGCAGTGAATTGAATGCAGGCTCGTCTACATCTCCCAAGAAGAAGAAACGTCTGAATACCCTGTGGAGACCACAGAGAAAGGCCTAGTCCTCCGCTTCAATGCGACCGGAGGCCTCACATCCTTTGAAAACTCGAGAGGTCCGCGGAGATCAATGCTTCCAAAAGAGACGATGCCTGACTTCTCTTTAAAATGGATAGGAGTCCCAGGATCCCTGTGGCACGTGGAAAGGGACACTGGGTCTCCCGACTCACGTGGAGACGCGTCCCAAATGCCATGCCAAGACTCGAGGAGAATCCCGAGGTGTCCCTCCCACCTAGGCAGGAGTCCTGACGTCGCTGAACAAACACGTGTCTGGAAGGGCCCTCCCCATCGTAACTCGAGAACATGCCCCAGGTTCCGGCCACAACTCGAGAAAACCATGAGACTTCCCCCTCGCTGCGAGATGAGGCCCGATTCCCCTGCACTGCATGCAGAGCAAATCCGTCTTCCACATCAAACGTGAAAGGAGCCTTGATTTCCTTGATGGCACTCCAGAGAAAACCCAGGGTCACT
The DNA here is from genome assembly GCF_033118175.1 of Dama dama. Taxonomy (NCBI): domain Eukaryota; kingdom Metazoa; phylum Chordata; class Mammalia; order Artiodactyla; family Cervidae; genus Dama; species Dama dama. The sequence goes on from NW_026870874.1 coordinate 231,889, forward strand.
GTCTCAAGTTTAGAGGGATCCTGAGGTCACTGGAGCAACAGGAAAGGGCTCCGGGAACCCAAATCAACTCGAGATGAGAGCTTTTCCCTGGCTTCAACTCAAGAGGAATACCAACTTTCCACAAGCACCTCAAGAGGAGGCTTTTCTCAGCTACAGGTATGTGAGAGGGACCCTGAGTTTGTGGCCTCAAGTGGAATGGACACCGAGATGCTCTGACTTGAAGTAAGGCCGGATATCCCTGCAGTGAATTGAAGGCAGGCTCGTCTTGCATCTCCCAAGACGAAGGGATGTCTGAATCCCCTGTGGAGACCAAAGAGAAAGACCTAGTCCTCCGCCTCAACGCGAACGGAGGCCTCACATCCTTTGAAAACTCGAGAGGTCCGATCAGATCAATGCTTCCAAAGGAGTCGATGCCTGACTCCTCTTGCAAATGGATAGAAGTCCCAGGATCCCTGTGGCACGTGGAAAGGGACACTGAGTCTCGCGCCTCACGGGGAGGCGCGTCTCAATTGCCATGCCAAGACTCGAGGAGAATCCCGAGGTGTCCCTCGCACCTAGGCAGGAGTCCTGACGTCGCTGAACAAACACGTGTCTGGAAGGGCCCTCCCCGTCGTAACTCGAGAATATACCCCAGGTTCCGGCCGCAACTCGAGAAAAACAATGACATTTCCCCCTCGTCGCGAGATGAGCCCCGATTCCCCTGCACTGCGTGCAGAGCAATTCCGTGTTCCCCATAAAACGTGAAAGGAGCCTTGATTTCCTTGATGGCACTCCAGAGAAAACCCAAGATCACTGTCTCAAGTCTAGAGGGATCCTGAGGTCACTGGAGCAACACGAAAGGGCTCTGTGGACCCCAAATCAACTCGAGATGAGAGCTTAGTCCCTGGCTTCGACTCAAGAGGAATACCAACTTTCCACAAGCACCTCAAGAGGAGGCTTCTCTCAGCTACAGGTACGTGAGAGGGACCCTGAGTTTGTGGCCTCAAGTGGAATGGACAGCGAGATGCTCTGACTCGAAGTAAGGCCGGATATCCCTGCAGTGAATTGAATGCAGGCTCGTCTTGCATCTCCCAAGACGAAGGGATGTCTTAATCCCCTGTGGAGACCACAGAGAAAGACCTAGTCCTCCGCCTCAACGCGACCGGAGGCCTGACATCCTTTGAAAACTCGAGAGGTCCGCGGAGATCAATGCTTCCAAAGGAGACGATGCCTGACGTCTCTTGAAAATAGATAGGAGTCCCAGGATCCCTGTGGCACGTGGAAAGGTACACTGGTTCTCCCGCCTCACGTGGAGACGCGTCCCAATTGCCATGCCAAGACTCGAGGAGAATCCCGAGTTGTCCCTCGCACCTAGGCAGGGGTCCTGACGTCGCTGAACAAATACGTGTCTGGAAGGGCCCTCCCCGTCGTAACTCGAGAATATACCCCAGGTTCCGGCCGCAACTCGAGAAAAACCATGAGACTTCCCCCTCGTCGCGAGATGAGGCCCGATTCCCCTGCACTGCGTGCAGAGCAATTCCGTGTTCCACATCAAACGTGAAAGGAGCCTTGATTTCCTTGATGGCACTCCAGAGAAAACCCAAGATCACTGTCTCAAGTCTAGAGGGATCCTGAAGTCACTGGAGCAACACGAAAGCGCTCCGTGGACCCCAAATCAACTCGAGATGAGAGCATAGTCCCTGGCTTCGACTCAGGAGGAATACCAACTTTCCACAAGCACCTCAAGAGGAGGCTTCTCTCAGCTACAGATATGTGAGAGGGACCCTGAGTTTGTGGCCTCAAGTGGAATGGACACCGAGATGCTCTGACTCGAAGTAAGGCTGGATAGCCCTGCAGTGAATTGAATGCAGGCTCGTCTACATCTCCCAAGACGAAGAAACGTCTGAATACCCTGTGGAGACCACAGAGAAAGGCCTAGTCCTCCGCCTCAATGCGACCGGAGGCCTCACATCCTTTGAAAACTCGAGAGGTCCGCGGAGATCAATGCTTCCAAAAGAGACGATGCCTGACTTCTCTTTAAAATGGATAGGAGTCCCAGGATCCCTGTGGCACGTGGAAAGGGACCCTGGGTCTCATGTCTCACGTGGAGACGCGTCCAAAATGCCATGCCAAGACTCGAGGAGAATCCCGAGGTGTCCCTCGCACCTAGGCAGGAGTCCTGACGTCGCTGAACAAACACGTGTCTGGAAGGGCCCTCCCCATCATAACTCGAGAACATGCCCCAGGTTCCGGCCACAACTCGAGAAAACCATGAGACTTCCCCCTCGCCGCGAGATGAGGCCCGATTCCCCTGCACTGCATGCAGAGCAATTCCGTCTTCCACATCAAAAGTGAAAGGAGCCTTGATTTCCTTGATGGCACTCCAGAGAAAACCCAGGGTCACTGTCTCAAGTCTAGAGGGATCCTGAGGTCACTGGAGCAACAGGAAAGGGCTCTGGGAACCCAAATCAACTCGAGATGAGAGCTTTTCCCTGGCTTCAACTCAAGAGGAATACCAACTTTCCACAAGCACCTCAAGAGGAGGCTTTTCTCAGCTACAGGTATGTGAGAGGGACCCTGAGTTTGTGGCCTCAAGTGGAATGGACACCGAGATGCTCTGACTTGAAGTAAGGCCGGATATCCCTGCAGTGAATTGAATGCAGGCTCGTCTTGCATCTCCCAAGACGAAGGGATGTCTGAATCCCCTGTGGAGACCAAAGAGAAAGACCTAGTCCTCCGCCTCAACGCGAACGGAGGCCTCACATCCTTTGAAAACTCCAGAGGTCCGATCAGATCAATGCTTCCAAAGGAGTCAATGCCTGACTCCTCTTGCAAATGGATAGAAGTCCCAGGATCCCTGTGGCACGTGGAAAGGGACACTGGGTCTCGCGCCTCACGGGGAGCCGCGTCCCAATTGCCATGCCAAGACTCGAGGAGAATCCCGAGGTGTCCCTCGCACCTAGGCAGGAGTCCTGACGTCGCTGAACAAACACGTGTCTGGAAGGGCCCTCCCCGTCGTAACTCGAGAATATACCCCAGGTTCCGGCCGCAACTCGACAAAAACAATGACATTTCCCCCTCGTCGCGAGATGAGCCCCGATTCCCCTGCACTGCGTGCAGAGCAATTCCGTGTTCCCCATAAAACGTGAAAGGAGCCTTGATTTCCTTGATGGCACTCCAGAGAAAACCCAAGATCACTGTCTCAAGTCTAGAGGGATCCTGAGGTCACTGGAGCAACACGAAAGGGCTCTGTGGACCCCAAATCAACTCGAGATGAGAGCTTAGTCCCTGGCTTCGACTCAAGAGGAATACCAACTTTCCACAAGCACCTCAAGAGGAGGCTTCTCTCAGCTACAGGTACGTGAGAGGGACCCTGAGTTTGTGGCCTCAAGTGGAATGGACAGCGAGATGCTCTGACTCGAAGTAAGGCCGGATATCCCTGCAGTGAATTGAATGCAGGCTCGTCTTGCATCTCCCAAGACGAAGGGATGTCTTAATCCCCTGTGGAGACCACAGAGAAAGACCTAGTCCTCCGCCTCAACGCGACCGGAGGCCTGACATCCTTTGAAAACTCGAGAGGTCCGCGGAGATCAATGCTTCCAAAGGAGACGATGCCTGACGTCTCTTGAAAATAGATAGGAGTCCCAGGATCCCTGTGGCACGTGGAAAGGTACACTGGTTCTCCCGCCTCACGTGGAGACGCGTCCCAATTGCCATGCCAAGACTCGAGGAGAATCCCGAGTTGTCCCTCGCACCTAGGCAGGGGTCCTGACGTCGCTGAACAAATACGTGTCTGGAAGGGCCCTCCCCGTCGTAACTCGAGAATATACCCCAGGTTCCGGCCGCAACTCGAGAAAAACCATGAGACTTCCCCCTCGTCGCGAGATGAGGCCCGATTCCCCTGCACTGCGTGCAGAGCAATTCCGTGTTCCCCATCAAACGTGAAAGGAGCCTTGATTTCCTTGATGGCACTCTAGAGAAAACCCAAGATCACTGTCTCAAGTCTAGAGGGATCCTGAAGTCACTGGAGCAACACGAAAGCGCTCCGTGGACCCCAAATCAACTCGAGATGAGAGCTTAGTCCCTGGCTTCGACTCAGGAGGAATACCAACTTTCCACAAGCACCTCAAGAGGAGGCTTCTCTCAGCTACAGATATGTGAGAGGGACCCTGAGTTTGTGGCCTCAAGTGGAATGGACACCGAGATGCTCTGACTCGAAGTAAGGCTGGATATCCCTGCAGTGAATTGAATGCAGGCTCGTCTACATCTCCCAAGACGAAGAAACGTCTGAATACCCTGTGGAGACCACAGAGAAAGGCCTAGTCCTCCGCCTCAATGCGACCGGAGGCCTCACATCCTTTGAAAACTCGAGAGGTCCGCGGAGATCAATGCTTCCAAAAGAGACGATGCCTGACTTCTCTTTAAAATGGATAGGAGTCCCAGGATCCCTGTGGCACGTGGAAAGGGACCCTGGGTCTCATGTCTCACGTGGAGACGCGTCCGAAATGCCATGCCAAGACTCGAGGAGAATCCCGAGGTGTCCCTCGCACCTAGGCAGGAGTCCTGACGTCGCTGAACAAACACGTGTCTGGAAGGGCCCTCCCCATCATAACTCGAGAACATGCCCCAGGTTCCGGCCACAACTCGAGAAAACCATGAGACTTCCCCCTCGCCGCGAGATGAGGCCCGATTCCCCTGCACTGCATGCAGAGCAATTCCGTCTTCCACATCAAACGTGAAAGGAGCCTTGATTTCCTTGATGGCACTCCAGAGAAAACCCAGGGTCACTGTCTCAAGTCTAGAGGGATCCTGAGGTCACTGGAGCAACAGGAAAGGGCTCTGGGAACCCAAATCAACTCGAGATGAGAGCTTTTCCCTGGCTTCAACTCAAGAGGAATACCAACTTTCCACAAGCACCTCAAGAGGAGGCTTTTCTCAGCTACAGGTATGTGAGAGGGACCCTGAGTTTGTGGCCTCAAGTGGAATGGACACCGAGATGCTCTGACTTGAAGTAAGGCCGGATATCCCTGCAGTGAATTGAATGCAGGCTCGTCTTGCATCTCCCAAGACGAAGGGATGTCTGAATCCCCTGTGGAGACCAAAGAGAAAGACCTAGTCCTCCGCCTCAACGCGAACGGAGGCCCCAATCCTTTGAAAACTCGAGAGGTCCGATCAGATCAATGCTTCCAAAGGAGTCGATGCCTGACTCCTCTTGCAAATGGATAGAAGTCCCAGGATCCCTGTGGCACGTGGAAAGGGACACTGGGTCTCGCGCCTCACGGGGAGCCGCGTCCCAATTGCCATGCCAAGACTCGAGGAGAATCCCGAGGTGTCCCTCGCACCTAGGCAGGAGTCCTGACGTCGCTGAACAAACACGTGTCTGGAAGGGCCCTCCCCGTCGTAACTCGAGAATATACCCCAGGTTCCGGCCGCAACTCGAGAAAAACAGTGACATTTCCCCCTCGTCGCGAGATGAGCCCCGATTCCCCTGCACTGCGTGCAGAGCAATTCCGTGTTCCCCATAAAACGTGAAAGGAGCCTTGATTTCCTTGATGGCACTCCAGAGAAAACCCAAGATCACTGTCTCAAGTCTAGAGGGATCCTGAGGTCACTGGAGCAACACGAAAGGGCTCTGTGGACCCCAAATCAACTCGAGATGAGAGCTTAGTCCCTGGCTTCGACTCAAGAGGAATACCAACTTTCCACAAGCACCTCAAGAGGAGGCTTCTCTCAGCTACAGGTAGGTGAGAGGGACCCTGAGTTTGTGGCCTCAAGTGGAATGGACAGCGAGATGCTCTGACTCGAATTAAGGCTGGATATCCCTGCAGTGAATTGAATGCAGGCTCGTCTACATCTCCCAAGAAGAAGAAACGTCTGAATACCCTGTGGAGACCACAGAGAAAGGCCTAGTCCTCCGCTTCAATGCGACCGGAGGCCTCACATCCTTTGAAAACTCGAGAGGTCCGCGGAGATCAATGCTTCCAAAAGAGACGATGCCTGACTTCTCTTTAAAATGGATAGGAGTCCCAGGATCCCTGTGGCACGTGGAAAGGGACCCTGGGTCTCCCGACTCACGTGGAGACGCGTCCCAAATGCCATGCCAAGACTCGAGGAGAATCCCGAGGTGTCCCTCGCACCTAGGCAGGAGTCCTGACGTCGCTGAACAAACACGTGTCTGGAAGTGCCCTCCCCATCGTAACTCGAGAACATGCCCCAGGTTCCGGCCACAACTCGAGAAAACCATGAGACTTCCCCCTCGCCGCGAGATGAGGCCCGATTCCCCTGCACTGCATGCAGAGCAATTCCGTCTTCCACATCAAACGTGAAAGGAGCCTTGATTTCCTTGATGGCACTCCAGAGAAAACCCAGGGTCACTGTCTCAAGTTTAGAGGGATCCTGAGGTCACTGGAGCAACACGAAAGGGCTCCGGGAACCCAAATCAACTCGAGATGAGAGCTTTTCCCTGGCTTCAACTCAAGAGGAATACCAACTTTCCACAAGCACCTCAAGAGGAGGCTTTTCTCAGCTACAGGTATGTGAGAGGGACCCTGAGTTTGTGGCCTCAAGTGGAATGGACACCGAGATGCTCTGACTTGAAGTAAGGCCGGATATCCCTGCAGCGAATTGAATGCAGGCTCGTCTTGCATCTCCCAAGACGAAGGGATGTCTGAATCCCCTGTGGAGACCAAAGAGAAAGACCTAGTCCTCCGCCTCAACGCGAACGGAGGCCTCACATCCTTTGAAAACTCGAGAGGTCCGATCAGATCACTGCTTCCAAAGGAGTCGATGCCTGACTCCTCTTGCAAATGGATAGAAGTCCCAGGATCCCTGTGGCACGTGGAAAGGGACACTGGGTCTCCCGCCTCACGGGGAGGCGCGTCCCAATTGCCATGCCAAGACTCGAGGAGAATCCCGAGGTGTCCCTCGCACCTAGGCAGGAGTCCTGACGTCGCTGAACAAACACGTGTCTGGAAGGGCCCTCCCCATCGTAACTCGAGAGTATACCCCAGGTTCCGGCCGCAACTCGAGAAAAGCAATGACATTTCCCCCTCGTCGCTAGATGAGCCCCGATTCCCCTGCACTGCGTGCAGAGCAATTCCGTGTTCCCCATAAAACGTGAAAGGAGCCTTGATTTCCTTGATGGCACTCCAGAGAAAACCCAAGATCACTGTCTCAAGTCTAGAGGGATCCTGAGGTCACTGGAGCAACACGAAAGGGCTCTGTGGACCCCAAATCAACTCGAGATGAGAGCTTAGTCCCTGGCCTCGACTAAAGAGGAATACCAACTTTCCACAAGCACCTCAAGAGGAGGCTTCTCTCAGCTACAGGTAGGTGAGAGGGACCCTGAGTTTGTGGCCTCAAGTGGAATGGACAGCGAGATGCTCTGACTCGAAGTAAGGCCGGATATCCCTGCAGTGAATTGAATGCAGGCTCGTCTTGCATCTCCCAAGACGAAGGGATGTCTGAATCCCCTGTGGAGACCACAGAGAAAGACCTAGTCCTCCGCCTCAACGCGACCGGAGGCCTGACATCCTTTGAAAACTCGAGAGGTCCGCGGAGATCAATGCTTCCAAAGGAGACGATGCCTGACGTCTCTTGAAAATAGATAGGAGTCCCAGGATCCCTGTGGCACGTGGAAAGGTACCCTGGTTCTCCCGCCTCACGTGGAGACGCGTCCCAATTGCCATGCCAAGACTCGAGGAGAATCACGAGGTGTCCTTCGCACCTAGGCAGGAGTACTGACATCGCTGAACAAACATGTGTCTCGAAGGGCCCTCCCCGTCGTAACTCGAGAATATACCCCAGGTTCTGGCCGCAACTCGAGAAAAACCATAGGACTTCCCCCTCGCCGCGAGATGAGGCCCGATTCCCCTGCACTGCGTGCAGAGCAATTCCGTGTTCCACATGAAACGTGAAAGGAGCCTTGATTTCCTTGTTGGCACTCCAGAGAAAACCCAAGATCACTGTCTGAAGTCTAGAGGGATCCTGAGGTCACTGGAGCAACACGAAAGGGCTCCGTGGACCCCAAATCAACTCGAGATGAGAGCTTAGTCCTTGGCTTCAACTCAAGTGGAATACCAACTTTCCAAAAGCACCTCAAGAGGAGGCTTCTCTCAGCTACAGGTATGTGAGAGGAACCCTGAGTTTGTGGCCTCAAGTGGAATGGACACCGAGATGCTCTGACTCGAAGTAAGGCCGGATATCCCTGCAGTGAATTGAATGCAGGCTCGTCTTGCATCTCCCAAGACGAAGGGATGTCTGAATCCCCTGTGGAGACCACAGAGAAAGACCTAGTCCTCCGCCTCAATGCTATCGGAAGCCTCACATCCTTTGAGAACTCGAGAGGTCCGCGGAGATCAATGCTTCCAAAGGAGACGATGCCTGACTCCTCTTGAAAATGGATAGGAGTACCAGGATCCCTGTGGCACCTGGAAAGGGATCCTCGGTCTCCCGCCTCACGTGGAGACGCGTCCCCATTGCCATGCCAAGACTCGAGGAGAAATCGAGATGTCCCTCGAACCTAGGCAGGAGTCCTGACGTCGCTGAACAAACACGTGTCTGGAAGGGCCCTCGCCGTCGTAACTCGAGAATATACCCCAGGTTCCGGCCGCAACTTGAGAAAAACCATGAGACATCCCACTTGCCACGAGATGAGGCCCGATTCCCCTGCACTGTGTGCAGAGCAATTCCGTGTTCCACATCAAACTTGAAAGGAGACTTGATTTCATTGATGGCACTCCAGAGAAAACCCAAGATCACTGTCTCAAGTCTAGAGGGATCCTGAGGTCACTGTACCAACACGAAAGGGCTCCGTGGACCCCAAATCAACTCGAAATGAGAGCTTAGTCCCTGGCTTCGACTCAAGAGGAATACCAACTTTCCACAAGCACCTCAAGAGGAGGCTTCTCTCAGCTACAGGTAAGTGAGAGGGCCCCTGAGTTTGTGGCCTCAAGTGGAATGGACACCGAGATGCTCTGACTGGAAGTAAGGCCGGATATCCCTGCAGTGAATTGAATGCAGGCTCGTCTTGTATCTCCCAAGACGAAGGGATGTCTGAATCCCCTGTGGAGACCGCAGAGAAAGACCTAATTCTCCGCCTCAATGCGACCGGAGGCCTCACATCCTTTGAAAACTCGAGAGGTCCGCGGAGATCAATGCTTCCAAAAGAGACGATGCCTGACTTCTCTTTAAAATGGATAGGAGTCCCAGGATCCCTGTGGCACGTGGAAAGGGACCCTGGGTCTCCCGACTCACGGGGAGACGCGTCCCAAATGCCATGCCAAGACTCGAGGAGAATCCCGAGGTGTCCCTCCCACCTAGGCAGGAGTCCTGACGTCGCTGAACAAACACGTTTCTGGAAGGGCCCTCCCCATCGTAACTCGAGAACATGCCCCAGGTTCCGGCCACAACTCGAGAAAACCATGAGACTTCCCCCTCGCCGCGAGATGAGGCCCGATTCCCCTGCACTGCATGCAGAGCAATTCCGTCTTCCACATCAAACGTGAAAGGAGCCTTGATTTCCTTGATGGCACTCCAGAGAAAACCCAGGTTCACTGTCTCAAGTCTAGAGGGATCCTGAGGTCACTGGAGCAATACGAAAGGGCTCCGGGAACCCAAATCAACTCGAGATGAGAGCTTTTCCCTGGCTTCAACTCAAGAGGAATACCAACTTTCCACAAGCACCTCTAGAGGAGGCTTTTCTCAGCTACAGGTATGTGAGAGGGACCCTGAGTTTGTGGCCTCAAGTGGAATGGACACCGAGATGCTCTGACTTGAAGTAAGGCCGGATATCCCTGCAGTGAATTGAATGCAGGCTCGTCTTGCATCTCCCAAGACGAAGGGATGTCTGAATCCCCTGTGGAGACCAAAGAGAAAGACCTAGTCCTCCGCCTCAACGCGAACGGAGGCCTCACATCCTTTGAAAACTCGAGAGGTCCGATCAGATCAATGCTTCCAAAGGAGACGATGCCTGACGTCTCTTGAAAATAGATAGGAGTCCCAGGATCCCTGTGGCACGTGGAAAGGTACCCTGGTTCTCCCGCCTCACGTGGAGACGCGTCCCAATTGCCATGCCAAGACTCGAGGAGAATCCCGAGGTGTCCTTCGCACCTAGGCAGGAGTCCTGACATCGCTGAACAAACATGTGTCTCGAAGGGCCCTCCCTGTCGTAACTCGAGAATATACCCCAGGTTCTGGCCGCAACTCGAGAAAAACCAGAGGACTTCCCCCTCGCCGCGAGATGAGGCCCGATTCCCCTTCTCTGCATGCAGAGCAATTCCGTGTTCCACATCAAAGTTGAAAGGAGCCTTGATTTCCTTGATGGCACTCCAGAGAGTATCCAAGGTCACTGTCTCAAGTCTAGAGGGATCCTGAGGTCACTGTAGCAACACGAAAGGGCTCCATGGACCCCAAATCAACTCGAGATGAGAGCTTAGTCCCTTGCTTCGACTCAAGAGGAATACCAACTTTCCACAAGCACCTCAAGAGGAGGCTTCTCTCAGCTACAGGTATGTGAGACGGACCCTGAGTTTATGGCCTCAAGTGGAATGGACACCGAGATGCTCTGACTCGAAGTAAGGCCGGATATCCCTGCAGTGTATTGAATGCAGGCTCGTCTTGCATCTCCCAAGATGAATGGATGTCTGAATCCCCTGTGGAGAACACAGAGAAAGACCTAGTTCTCCGCCTCATCGCGACGGGAGGCCTCACATCCTTTGAAAACTCGAGAGGTCTCCGGAGATCAATGCTTCCAAAGGAGACGATGCCTGACTCTTCTTGAAAATGGATAGGAGTCCCAGGATCCCTTTGGCACCTGAAAAGGGACCCTGGGTCTCCCGCCTCACGTGGAGACCCGTCCCAATTGCCATGCCAAGACTCGAGGAGAATCCCGAGGTGTCCCTCGCACCTAGGCAGGAGTCCTGACGTCGCTGAACAAACACGTGTCTGGAAGGGGCCTCCCCGTCGTAACTCGAGAATATACCCCAGGTTCCGGCCGCAACTCGAGAAAAACCATGAGACTTCCCCCTCGCCGCGAGATGAGGCCCGGTTCCCCTGCACTGCATGCAGAGCAATTCCGTGTTCCACATCAAAGTTGAAAGGAGCCTTGATTTCCTTGATGGAACTCCAGAGAGTATCCAAGGTCACTGTCTCAAGTCTAGAGCGATCCTGAGGTCACTGTAGCAACACGAAAGGGCTCCGTGGACCCCAAATCAACTCGAGATGAGAGCTTAGTCCCTTGCTTCGACTCAAGAGGAATACCAACTTTCCACAAGCACCTCAAGAGGAGGCTTCTCTCAGCTACAGGTATGTGAGACGGACCCTGAGTTTATGCCCCCAAGTGGAATGGACACCGAGATGCTCTGACTCGAAGTAAGGCCGGATATCCCTGCAGTGTATTGAATGCAGGCTCGTCTTGCATCTCCCAAGATGAATGGATGTCTGAATCCCCTGTGGAAAACACAGAGAAAGACCTAGTTCTCCGCCTCATCGCGACGGGAGGCCTCACATCCTTTGAAAACTCGAGAGGACTGCGGAGATCAATGCTTCCGAAGGAGACGTTGCCTGACTCCTCTTGAAAATGCATAGGAGTCCCAGGATCCCTGTGGCACGTGGAAAGGGACCCTGGGTCTCGCGCCTCACGTGGAGACGCGTCCCAATTGCCATGTCAAGACTCGAGGAGAATCCCGAGGTGTCCCTCGCACCTAGGCAGGAGTCCTGACGTCGCTGAACAAACACATGTCTGGAAGGGCCCTCCCCGTCGTAACTCGAGAATATACCCCAGGTTCCGGCCGCAACTCGAGAATAACCATGAGACTTCCCCCTCGCCGCGAGATGAGGCCCGATTCCCCTGCACTGCGTGCAGAGCAATTCCGTGATCCACATCAAAGGTGAAAGGGGCCTTGATTTCCTTGATGGCACTCCAGAGAAATCCCAAGATCACTGTCTCAAGTCTAGAGGGGTCCTGAGGTCACTGGAGCAACAAGAAAGGGCTCCGTGGACCCCAAATCACCTCGAGATGAGAGCTTATTCCCTGGTTTCGACTCAAGAGGAATACCAACTTTCCACAAGCACCTCAAGAGGAGGCTTCTCTCAGCTACAGGTATGTGAGAGGGACCCTTAGTTTGTGGCCTCAAGTGGAATGGACACCGAGATGCTCTGACTCGAAGTAAGGCCGGATATCCCTGCAGTGAATTGAATGCAGGCTCGTCTTGCATCTCCCAAGACAAAGGGATGTCTGAATCCCCTGTGGAGACCACAGAGAAAGACCTAGTTCTCGCCACATTGCGACCGGAGTACTCACATCCTTTGAAAATTCGAGAGGTCCGCGGAGATCAATGCTTCCAAAGGAGACGATGCCTGACTCATCTTGAAAATGGATAGGAGTCCCAGGATCCCTGTGGCACGTGGAAAGGGACCCTGGGTCTCCCGCCTCACGTGGAGACGCGTCCCAATTGCCATGCCAGGATTGGAAGAGAATCTCGAGGTGTCCCTCACACCTAGGCAGGAGTTCTGACGTCGCTGAAGAAACACGTGTCTGGAAGGGCCCTCCCCGTCGTAACTCGAGAATATACAACAGGTTCCGGCTGCAACTCGAGAAAAACCATGAGACTTCCCCCTCGCCGCGAGATGAGGCCCGATTCCCCTGCACTGCGTGCAGAGCAATTCCGTGTTCCACATCAAACGTGAAAGGAGCCTTGATTTCCTTGATGGCACTCCAGAGAAAACCCAAGATAACTGTCTCAAGTCTAGAGGGATCCTGAGGACACTGTAGCAACACGAAAGTGCTCCGTGGACACCAAATCAACTCGAGATGAGAGCTTAGTCCCTTGCTTCGACTCAAGAGGAATACCAACTTTCCACACGCACCTCAAGAGGAGGCTTCTCTCAGCTATAGGTATGTTAGAGGGACCCTGAATTTGTGGCCTCAAGTGGAATGGACACCGAGATGCTCTGACTCGAACTAAGGCCGGATATCCCTGCAGTGAATTGAATGCAGGCTCGTCTTGCATCTCCCAAGACGAAGGGATGTCTGAATCCCCTGTGGAGACCACAGAGAAAGAACTAGTTCTCCGCATCATCGCGACCGGAGGTCTCACATCCTTTGAAAATTCGAGAGGTCCGCGGAGATCAGTGCGTCCAAAGGAGACGATGCCTGAGTCCTCTTGAAAATGGATAGGTGTCCCAGGATCACTTTGGCACGTGAAAAGGGACCCTGTGTCTCCCGCCTCACGTGGAGACCCGTCCCAATTGCCATGCCAAGACTTGGGGAGAATACCGAGGTGTCCTTCGAACCTAGGCCGGAGTCCTGACGTCGCTGAACAAACACGTGTCTGGAAGGGCCCTCCCCGTCGTAACTCGAGAATATAGCCTAGGTTCCGGCTGCAACTCGAGAAAAACCATGAGACTTCTCCCTCGCCGTGAGATGAGGCCCGATTCCCCTGCTCTGCGTGCAGAGCAATTCCGTGTTCCACATCAAACGTGAAAGGAGCCTTGATTTCCTTGATGTCACTCCAGAGAAAACCCAAGATCACTGGCTCTAGTCTAGAGGGATCCTGAGGTCACTGTAGCAACAGGAAAGGGCTCCGTGGACCCCAAATCAACTAGAGATGAGAGCTTAGTCCCTGGCTTCGACTCAAGAGTAATTCCAACTTTCCACAAGCACCTCAAGAGGAGGCTTCTCTCAGCTACAGGTATGTGAGAGGGACCCTGAGTTTGTGGCCTCAAGTGGAATGGACACCGAGATGCTCTGACTCGAAGTAAGGCCGGATATCCCTGCAGTGAATTGAATGCAGGCTCGTCTTGCATCTCCCAAGACGAAGGGACGTCTGAATCCCCTGTGGAGACCACTGAGAAAGACCTAGTTCTTCGCCTCATCGCGACCGGAGGCCTCACGTCCTTTGAAAATTCGATAGGTCCGCGGAGATCAATGCTTCCAAAGGAGACGATGCCTGACTCCTCTTTAAAATGGATAGGAGTCCCAGGATCCGTGTGGCACGTGGAAAGGGACCCTGGGTCTCCCGCCTCACGTTTAGGCGCGTCCCAGTTGCCATGCCAAGATTCGAGGAGAATCTCAAGGTGTCCCTCGCACCTAGGCAGGAGTCCTGACGTCGCTGAACAAATACGTGTCTGGAAGGGCCCCCCCCCCCGTCGAAACTCGAGAATATACCCCAGGTTCCGGCCGCAACTCGAGAAAAACCATGAGGCTTCCCCCTCGCCGCGAGATGAGGCCCGATTCCCCTGCACTGCGTGCAGAGCAATTCCGTGTTCCACATCAAACGTGAAAAGAGCCTTGATTTCCTTGATGGCACTCCAGAGAAAACCCAAGATCACTGTCTCAAGTCTAGAGGGATCCTGAGGTCACTGTAGCAACACGAAAGGGCTCCGTGGACCCCAAATAAACTCGAGTTGAGAGCTTAGTCCCTGGCTTCGACTCAAGAGGAATGACAACTTTCCACAAGTACATCAAAAGGAGGCTTCTCTCAGCTACTTGTATGTGAGAGGGACCCTGAGTTTGTGGCCTCAAGTGGAATGGACACCGAGATGCTCTGACTTATAAGGCCGGATATCCCTGCAGTGAAATGAATGCAGGCTCGTCTTGCATCTCCCAAGACGAAGGGATGTTTGAATCCCCCGTGGAGACCACAGAGAAAGACATAGTTCTCCGCCACATCGCCACCACAGGCCTCACATCCTTTGAAAACTCGAGAGGTCCGCGGAGATCAATGCTTCCAAAGGAGACGATGCATGACTCCTCTTGAAAATGGATAGGAGTCCCATGATCCCTGTGGCACGTGGAAAGGGACCCTGGGTCTCCCGCCTCACGTGGAGACGCGTCCCAATTGCCATGCCAAGACTCGAGGAGAATCCCGAGGTGTCCCTCGCACCTAGGCAGGAGTCCTGACGTCGCTGAACAAACACGTGTCTGGAAGGGCCCTCCCCGTCATAACTCGAGAATATACCCCAGGTTCCGACCGCAACTCGAGAAAAACCATGAGACTTCCCCCTCGCCGCGAGATGAGGCCTGATTCCCCTGCACTGCGTGCAGAGCAATTCCGTGTTCCACATCAAACGTGAAAGGAGCCTTGATTTCCTTGATGGCACTCCAGAGGAAACCCAAGATCACTGTCTCAAGTCTAGAGGGATCCTGAGGTCACTGGAGCAACAGGAAAGGGCTCCGTGGACCCCAAATCAACTCGAGATGAGAGCTTAGTCCCTGGCTTCGACTCAAGAGGAATACCAACTTTCCACAAGCACCTCAAGAGGAGGCTTCTCTCAGGTACAGGAAGGTGAGAGGGACCCTGAGTTTGTGGCCTCAAGTGGAATGGACACCGAGATGCGCTGACTCGAAGTAAGGCCGGATATCCCTGCAGTGAAGTGAATGCAGGCTCGTCTTGCATCTCCCAAGACGAAGGTATGTCTGAATCCCATGAGGAGACCACAGAGAAAGACCTAGTCCTCCGCCTCATCGCGACCGGAGGCCTCACATCCTTTGCAACCTCGAGAGGTCCGCGGAGATCAAAGCTTCCAAAGGAGACGATGCCTGACTCCTCTTGAAAATGGATAAGAGTCCCAGGATCCCTGTGGCACGTGGAAAGGGACCCTGGGTCTCCCGCCTCACGTGGAGACGCGTCCCAATTGCAATGCCAAGACTCGAGGAGAATCCCGAAATGTCCCTCGCACCTAGGCCGGAGTCCTGACGTCGCTGAACAAACACGGGTCTGGAAGGGCCCTCCCCGTCGTAACTCGAGAATATACCCCAGGTTCCGGCCGCAACTCGAGAAAAACAATGAGCCTTCCCCCTCGCCGCGAGATGAGGCCCGATTCCCCTGCACTGTGTGCAGAGCAATTTCGTGTTCCACATCAAACGTGAAAGGAGCCTTGTTTTCCCTGATGCCACTCCAGAGAAAACCCAAAGTCACTGTCACATGTCTAGAGCGATCCTGAGGTAACTGGAGCAACACGAAAGGGCTCCGTGGACCCCAAATCAACTCGAAATGAGAGCTTAGTCCCTGGCTTCGACTCAAGAGGAATACCAACTTTCCACAAGCACCTCAAGAGGAGGCTTCTCTCAGCTACAGTTATGAGAGAGGGACCCTGAGTTTGTGGCCTCAAGTGGAATGGACACCGAGATGCTCTGACTCGAAGTAAGGCCGGATATCCCTGCAGTGAATTGAATGCAGGCTCGTCTTGCATCTCCCAAGATGAAGGGATGTCTGAATCCCCTGTGGAGACCACAGAGAAAGACCTAGTCCTCCGCCTCAACGCGAACGGAGGCCTCACATCCTTTTAAAACTCGAGAGGTCCGCGGAGATCAATGCTTCCAAAGGAGACGATGCCTGATTCCTCTTGAAAATGGATAGGAGTCCCAGGATCCCTGTGGCACGTGGAAAGGAACCCTGGGTCTGCCGCCTCACGTGGAGACGCGTCCCAATTGCATTGCCAGGACTCGAGGAGAATCCCGAGGTGTCCCTCGCACCTAGGCAGGAGTCCTGACGTCGCTGAACAAACACGTGTCTGGAAGGGCCCTCCCCGTCGTAACTCGAGAATATACCCCAGGTTCCGGCCGCAACTCGAGAAAAACCATGAGGCTTCCCCCTCGCCGCGAGATGAGGCCCGATTCCCCTGCACTGCGTGCAGAGCAATTCCGTGTTCCACATCAAACGTGAAAAGAGCCTTGATTTCCTTGATGGCACTCCAGAGAAAACCCAAGATCACTGTCTCAAGTCTAGAGGGATCCTGAGGTCACTGTAGCAACACGAAAGGGCTCCGTGGACCCCAAATAAACTCGAGTTGAGAGCTTAGTCCCTGGCTTCGACTCAAGAGGAATGACAACTTTCCACAAGTACATCAAAAGGAGGCTTCTCTCAGCTACTTGTATGTGAGAGGGACCCTGAGTTTGTGGCCTCAAGTGGAATGGACACCGAGATGCTCTGACTTATAAGGCCGGATATCCCTGCAGTGAAATGAATGCAGGCTCGTCTTGCATCTCCCAAGACGAAGGGATGTTTGAATCCCCCGTGGAGACCACAGAGAAAGACATAGTTCTCCGCCACATCGCCACCACAGGCCTCACATCCTTTGAAAACTCGAGAGGTCCGCGGAGATCAATGCTTCCAAAGGAGACGATGCATGACTCCTCTTGAAAATGGATAGGAGTCCCATGATCCCTGTGGCACGTGGAAAGGGACCCTGGGTCTCCCGCCTCACGTGGAGACGCGTCCCAATTGCCATGCCAAGACTCGAGGAGAATCCCGAGGTGTCCCTCGCACCTAGGCAGGAGTCCTGACGTCGCTGAACAAACACGTGTCTGGAAGGGCCCTCCCCGTCATAACTCGAGAATATACCCCAGGTTCCGACCGCAACTCGAGAAAAACCATGAGACTTCCCCCTCGCCGCGAGATGAGGCCTGATTCCCCTGCACTGCGTGCAGAGCAATTCCGTGTTCCACATCAAACGTGAAAGGAGCCTTGATTTCCTTGATGGCACTCCAGAGGAAACCCAAGATCACTGTCTCAAGTCTAGAGGGATCCTGAGGTCACTGGAGCAACAGGAAAGGGCTCCGTGGACCCCAAATCAACTCGAGATGAGAGCTTAGTCCCTGGCTTCGACTCAAGAGGAATACCAACTTTCCACAAGCACCTCAAGAGGAGGCTTCTCTCAGGTACAGGAAGGTGAGAGGGACCCTGAGTTTGTGGCCTCAAGTGGAATGGACACCGAGATGCGCTGACTCGAAGTAAGGCCGGATATCCCTGCAGTGAAGTGAATGCAGGCTCGTCTTGCATCTCCCAAGACGAAGGTATGTCTGAATCCCATGAGGAGACCACAGAGAAAGACCTAGTCCTCCGCCTCATCGCGACTGGAGGCCTCACATCCTTTGCAACCTCGAGAGGTCCGCGGAGATCAAAGCTTCCAAAGGAGACGATGCCTGACTCCTCTTGAAAATGGATAAGAGTCCCAGGATCCCTGTGGCACGTGGAAAGGGACCCTGGGTCTCCCGCCTCACGTGGAGACGCGTCCCAATTGCAATGCCAAGACTCGAGGAGAATCCCGAAATGTCCCTCGCACCTAGGCCGGAGTCCTGACGTCGCTGAACAAACACGGGTCTGGAAGGGCCCTCCCCGGCGTAACTCGAGAATATACCCCAGGTTCCGGCCGCAACTCGAGAAAAACAATGAGCCTTCCCCCTCGCCGCGAGATGAGGCCCGATTCCCCTGCACTGTGTGCAGAGCAATTTCGTGTTCCACATCAAACGTGAAAGGAGCCTTGTTTTCCCTGATGCCACTCCAGAGAAAACCCAAAGTCACTGTCACATGTCTAGAGCGATCCTGAGGTAACTGGAGCAACACGAAAGGGCTCCGTGGACCCCAAATCAACTCGAAATGAGAGCTTAGTCCCTGGCTTCGACTCAAGAGGAATACCAACTTTCCACAAGCACCTCAAGAGGAGGCTTCTCTCAGCTACAGTTATGAGAGAGGGACCCTGAGTTTGTGGCCTCAAGTGGAATGGACACCGAGATGCTCTGACTCGAAGTAAGGCCGGGTATCCCTGCAGTGAATTGAATGCAGGCTCGTCTTGCATCTCCCAAGATGAAGGGATGTCTGAATCCCCTGTGGAGACCACAGAGAAAGACCTAGTCCTCCGCCTCAACGCGAACGGAGGCCTCACATCCTTTTAAAACTCGAGAGGTCCGCGGAGATCAATGCTTCCAAAGGAGACGATGCCTGATTCCTCTTGAAAATGGATAGGAGTCCCAGGATCCCTGTGGCACGTGGAAAGGAACCGTGGGTCTGCCGCCTCACGTGGAGACGCGTCCCAATTGCATTGCCAGGACTCGAGGAGAATCCCGAGGTGTCCCTCGCACCTAGGCAGGAGTCCTGACGTCGCTGAACAAACACGTGTCTGGAAGGGCCCTCCCCGTCGTAACTCGAGAATATACCCCAGGTTCCGGCCGCAACTCGAGAAAAACCATGAGGCTTCCCCCTCGCCGCGAGATGAGGCCCGATTCCCCTGCACTGCGTGCAGAGCAATTCCGTGTTCCACATCAAACGTGAAAAGAGCCTTGATTTCCTTGATGGCACTCCAGAGAAAACCCAAGATCACTGTCTCAAGTCTAGAGGGATCCTGAGGTCACTGTAGCAACACGAAAGGGCTCCGTGGACCCCAAATAAACTCGAGTTGAGAGCTTAGTCCCTGGCTTCGACTCAAGAGGAATGACAACTTTCCACAAGTACATCAAAAGGAGGCTTCTCTCAGCTACTTGTATGTGAGAGGGACCCTGAGTTTGTGGCCTCAAGTGGAATGGACACCGAGATGCTCTGACTTATAAGGCCGGATATCCCTGCAGTGAAATGAATGCAGGCTCGTCTTGCATCTCCCAAGACGAAGGGATGTTTGAATCCCCCGTGGAGACCACAGAGAAAGACATAGTTCTCCGCCACATCGCCACCACAGGCCTCACATCCTTTGAAAACTCGAGAGGTCCGCGGAGATCAATGCTTCCAAAGGAGACGATGCATGACTCCTCTTGAAAATGGATAGGAGTCCCATGATCCCTGTGGCACGTGGAAAGGGACCCTGGGTCTCCCGCCTCACGTGGAGACGCGTCCCAATTGCCATGCCAAGACTCGAGGAGAATCCCGAGGTGTCCCTCGCACCTAGGCAGGAGTCCTGACGTCGCTGAACAAACACGTGTCTGGAAGGGCCCTCCCCGTCATAACTCGAGAATATACCCCAGGTTCCGACCGCAACTCGAGAAAAACCATGAGACTTCCCCCTCGCCGCGAGATGAGGCCTGATTCCCCTGCACTGCGTGCAGAGCAATTCCGTGTTCCACATCAAACGTGAAAGGAGCCTTGATTTCCTTGATGGCACTCCAGAGGAAACCCAAGATCACTGTCTCAAGTCTAGAGGGATCCTGAGGTCACTGGAGCAACAGGAAAGGGCTCCGTGGACCCCAAATCAACTCGAGATGAGAGCTTAGTCCCTGGCTTCGACTCAAGAGGAATACCAACTTTCCACAAGCACCTCAAGAGGAGGCTTCTCTCAGGTACAGGAAGGTGAGAGGGACCCTGAGTTTGTGGCCTCAAGTGGAATGGACACCGAGATGCGCTGACTCGAAGTAAGGCCGGATATCCCTGCAGTGAAGTGAATGCAGGCTCGTCTTGCATCTCCCAAGACGAAGGTATGTCTGAATCCCATGAGGAGACCACAGAGAAAGACCTAGTCCTCCGCCTCATCGCGACCGGAGGCCTCACATCCTTTGCAACCTCGAGAGGTCCGCGGAGATCAAAGCTTCCAAAGGAGACGATGCCTGACTCCTCTTGAAAATGGATAAGAGTCCCAGGATCCCTGTGGCACGTGGAAAGGGACCCTGGGTCTCCCGCCTCACGTGGAGACGCGTCCCAATTGCAATGCCAAGACTCGAGGAGAATCCCGAAATGTCCCTCGCACCTAGGCCGGAGTCCTGACGTCGCTGAACAAACACGGGTCTGGAAGGGCCCTCCCCGTCGTAACTCGAGAATATACCCCAGGTTCCGGCCGCAACTCGAGAAAAACAATGAGCCTTCCCCCTCGCCGCGAGATGAGGCCCGATTCCCCTGCACTGTGTGCAGAGCAATTTCGTGTTCCACATCAAACGTGAAAGGAGCCTTGTTTTCCCTGATGCCACTCCAGAGAAAACCCAAAGTCACTGTCACATGTCTAGAGCGATCCTGAGGTAACTGGAGCAACACGAAAGGGCTCCGTGGACCCCAAATCAACTCGAAATGAGAGCTTAGTCCCTGGCTTCGACTCAAGAGGAATACCAACTTTCCACAAGCACCTCAAGAGGAGGCTTCTCTCAGCTACAGTTATGAGAGAGGGACCCTGAGTTTGTGGCCTCAAGTGGAATGGACACCGAGATGCTCTGACTCGAAGTAAGGCCGGATATCCCTGCAGTGAATTGAATGCAGGCTCGTCTTGCATCTCCCAAGATGAAGGGATGTCTGAATCCCCTGTGGAGACCACAGAGAAAGACCTAGTCCTCCGCCTCAACGCGAACGGAGGCCTCACATCCTTTTAAAACTCGAGAGGTCCGCGGAGATCAATGCTTCCAAAGGAGACGATGCCTGATTCCTCTTGAAAATGGATAGGAGTCCCAGGATCCCTGTGGCACGTGGAAAGGAACCCTGGGTCTGCCGCCTCACGTGGAGACGCGTCCCAATTGCATTGCCAGGACTCGAGGAGAATCCCGAGGTGTCCCTCGCACCTAGGCAGGAGTCCTGACGTCGCTGAACAAACACGTGTCTGGAAGGGCCCTCCCCGTCGTAACTCGAGAATATACCCCAGGTTCCGACCGCAACTCGAGAAAAACCATGAGACTTCCCCCTCGCCGCGAGATGAGGCCGGATTACCATGCACTGCGTGCAGAGCAATTCCGTGTTCCACATCAAGCCTGAAAGGAGCCTTGATTTCCTTGATGGCACTCCAGAGAAAACCCAAGATCACTGTCTCAAGTCTAGAGGGATCCTGAGGTCACTGTAGCAACATGAAAGGGCTCCGTGGAACCCAAATCAACTCGAGATGAGAGCTTAGTCCCTGGCTTCGACTCAAGAGGAATACCAACTTTCCACAAGCACCTCAAGAGGAGGCTTCTCTCAGCTACAGGTAGGTGAGAGGGACCCTGAGTTTGTGGCCTCAAGTGGAATGGACACCGAGATGCTCTGACTCGAAGTAAGGCCGGATATCCCTGCAGTGAAGTGAAAGCAGGCTCGTCTTGCATCTCCCAAGACGAAGGTATATTTGAATACCCTGGGGAGACCACAGAGAAAGACCTAGTCCTCCGCCTCATCGCGACCGGAGGCCTCACATCCTTTGAAAACTCGAGAGGTCCGCGGAGATCAATGCTTCCAAAGGAGACGATGCCTGACTCCTCTTGAAAATGGATTGGAGTCCCAGGATCCCTGTGGAACGTGGAAAGGGACCCTGGGTCTCCCGCCTCACGTGGAGACGCGTACCAATTGCCATGCCAAGACTCGAGGAGAATCCCGAGGTGTCCCTCGCACCTCGTCAGGAGGCTTGAAGACGCTGAATAGACACGTGTCCGGAAGGGCCCTCCCAGTCGTAACTCGAGAATATACACCAAGTTCCGGCCGCAACTCGAGAAAAACCATGAGACTTCCCCCTCGTCGCGATATGAGGCCCGATTCCCCTGCATTGCGTGCAGAGGAATTCCGTGTTCCACATCAAACGTGAAAGGAGCCTTGATTTCCTTTATGGCACTCCAGAGAAAACCCAAGATCACTGTCTCAAGTGTAGAGGGATCCTGAGGTCACTAGAGCAACACGAAAGGGCTCCGTGGACCCCAAATCAACTCGAGATTGGAGCTTAGTCCCTGGCTTCGACTCAAGAGGAATACCAACTTTCCACAAGCACCTCAAGAGGAGGCTTCTCTCAGCTACAGGTATGTGAGAGGGACCCTGAGTTTGTGGCCTCAAGTGGAATGGACACCGAGATGCTCTGACTCGAAGTAAGGCCGGATATCCCTGCAGTGAATTGAATGCAGGCTCGTCTTGCATCTTCCAAAAAAAAGTGATGTCTGAATACCCTGTGGAGACCACAGAGAAAGACCTAGTCTCCGCCTCATCGCGACTGGAGGCCTCACATCCTTTGAAAACTCTAGAGGTCCGCGGAGATCAATGCTTCCAAAGGAGACGATGCCTGAATCCTCTTGAAAATGGATAGGAGTCTCAGGATCCCTGTGGCACGTGGAAAGGGACACTATGTCTCCCGCCTCACGTGGAGACGCGTCCCAATTGCCATGCCAAGACTCGAGGAGAATCCAGAGGTGTCCCTCGCACCTAGGCAGGAGTCCTGACGTCGCTGAACAAACAGGTGTCTGGAAGGGCCCTCCCCGTCGTAACTCGAGAATATACCCCAGCTTCAGGCCGCAACTCGAGAAAAACCATGAGACTTCCCCCTCGCCGCGAGATGAGGCTCGATTCCCCTGCACTGCGTGCAGAGCAATTCCGTGTTCCACATCAGGCCTGAAAGGAGCCTTGATTTCCTTGATGGCACTCCAGAGAAAACCCAAGATCACTGTCTCAAGTCTAGAAGGATCCTGAGGCCACTGTAGCAGCATGAAAGGGCTCCGTGGACCCCAAATCAACTCGAGATGAGAGCTTAGTCCCTGGCTTCGACTTAAGAGGAATACCAACTTTCCACAAGCACCTCAAGAGGAGGCTTCTCTCAGCTACAGTTATGAGAGAGGAACCCTGAGTTTGTGGCCTCAAGTGGAATGGACACCGAGATGCTCTGACTCGAAGTAAGGCCGGATATCCCAGCAGTGAATTGAAAGCAGGCTCGTCTTCCATCTACAAAGACGAAGGGATGTCTGAATCCCCTGTGGAGGCCACAGAGAAAGACCTAGTCCTCCGCCTCATCGCGACCGGAGGCCTCACATCCTTTGAAAACTCGAGAGGTCTGCGGAGATCAATGCTTCCAAAGGAGACGATGCCTGACTCCTCTTGAAAATGGATAGGTGTCCCAGGATCCCTGTGGCACGTGGAAAGGGACCCTGGGTCTCCCGCCTCACGTGGAGACGCGTCCCAATTGCCATGAAAAGACTCGAGGAGAATCCCGAGGTGTCCCTCGCACCTAGGCCGGAGTCCTGACGTCGCTGAACAAACACGTGTCTGGAAGGGCCCTCCCCATCGTAACTCGAGAATATACCCCAGGTTCCGGCCGCAACACGAGAAAAACCATGAGACTTCCCCCTCGCCGCGAGATGAGGCCCGATTCCCCTGCACTGCGTGCAGAGCAATTCCATGTTCCACATCAAACGTGAAAGGAGCCTTGATTTCCCTGATGTCACTCCAGAGAAAACCCAAAGTCACTGTCCCAAGTCTAGAGGGATCCTGAGGTCACTGGAGCAACACGAAAGGGCTCCGTGGACCCAAAATCAACTCGAGATGAGAGCTTTGTCCCTGGCTTCGACTCAAGAGGAATACCAACTATCCACAAGCACCTCAAGAGGAGTCTTCTCTCAGCTACAGGTATGTGAGAGGGACCCTGAGTTTGTGGCCTCAAGTGGAATGGACACCGAGATGCTCTGACTTGAAGTAAGGCCGGATATCCCTGCAGCGAATTGAATGCAGGCTCGTCTTGCATCTCCCAAGACGAAGGGATGTCTGAATCCCCTGTGGAGACCAAAGAGAAAGACCTAGTCCTCCGCCTCAACGCTAACGGAGGCCTCACATCCTTTGAAAACTCGAGAGGTCCGATCAGATCACTGCTTCCAAAGGAGTCGATGCCTGACTCCTCTTGCAAATGGATAGAAGTCCCAGGATCCCTGTGGCACGTGGAAAGGGACACTGGGTCTCCCGCCTCACGGGGAGGCGCGTCCCAATTGCCATGCCAAGACTCGAGGAGAATCCCGAGGTGTCCCTCGCACCTAGGCAGGAGTCCTGACGTCGCTGAACAAACACGTGTCTGGAAGGGCCCTCCCCGTCGTAACTCGAGAATATACCCCATGTTCCGGCCGCAACTCGAGAAAAGCAATGACATTTCCCCCTCTTCGCTAGATGAGCCCCGATTCCCCTCCACTGCGTGCAGAGCAATTCCGTGTTCCCCATAAAACGTGAAAGGAGCCTTGATTTCCTTGATGGCACTCCAGAGAAAACCCAAGATCACTGTCTCAAGTCTAGAGGGATCCTGAGGTCACTGGAGCAACACGAAAGGGCTCTGTGGACCCCAAATCAACTCGAGATGAGAGCTTAGTCCCTGGCCTCGACTCAAGAGGAATACCAACTTTCCACAAGCACCTCAAGAGGAGGCTTCTCTCAGCTACAGGTAGGTGAGAGGGACCCTGAGTTTGTGGCCTCAAGTGGAATGGACAGCGAGATGCTCTGACTCGAAGTAAGGCCGGATATCCCTGCAGTGAATTGAATGCAGGCTCGTCTTGCATCTCCCAAGACGAAGGGATGTCTGAATCCCCTGTGGAGACCACAGAGAAAGACCTAGTCCTCCGCCTCAACGCGACCGGAGGCCTGACATCCTTTGAAAACTCGAGAGGTCCGCGGAGATCAATGCTTCCAAAGGAGACGATGCCTGACGTCTCTTGAAAATAGATAGGAGTCCCAGGATCCCTGTGGCACGTGGAAAGGTACCCTGGTTCTCCCGCCTCACGTGGAGACGCGTCCCAATTGCCATGCCAAGACTCGAGGAGAATCCCGAGGTGTCCTTCGCACCTAGGCAGGAGTACTGACATCGCTGAACAAACATGTGTCTCGAAGGGCCCTCCCCGTCGTAACTCGAGAATATACCCCAGGTTCTGGCCGCAACTCGAGAAAAACCATAGGACTTCCCCCTCGCCGCGAGATGAGGCCCGATTCCCCTGCACTGCGTGCAGAGCAATTCCGTGTTCCACATGAAACGTGAAAGGAGCCTTGATTTCCTTGTTGGCACTCCAGAGAAAACCCAAGATCACTGTCTGAAGTCTAGAGGGATCCTGAGGTCACTGGAGCAACACGAAAGGGCTCCGTGGACCCCAAATCAACTCGAGATGAGAGCTTAGTCCTTGGCTTCAACTCAAGTGGAATACCAACTTTCCAAAAGCACCTCAAGAGGAGGCTTCTCTCAGCTACAGGTATGTGAGAGGAACCCTGAGTTTGTGGCCTCAAGTGGAATGGACACCGAGATGCTCTGACTCGAAGTAAGGCCGGATATCCCTGCAGTGAATTGAATGCAGGCTCGTCTTGAATCTCCCAAGACGAAGGGATGTCTGAATCCCCTGTGGAGACCACAGAGAAAGACCTAGTCCTCCGCCTCAATGCTATCGGAAGCCTCACATCCTTTGAGAACTCGAGAGGTCCGCGGAGATCAATGCTTCCAAAGGAGACGATGCCTGACTCCTCTTGAAAATGGATAAGAGTACCAGGATCCCTGTGGCACCTGGAAAGGGATCCTCGGTCTCCCGCCTCACGTGGAGACGCGTCCCCATTGCCATGCCAAGACTCGAGGAGAAATCGAGATGTCCCTCGAACCTAGGCAGGAGTCCTGACGTCGCTGAACAAACACGTGTCTGGAAGGGCCCTCGCCGTCGTAACTCGAGAATATACCCCAGGTTCCGGCCGCAACTTGAGAAAAACCATGAGACATCCCACTTGCCACGAGATGAGGCCCGATTCCCCTGCACTGTGTGCAGAGCAATTCCGTGTTCCACATCAAACTTGAAAGGAGCCTTGATTTCATTGATGGCACTCCAGAGAAAACCCAAGATCACTGTCTCAAGTCTAGAGGGATCCTGAGGTCACTGTACCAACACGAAAGGGCTCCGTGGACCCCAAATCAACTCGAAATGAGAGCTTAGTCCCTGGCTTCGACTCAAGAGGAATACCAACTTTCCACAAGCACCTCAAGAGGAGGCTTCTCTCAGCTACAGGTAAGTGAGAGGGCCCCTGAGTTTGTGGCCTCAAGTGGAATGGACACCGAGATGCTCTGACTGGAAGTAAGGCCGGATATCCCTGCAGTGAATTGAATGCAGGCTCGTCTTGTATCTCCCAAGACGAAGGGATGTCTGAATCCCCTGTGGAGACCACAGAGAAAGACCTAATTCTCCGCCTCAATGCGACCGGAGGCCTCACATCCTTTGAAAACTCGAGAGGTCTCCGGAGATCAATGCTTCCAAAGGAGACGATGCCTGACTCTTCTTGAAAATGGATAGGAGTCCCAGGATCCCTTTGGCACCTGAAAAGGGACCCTGGGTCTCCCGCCTCACGTGGAGACCCGTCCCAATTGCCATGCCAAGACTCGAGGAGAATCCCGAGGTGTCCCTCGCACCTAGGCAGGAGTCCTGACGTCGCTGAACAAACACGTGTCTGGAAGGGGCCTCCCCGTCGTAACTCGAGAATATACCCCAGGTTCCGGCCGCAACTCGAGAAAAACCATGAGACTTCCCCCTCGCCGCGAGATGAGGCCCGGTTCCCCTGCACTGCATGCAGAGCAATTCCGTGTTCCACATCAAAGTTGAAAGGAGCCTTGATTTCCTTGATGGCACTCCAGAGAGTATCCAACGTCACTGTCTCAAGTCTAGAGCGATCCTGAGGTCACTGTAGCAACACGAAAGGGCTCCGTGGACCCCAAATCAACTCGAGATGAGAGCTTAGTCCCTTGCTTCGACTCAAGAGGAATACCAACTTTCCACAAGCACCTCAAGAGGAGGCTTCTCTCAGCTACAGGTATGTGAGACGGACCCTGAGTTTATGGCCCCAAGTGGAATGGACACCGAGATGCTCTGACTCGAAGTAAGGCCGGATATCCCTGCAGTGTATTGAATGCAGGCTCGTCTTGCATCTCCCAAGATGAATGGATGTCTGAATCCCCTGTGGAAAACACAGAGAAAGACCTAGTTCTCCGCCTCATCGCGACGGGAGGCCTCACATCCTTTGAAAACTCGAGAGGACTGCGGAGATCAATGCTTCCGAAGGAGACGTTGCCTGACTCCTCTTGAAAATGCATAGGAGTCCCAGGATCCCTGTGGCACGTGGAAAGGGACCCTGGTTCTCCCGCCTCACGTGGAGACGCGTCCCAATTGCCATGTCAAGACTCGAGGAGAATCCCGAGGTGTCCCTCGCACCTAGGCAGGAGTCCTGACGTCGCTGAACAAACACATGTCTGGAAGGGCCCTCCCCGTCGTAACTCGAGAATATACCCCAGGTTCCGGCCGCAACTCGAGAATAACCATGAGACTTCCCCCTCGCCGCGAGATGAGGCCCGATTCCCCTGCACTGCGTGCAGAGCAATTCCGTGATCCACATCAAAGGTGAAAGGGGCCTTGATTTCCTTGATGGCACTCCAGAGAAATCCCAAGATCACTGTCTCAAGTCTAGAGGGGTCCTGAGGTCACTGGAGCAACAAGAAAGGGCTCCGTGGACCCCAAATCACCTCGAGATGAGAGCTTATTCCCTGGTTTCGACTCAAGAGGAATACCAACTTTCCACAAGCACCTCAAGAGGAGGCTTCTCTCAGCTACAGGTATGTGAGAGGGACCCTGAGTTTGTGGCCTCAAGTGGAATGGACACCGAGATGCTCTGACTCGAAGTAAGGCCGGATATCCCTGCAGTGAATTGAATGCAGGCTCGTCTTGCATCTCCCAAGACAAAGGGATGTCTGAATCCCCTGTGGAGACCACAGAGAAAGACCTAGTTCTCGCCACATTGCGACCGGAGTACTCACATCCTTTGAAAATTCGAGAGGTCCGCGGAGATCAATGCTTCCAAAGGAGACGATGCCTGACTCATCTTGAAAATGGATAGGAGTCCCAGGATCCCTGTGGCACGTGGAAAGGGACCCTGGGTCTCCCGCCTCACGTGGAGACGCGTCCCAATTGCCATGCCAGGATTGGAAGAGAATCTCGAGGTGTCCCTCACACCTAGGCAGGAGTTCTGATGTCGCTGAAGAAACACGTGTCTGGAAGGGCCCTCCCCGTCGTAACTCGAGAATATACAACAGGTTCCGGCTGCAACTCGAGAAAAACCATGAGACTTCCCCCTCGCCGCGAGATGAGGCCCGATTCCCCTGCACTGCGTGCAGAGCAATTCCGTGTTCCACATCAAACGTGAAAGGAGCCTTGATTTCCTTGATGGCACTCCAGAGAAAACCCAAGATAACTGTCTCAAGTCTAGAGGGATCCTGAGGACACTGTAGCAACACGAAAGTGCTCCGTGGACACCAAATCAACTCGAGATGAGAGCTTAGTCCCTTGCTTCGACTCAAGAGGAATACCAACTTTCCACACGCACCTCAAGAGGAGGCTTCTCTCAGCTATAGGTATGTTAGAGGGACCCTGAATTTGTGGACTCAAGTGGAATGGACACCGAGATGCTCTGACTCGAACTAAGGCCGGATATCCCTGCAGTGAATTGAATGCAGGCTCGTCTTGCATCTCCCAAGACGAAGGGATGTCTGAATCCCCTGTGGAGACCACAGAGAAAGAACTAGTTCTCCGCATCATCGCGACCGGAGGTCTCACATCCTTTGAAAATTCGAGAGGTCCGTGGAGATCAGTGCGTCCAAAGGAGACGATGCCTGAGTCCTCTTGAAAATGGATAGGTGTCCCAGGATCCCTGTGGCACGTGGAAAGGGACCCTGGGTCTCCCGCCTCACGTGGAGACGCGTCCCAATTGCCATGAAAAGACTCGAGGAGAATCCCGAGGTGTCCCTCGCACCTAGGCCGGAGTCCTGACGTCGCTGAACAAACACGTGTCTGGAAGGGCCCTCCCCATCGTAACTCGAGAATATACCCCAGGTTCCGGCCGCAACACGAGAAAAACCATGAGACTTCCCCCTCGCCGCGAGATGAGGCCCGATTCCCCTGCACTGCGTGCAGAGCAATTCCATGTTCCACATCAAACGTGAAAGGAGCCTTGATTTCCCTGATGTCACTCCAGAGAAAACCCAAAGTCACTGTCCCAAGTCTAGAGGGATCCTGAGGTCACTGGAGCAACACGAAAGGGCTCCGTGGACCCAAAATCAACTCGAGATGAGAGCTTTGTCCCTGGCTTCGACTCAAGAGGAATACCAACTATCCACAAGCACCTCAAGAGGAACCTTCTCTCAGCTACAGGTATGTGAGAGGGACCCTGAGTTTGTGGCCTCAAGTGGAATGGACACCGAGATGCTCTGACTTGAAGTAAGGCCGGATATCCCTGCAGCGAATTGAATGCAGGCTCGTCTTGCATCTCCCAAGACGAAGGGATGTCTGAATCCCCTGTGGAGACCAAAGAGAAAGACCTAGTCCTCCGCCTCAACGCTAACGGAGGCCTCACATCCTTTGAAAACTCGAGAGGTCCGATCAGATCACTGCTTCCAAAGGAGTCGATGCCTGACTCCTCTTGCAAATGGATAGAAGTCCCAGGATCCCTGTGGCACGTGGAAAGGGACACTGGGTCTCCCGCCTCACGGGGAGGCGCGTCCCAATTGCCATGCCAAGACTCGAGGAGAATCCCGAGGTGTCCCTCGCACCTAGGCAGGAGTCCTGACGTCGCTGAACAAACACGTGTCTGGAAGGGCCCTCCCCGTCGTAACTCGAGAATATACCCCATGTTCCGGCCGCAACTCGAGAAAAGCAATGACATTTCCCCCTCTTCGCTAGATGAGCCCCGATTCCCCTCCACTGCGTGCAGAGCAATTCCGTGTTCCCCATAAAACGTGAAAGGAGCCTTGATTTCCTTGATGGCACTCCAGAGAAAACCCAAGATCACTGTCTCAAGTCTAGAGGGATCCTGAGGTCACTGGAGCAACACGAAAGGGCTCTGTGGACCCCAAATCAACTCGAGATGAGAGCTTAGTCCCTGGCCTCGACTCAAGAGGAATACCAACTTTCCACAAGCACCTCAAGAGGAGGCTTCTCTCAGCTACAGGTAGGTGAGAGGGACCCTGAGTTTGTGGCCTCAAGTGGAATGGACAGCGAGATGCTCTGACTCGAAGTAAGGCCGGATATCCCTGCAGTGAATTGAATGCAGGCTCGTCTTGCATCTCCCAAGACGAAGGGATGTCTGAATCCCCTGTGGAGACCACAGAGAAAGACCTAGTCCTCCGCCTCAACGCGACCGGAGGCCTGACATCCTTTGAAAACTCGAGAGGTCCGCGGAGATCAATGCTTCCAAAGGAGACGATGCCTGACGTCTCTTGAAAATAGATAGGAGTCCCAGGATCCCTGTGGCACGTGGAAAGGTACCCTGGTTCTCCCGCCTCACGTGGAGACGCGTCCCAATTGCCATGCCAAGACTCGAGGAGAATCCCGAGGTGTCCTTCGCACCTAGGCAGGAGTACTGACATCGCTGAACAAACATGTGTCTCGAAGGGCCCTCCCCGTCGTAACTCGAGAATATACCCCAGGTTCTGGCCGCAACTCGAGAAAAACCATAGGACTTCCCCCTCGCCGCGAGATGAGGCCCGATTCCCCTGCACTGCGTGCAGAGCAATTCCGTGTTCCACATGAAACGTGAAAGGAGCCTTGATTTCCTTGTTGGCACTCCAGAGAAAACCCAAGATCACTGTCTGAAGTCTAGAGGGATCCTGAGGTCACTGGAGCAACACGAAAGGGCTCCGTGGACCCCAAATCAACTCGAGATGAGAGCTTAGTCCTTGGCTTCAACTCAAGTGGAATACCAACTTTCCAAAAGCACCTCAAGAGGAGGCTTCTCTCAGCTACAGGTATGTGAGAGGAACCCTGAGTTTGTGGCCTCAAGTGGAATGGACACCGAGATGCTCTGACTCGAAGTAAGGCCGGATATCCCTGCAGTGAATTGAATGCAGGCTCGTCTTGAATCTCCCAAGACGAAGGGATGTCTGAATCCCCTGTGGAGACCACAGAGAAAGACCTAGTCCTCCGCCTCAATGCTATCGGAAGCCTCACATCCTTTGAGAACTCGAGAGGTCCGCGGAGATCAATGCTTCCAAAGGAGACGATGCCTGACTCCTCTTGAAAATGGATAAGAGTACCAGGATCCCTGTGGCACCTGGAAAGGGATCCTCGGTCTCCCGCCTCACGTGGAGACGCGTCCCCATTGCCATGCCAAGACTCGAGGAGAAATCGAGATGTCCCTCGAACCTAGGCAGGAGTCCTGACGTCGCTGAACAAACACGTGTCTGGAAGGGCCCTCGCCGTCGTAACTCGAGAATATACCCCAGGTTCCGGCCGCAACTTGAGAAAAACCATGAGACATCCCACTTGCCACGAGATGAGGCCCGATTCCCCTGCACTGTGTGCAGAGCAATTCCGTGTTCCACATCAAACTTGAAAGGAGCCTTGATTTCATTGATGGCACTCCAGAGAAAACCCAAGATCACTGTCTCAAGTCTAGAGGGATCCTGAGGTCACTGTACCAACACGAAAGGGCTCCGTGGACCCCAAATCAACTCGAAATGAGAGCTTAGTCCCTGGCTTCGACTCAAGAGGAATACCAACTTTCCACAAGCACCTCAAGAGGAGGCTTCTCTCAGCTACAGGTAAGTGAGAGGGCCCCTGAGTTTGTGGCCTCAAGTGGAATGGACACCGAGATGCTCTGACTGGAAGTAAGGCCGGATATCCCTGCAGTGAATTGAATGCAGGCTCGTCTTGTATCTCCCAAGACGAAGGGATGTCTGAATCCCCTGTGGAGACCACAGAGAAAGACCTAATTCTCCGCCTCAATGCGACCGGAGGCCTCACATCCTTTGAAAACTCGAGAGGTCTCCGGAGATCAATGCTTCCAAAGGAGACGATGCCTGGCTCTTCTTGAAAATGGATAGGAGTCCCAGGATCCCTTTGGCACCTGAAAAGGGACCCTGGGTCTCCCGCCTCACGTGGAGACCCGTCCCAATTGCCATGCCAAGACTCGAGGAGAATCCCGAGGTGTCCCTCGCACCTAGGCAGGAGTCCTGACGTCGCTGAACAAACACGTGTCTGGAAGGGGCCTCCCCGTCGTAACTCGAGAATATACCCCAGGTTCCGGCCGCAACTCGAGAAAAACCATGAGACTTCACTCTCGCCGCGAGATGAGGCCCGGTTCCCCTGCACTGCATGCAGAGCAATTCCGTGTTCCACATCAAAGTTGAAAGGAGCCTTGATTTCCTTGATGGCACTCCAGAGAGTATCCAACGTCACTGTCTCAAGTCTAGAGCGATCCTGAGGTCACTGTAGCAACACGAAAGGGCTCCGTGGACCCCAAATCAACTCGAGATGAGAGCTTAGTCCCTTGCTTCGACTCAAGAGGAATACCAACTTTCCACAAGCACCTCAAGAGGAGGCTTCTCTCAGCTACAGGTATGTGAGACGGACCCTGAGTTTATGGCCCCAAGTGGAATGGACACCGAGATGCTCTGACTCGAAGTAAGGCCGGATATCCCTGCAGTGTATTGAATGCAGGCTCGTCTTGCATCTCCCAAGATGAATGGATGTCTGAATCCCCTGTGGAAAACACAGAGAAAGACCTAGTTCTCCGCCTCATCGCGACGGGAGGCCTCACATCCTTTGAAAACTCGAGAGGACTGCGGAGATCAATGCTTCCGAAGGAGACGTTGCCTGACTCCTCTTGAAAATGCATAGGAGTCCCAGGATCCCTGTGGCACGTGGAAAGGGACCCTGGGTCTCCCGCCTCACGTGGAGACGCGTCCCAATTGCCATGTCAAGACTCGAGGAGAATCCCGAGGTGTCCCTCGCACCTAGGCAGGAGTCCTGACGTCGCTGAACAAACACATGTCTGGAAGGGCCCTCCCCGTCGTAACTCGAGAATATACCCCAGGTTCCGGCCGCAACTCGAGAATAACCATGAGACTTCCCCCTCGCCGCGAGATGAGGCCCGATTCCCCTGCACTGCGTGCAGAGCAATTCCGTGATCCACATCAAAGGTGAAAGGGGCCTTGATTTCCTTGATGGCACTCCAGAGAAATCCCAAGATCACTGTCTCAAGTCTAGAGGGGTCCTGAGGTCACTGGAGCAACAAGAAAGGGCTCCGTGGACCCCAAATCACCTCGAGATGAGAGCTTATTCCCTGGTTTCGACTCAAGAGGAATACCAACTTTCCACAAGCACCTCAAGAGGAGGCTTCTCTCAGCTACAGGTATGTGAGAGGGACCCTGAGTTTGTGGCCTCAAGTGGAATGGACACCGAGATGCTCTGACTCGAAGTAAGGCCGGATATCCCTGCAGTGAATTGAATGCAGGCTCGTCTTGCATCTCCCAAGACAAAGGGATGTCTGAATCCCCTGTGGAGACCACAGAGAAAGACCTAGTTCTCGCCACATTGCGACCGGAGTACTCACATCCTTTGAAAATTCGAGAGGTCCGCGGAGATCAATGCTTCCAAAGGAGACGATGCCTGACTCATCTTGAAAATGGATAGGAGTCCCAGGATCCCTGTGGCACGTGGAAAGGGACCCTGGGTCTCCCGCCTCACGTGGAGACGCGTCCCAATTGCCATGCCAGGATTGGAAGAGAATCTCGAGGTGTCCCTCACACCTAGGCAGGAGTTCTGACGTCGCTGAAGAAACACGTGTCTGGAAGGGCCCTCCCCGTCGTAACTCGAGAATATACAACAGGTTCCGGCTGCAACTCGAGAAAAACCATGAGACTTCCCCCTCGCCGCGAGATGAGGCCCGATTCCCCTGCACTGCGTGCAGAGCAATTCCGTGTTCCACATCAAACGTGAAAGGAGCCTTGATTTCCTTGATGGCACTCCAGAGAAAACCCAAGATAACTGTCTCAAGTCTAGAGGGATCCTGAGGACACTGTAGCAACACGAAAGTGCTCCGTGGACACCAAATCAACTCGAGATGAGAGCTTAGTCCCTTGCTTCGACTCAAGAGGAATACCAACTTTCCACACGCACCTCAAGAGGAGGCTTCTCTCAGCTATAGGTATGTTAGAGGGACCCTGAATTTGTGGACTCAAGTGGAATGGACACCGAGATGCTCTGACTCGAACTAAGGCCGGATATCCCTGCAGTGAATTGAATGCAGGCTCGTCTTGCATCTCCCAAGACGAAGGGATGTCTGAATCCCCTGTGGAGACCACAGAGAAAGAACTAGTTCTCCGCATCATCGCGACCGGAGGTCTCACATCCTTTGAAAATTCGAGAGGTCCGTGGAGATCAGTGCGTCCAAAGGAGACGATGCCTGAGTCCTCTTGAAAATGGATAGGTGTCCCAGGATCCCTTTGGCACGTGAAAAGGGACCCTGTGTCTCCCGCCTCACGTGGAGACCCGTCCCAATTGCCATGCCAAGACTTGGGGAGAATACCGAGGTGTCCTTCGAACCTAGGCCGGAGTCCTGACGTCGCTGAACAAACACGTGTCTGGAAGGGCCCTCCCCGTCGTAACTCGAGAATATAGCCTAGGTTCCGGCTGCAACTCGAGAAAAACCATGAGACTTCTCCCTCGCCGTGAGATGAGGCCCGATTTCCCTGCTCTGCGTGCAGAGCAATTCCGTGTTCCACATCAAACGTGAAAGGAGCCTTGATTTCCTTGATGTCACTCCAGAGAAAACCCAAGATCACTGGCTCTAGTCTAGAGGGATCCTGAGGTCACTGTAGCAACAGGAAAGGGCTCCGTGGACCCCAAATCAACTAGAGATGAGAGCTTAGTCCCTGGCTTCGACTCAAGAGTAATTCCAACTTTCCACAAGCACCTCAAGAGGAGGCTTCTCTCAGCTACAATTATGTGAGAGGGACCCTGAGTTTGTGGCCTCAAGTGGAATGGACACCGAGATGCTCTGACTCGAAGTAAGGCCGGATATCCCTGCAGTGAATTGAATGCAGGCTCGTCTTGCATCTCCCAAGATGAAGGGACGTCTGAATCCCCTGTGGAGACCACTGAGAAAGACCTAGTTCTTCGCCTCATCGCGACCGGAGGCCTCACGTCCTTTGAAAATTCGATAGGTCCGCGGAGATCAATGCTTCCAAAGGAGACGATGCCTGACTCCTCTTTAAAATGGATAGGAGTCCCAGGATCCGTGTGGCACGTGGAAAGGGACCCTGGGTCTCCCGCCTCACGTTTAGGCGCGTCCCAGTTGCCATGCCAAGATTCGAGGAGAATCTCAAGGTGTCCCTCGCACCTAGGCAGGAGTCCTGACGTCGCTGAACAAATACGTGTCTGGAAGGGCCCCCCCCCCCCGTCGAAACTCGAGAATATACCCCAGGTTCCGGCCGCAACTCGAGAAAAACCATGAGGCTTCCCCCTCGCCACGAGATGAGGCCCGATTCCCCTGCACTGCGTGCAGAGCAATTCCGTGTTCCACATCAAACGTGAAAAGAGCCTTGATTTCCTTGATGGCACTCCAGAGAAAACCCAAGATCACTGTCTCAAGTCTAGAGGGATCCTGAGGTCACTGTAGCAACACGAAAGGGCTCCGTGGACCCCAAATAAACTCGA
Source organism: Dama dama (assembly GCF_033118175.1). NCBI lineage: Eukaryota > Metazoa > Chordata > Mammalia > Artiodactyla > Cervidae > Dama > Dama dama. The sequence continues at coordinate 267,755 of NW_026870874.1, forward strand.
GTTGAGAGCTTAGTCCCTGGCTTCGACTCAAGAGGAATGACAACTTTCCACAAGTACATCAAAAGGAGGCTTCTCTCAGCTACTTGTATGTGAGAGGGACCCTGAGTTTGTGGCCTCAAGTGGAATGGACACTGAGATGCTCTGACTTATAAGGCCGGATATCCCTGCAGTGAAATGAATGCAGGCTCGTCTTGCATCTCCCAAGACGAAGGGATGTTTGAATCCCCCGTGGAGACCACAGAGAAAGACATAGTTCTCCGCCACATCGCCACCACAGGCCTCACATCCTTTGAAAACTCGAGAGGTCCGCGGAGATCAATGCTTCCAAAGGAGACGATGCATGACTCCTCTTGAAAATGGATAGGAGTCCCATGATCCCTGTGGCACGTGGAAAGGGACCCTGGGTCTCCCGCCTCACGTGGAGACGCGTCCCAATTGCCATGCCAAGACTCGAGGAGAATCCCGAGGTGTCCCTCGCACCTAGGCAGGAGTCCTGACGTCGCTGAACAAACACGTGTCTGGAAGGGCCCTCCCCGTCATAACTCGAGAATATACCCCAGGTTCCGACCGCAACTCGAGAAAAACCATGAGACTTCCCCCTCGCCGCGAGATGAGGCCTGATTCCCCTGCACTGCGTGCAGAGCAATTCCGTGTTCCACATCAAACGTGAAAGGAGCCTTGATTTCCTTGATGGCACTCCAGAGGAAACCCAAGATCACTGTCTCAAGTCTAGAGGGATCCTGAGGTCACTGGAGCAACAGGAAAGGGCTCCGTGGACCCCAAATCAACTCGAGATGAGAGCTTAGTCCCTGGCTTCGACTCAAGAGGAATACCAACTTTCCACAAGCACCTCAAGAGGAGGCTTCTCTCAGGTACAGGAAGGTGAGAGGGACCCTGAGTTTGTGGCCTCAAGTGGAATGGACACCGAGATGCGCTGACTCGAAGTAAGGCCGGATATCCCTGCAGTGAAGTGAATGCAGGCTCGTCTTGCATCTCCCAAGACGAAGGTATGTCTGAATCCCATGAGGAGACCACAGAGAAAGACCTAGTCCTCCGCCTCATCGCGACCGGAGGCCTCACATCCTTTGCAACCTCGAGAGGTCCGCGGAGATCAAAGCTTCCAAAGGAGACGATGCCTGACTCCTCTTGAAAATGGATAAGAGTCCCAGGATCCCTGTGGCACGTGGAAAGGGACCCTGGGTCTCCCGCCTCACGTGGAGACGCGTCCCAATTGCAATGCCAAGACTCGAGGAGAATCCCGAAATGTCCCTCGCACCTAGGCCGGAGTCCTGACGTCGCTGAACAAACACGGGTCTGGAAGGGCCCTCCCCGTCGTAACTCGAGAATATACCCCAGGTTCCGGCCGCAACTCGAGAAAAACAATGAGCCTTCCCCCTCGCCGCGAGATGAGGCCCGATTCCCCTGCACTGTGTGCAGAGCAATTTCGTGTTCCACATCAAACGTGAAAGGAGCCTTGTTTTCCCTGATGCCACTCCAGAGAAAACCCAAAGTCACTGTCACATGTCTAGAGCGATCCTGAGGTAACTGGAGCAACACGAAAGGGCTCCGTGGACCCCAAATCAACTCGAAATGAGAGCTTAGTCCCTGGCTTCGACTCAAGAGGAATACCAACTTTCCACAAGCACCTCAAGAGGAGGCTTCTCTCAGCTACAGTTATGAGAGAGGGACCCTGAGTTTGTGGCCTCAAGTGGAATGGACACCGAGATGCTCTGACTCGAAGTAAGGCCGGATATCCCTGCAGTGAATTGAATGCAGGCTCGTCTTGCATCTCCCAAGGCGAACGGTTGTCTGAATCCCCTGTGGAGAGCACAGAGAAAGACCTAGTCCTACGCCTCAACGCAACCCGAGGCCTCATATTCTTTGAAAAATCGAAAGGTCCGCGTAGATCAATACTTCCGAAGGAGACGATGCCTGACTCCTCTTGAAAATGGATAGGAGTCCCAGGATCCCTGTGGCACGTGCAAAGGGACCCTGGGTCTCCCGCCTCACGTGGAAACGCGTCCCAATTGCCATGCCAAGACTCGAGGAGAATCCCGAGATGTCCCTCGCATCTAGGCAGGAGTCTTGACGTCGCTGAACAAACACGTGTCTGGAAGGGCCCTCCCCGTCGTAACTCGAGAATATACCCCAGGTTCCGGCTGCAACTTGAGAAAAACCATGAGACATCCCCCTTGCCACGAGATGAGGCCCGATTCCCCTGCACTGCATGCAGAGCAATTCCGTGTTCCACATCAAACATGAAAGGAGCCTTGATTTCCTTGATGGCACTCCAGAGAAAACCCAAGATCACTGTCTCAAGTCTAGAGGGATCCTGAGGTCACTGGAGCAACACGAAAGGGTTCCGTGGACCCCAAATCAACTCGAGATGAGAGCTTAGTCCCTGGCTTCGACTCAAGAGGAATACCAACTTTCAACAAGCACCTCAAGAGGAGGCTTCTCTCAGCTACAGGTATGTGAGAGGGACCCTGAATTTGTGGCCTCAAGTGTAATGGACACCGAGATGCTCTGACTCGAAGTAAGGCCGGATATCCCTGCAGTGAATTGAATGCAGGCTCGTCTTGCATCTCCCAAGACGAAGGGATGTCTGAATCCCCTGTGGACACCACAGAGAAAGACCTAGTTCTCCGCCTCATCGCGACCGGAGACCTCACATCCTTTGAAAACTCGAGGGGTCCGCGGAGATCAATGCTTCCAAAGGAGACGATGCCTGACTCCTCTTGAAAATGGATAGGAGTCCCAGGATCCCTGTGGCACGTGGAAAGGGACCCTTGGTCTCCCGCCTCACGTGGAAACGCGTCCCAATTGCCATGCCAAGACTCGAGGAGAATCCCGAGATGTCCCTCGCATCTAGGCAGGAGTCTTGACGTCGCTGAACAAACACGTGTCTGGAAGGGCCCTCCCCGTCGTAACTCGAGAATATACCCCAGGTTCCGGCTGCAACTTGAGAAAAACCATGAGACTTCCCCCTCGCCGCGAGATGAAGCCCGATTCGCCTGCACAGCGTGCAGAGCAATTCCGTGTTCAACATCAAACGTGAAAGGAGCCTTGATTTCCTTGATGGCCCTCCAGAGATAAACCAAGATCACTGTCTCAAGTCTAGAGGGATCCTGAGGTCACTGGAGCAACAGGAAAGGGCTCCTTGGACCCGAAATCAACTCGAGATGAGAGCTTAGTCCCTGGCTTCGACTCAAGAGGAATACGAACTTTCCACAAGCACCTCAAGAGGAGGCTTCTCTCAGCTACAGGTATGTGAGAGGGACCCTGAGTTTGTGGCCTCAAGTGGAATGGACAGGAGATGCTCTGACTCGAAGTAAGCCCGGATATCCCTGCAGTGAATTGAATGCAGGCTCGCCTTGCATCTCCCAAGACGAAGGGAATTCTGAATCCCCTGTGGACACCACAGAGAAAGACCTAGTTCTCCGCCTCATCGCGACCGGAGACCTCACATCCTTTGAAAACTCGAGGGGTCCGCGGAGATCAATGCTTCCAAAGGAGACGATGCCTGACTCCTCTTGAAAATGGATAGGAGTCCCAGGATTTCTGTGGCACGTGGAAAGGGACCCTGGGTCTCCCGCCTCACGTGGAGACGCGTCCCAATTGCCAGGCCAAGACTCGAGGAGAATCCCGAGGTGTCCCTCGCACCTAGGCAGGAGTCCTGACGTCGCTGAACTAACCCGTGTTTGGAAGGGCCCTCCCCGTCGTAACTCGAGAATATACCCCAGGTTCCGGCCACAACTCGAGAAAAACCATGAGACTTCCCCCTCACCGCGAGTTGAGGCCCGATTCCCCTGCACTGCGTGCAGAGCAATTCTGTGTTCCACATCAAACGTGAAAGGAGCCTTGATTTCCTTGATGGCACTCCAGAGAAAACCCAAGATCATTGTCTCAAGTCTAGAGGGATCCTGAGGTCAATGGAGCAACACGAAAGGGCTCCGTGGACCCCAAATCAACTCGAGATGAGAGCTTAGTCCCTGGCTTCGACTCAAGAGCAATACCAACTTTCCACAAGCACCTCAAGAGGAGGCTTCTCTCAGCTTCAGGTATGTGAGAGGGACCCTGAGTTTGTGGCCTCAAATGGAATGGACACCGAGATGCTCTGACTCAATGGAAGGCCGGATATCCCTGCAGTGAATTGAATGCAGGCTCGTCTTGCATCTCCCAAGACGAAGGGATGTCTGAATCCCATGTGGAGACCACAGAGAGAGATCTAGTTCTCAGCCTCATGGCGACCGGAGGCCTCACATCCTTTGAAAACTCGAGAGGTCCGCGGAGATCAATGCTTCCAAAGGAGACGATGCCTGACTCCTCTTGGAAATGGATAGGAGTCCCAGGATCCCTGTGGCACGTGGAATGGGACCGTGGGTCTCCCGCCTCACGTGGAGACGCGACCCAATTTCCATGCCAAGACTCGAGGAGAATCCCGAGGTGTCCCTCGCACCTAGGCAGGAGTCCTGACGTCGCTGAACAAACACATGTCTGGAAGGGCCCTCCCTGTCGTAACTCGAGAATATACCCTAGGTTCCGACCGCATCTCGAGAAAAACCATGAGACATCCCCCTTGCCACGAGATGAGGCCCGATTCCCCTGCACTGCGTGCAGAGCAATTCCGTGTTCCACATCAAACGTGAAAGGAGCCTTGATTTCCTTGATGGCACTCCAGAGAAAACCCAAGATCATTGTCTCAAGTCTAGAGGGATCCTGAGGTCATTGGAGCAACACGAAAGGGCTCCGTGGACCCCAAATCAACCCGAGATGAGAGCTTAGTCCCTGACTTCGACTCAAGAGGACTAACAACTTTCCACAAGCACCTGAAGAGGAGGCTTCTCTCAGCTACGGGTATGTGAGAGGGACCCTGAGTTTGTGGCCTCAGGTGGAATGGACACCGAGATGCTCTGACTCGAAGTAAGGCCGGATATCCCTGCAGTGAATTGAATGCAGGCTCGCCTTGCATCTCCCAAGACGAAGGGAATTCTGAATCCCCTGTGGAGACCACAGAGAAAGACCTAGTTCTCCGCCTCATCGCGACCGGAGACCTCACATCCTTTGAAAACTCGAGGGGTCCGCGGAGATCAATGCTTCCGAAGGAGACGATGCCTGACTCCTCTTGAAAATGGATAGGAGTCCCAGGATCCCTGTGGCACGTGGAAAGGGACCCTGGGTCTCCCGCCTCACGTGGAGACGCGTCCCAATTGCCAGGCCAAGACTCGAGGAGAATCCCGAGGTGTTCCTCGCACCTAGGCAGGAGTCCTGACGTCGCTGAACTAACACGTGTCTGGAAGGGCCCTCCCTGTCGTAACTCGAGAATATACCCCAGGTTCCGGCCACAACTCGAGAAAAACCATGAGACTTCCCCCTCACCGCGAGATGAGGCCCGATTCCCCTGCACTGCGTGCAGAGCAATTCCGTGTTCCACATCAAACGTGAAAGGAGCCTTGATTTCCTTGATGGCACTCCAGAGAAAACCCAAGATCATTGTCTCAAGTCTAGAGGGATCCTGAGGTCATTGGAGCAACACGAAAGGGCTCCGTGGACCCCAAATCAACCCGAGATGAGAGCTTAGTCCCTGGCTTCGACTCAAGAGGACTAACAACTTTCCACAAGCACCTGAAGAGGAGGCTTCTCTCAGCTACGGGTATGTGAGAGGGACCCTGAGTTTGTGGCCTCAGGTGGAATGGACACCGAGATGCTCTGACTCGAAGTAAGGCCGGATATCCCTGCAGTGAATTGAATGCAGGCTCGCCTTGCATCTCCCAAGACGAAGGGATGTCTGAATCCCCTGTGGAGAAAACAGAGAAAGACCTAGTTCTCCACCTCATCGCGACCGGAGGCCTCACATCATTTTAAAACTCGAGAGGTCCACGGAGATCAATGCTTCCAAAGGAGACGATGTCTGACTCCACTTGAAAATGGATAGGAGTCCCAGGATACCTGTGGCACGTGGAAAGGGACTCTGGGTTTCCCGCCTCACGTGGAGACGCGTCCCAGTTGCGATGCCAAGACTCGAGGAAAATCCCGAAGTGTCCCTCGCAACTAGGCAGGAGTCCTGACGTCGCTGAACATACAAGTGTCTGGAAGGGCCCTCCCCGACGTAACTCGAGAATATACACCAGGGTCTGGCCGCAACTCGAGAAACACCATGAGACTTCCCCCTCGCCCCGAAATGAGGCCTGATTACCCTGTACTGCGTGCAGAGCAATTCCGTATTCCACATCAAACGTGAAAGGAGCCTTGATTTCCTTGATGGCACTCCAGAGAAAACCCAAGATCACTGTTTCAAGTTTAGAGGGATCCTGAGGTCACTGGAACAACACGAAAGGGCTCCGTGGACCCCAAACCAACTCGAGATGAGAGCTTAGTCCCTGGCTTCGACACAAGAGGAATACCAACTTTCCACGAGCACCTCAAGACGAGGCTTCTCTAAGCTACAGGTATGTGAGAGGGACCCTGAGTTTGTGGCCTCAAGTGGAATGGACACCGAGATGCACTGACTCGAAGTAAGGCCAGATATTCCTGCAGTGAATTGAATGCAGGCTCGTCTTGCATCTGCCAAGACGAAGGGATGTCTGAATCCCCTGTGGAGACCACAGAGAAAGACCTAGTTCTCCGCCTCATCGAGACCGGAGGCCTCACAACCTTTGAAAACTCGAGAGATCCAGGGAGATCAATGCTTCCAAAGGAGAAGATGCCTGACTCCCCTTGAAAATGGATAGGAGTCCCAGGATCCCTGTGGCACATGGAAAGGGACACTGGGTCTCACGCCTCACGTGGAGAAGCCTCCCAATTGCCATGTCAAGACTCGAGGAGAATCCAGAGTTGTCCCTCGCACCTAGGCAGGAGTCCTGAGGTCGCTAAACAAACAGGTGTCTGGAAGGGCCCTCAACGTCGTAACTCGAGAATATACCCTAGGTTCCGGCCGCAACTCGAGAAAAACCATGAGACTTCCCCCTCGCCACGAGATGAGGCCCGATTCCTGTGCACTGTGTGCAAAGCAATTCCGTGTTCCACATCAAACGTGAAAGGAGCCTTGATTTCTTGATGGCACTCCAGAGAAAACCCACGATCACTGTCTCAAGTCTAGAGGGATCCTGAGGTCACTGTAGCAACACGAATGGGCTCCATGGACCCCAAATCAACTCGAGATGAGAGCTTAGTCCCTGGCTTCGACTCAAGAGGAATACCAACTTTCCACAAGCACCTCAAGAGGAGGCTTCTCTCAGCTACAGGTAAGTGAGATGGCCCCTGAGTTTGTGGCCTCAAGTGGAATGGACACCGAGATGCTCTGACTCGAAGTAAGGCCGGATATCCCTGCAATGAATTGAATGCAGGCTCGTCTTGCATCTCCCAAGACGAAGGGATGTCTGAATCCCCTGTGGAGACCACAGAGAAAGACCTAATTCTCCGCCTCATCGCGAGCGGAGGCCTCACATCCTTTGAAAACTCGAGAGGTCCGTGGAGATCAATGCTTCCAAAGGAGACGATGCCTGACTCCACTTGAAAATGGATAGGAGTCCCAGGATCCCTGTGGCACGTCGAAAGGCACCCTGGGTCTCCCGCCTCACGTGGAGACGCGTCCCAATTGCCATGCCAAGATTCGAGGAGAATCCCGAGGTGTCCCTCGCACCTAGGCAGGAGTCCTGACGTCCCTGAACAAACACGTGTCTGGAAGGGACCTCCCCGTCATAACTCGAGAATATACCCCAGGTTCCGGCCGCAACTCGAGAAAAACCATGAGACTTCCCCCTCGCTGCGACATGAGGCCCGATTCCCCTGCACTGCGTGCAGAGCAATTCCGTGTTCCACATCAAACGTGAAAGGAGCCTTGATTTCCTTGATGGCACTCCAGAGAAAACCCAAGATCACTGTCTCAAGTCTAGAGGGATCCTGAGGTCACTGGAGCAACACGAAAGGGCTCCGTGGACCCCAAATCAACTCGAGATGAGAGCTTAGTCCCTGGCTTCGACTCAAGAGGAATACCAAGTTTCCACAAGCACCTCAAGAGGAGGCTTCTCTCAGCCACAGGTATGTGAGAAGGACCCTGAGTTTCTGGCCTCAAGTGGAATGGACACCGAGATGCTCTGACTCGAACTAAGGCCGGATATCCCTGCAGTGTATTGAATGCAGGCTCGTCTTGCATCTGCCAAGACGAAGGGATGTCTGAATCCCCTGTGGAGACCCCAGAGAAACACCTAGTCCTCGGCCTCATCGCGACCGGAGGCCTCACATCCTTTGAAAACTCGAGAGGTCCGCGGAGATCAATGCTTCCAAAGGAGACAATGCCTGACTCCTCTTGAAAATGGATAGGAGTCGCAGGATCCCTGTGGCACGTGGAAAGGGACCCTGGGTCTCCCGCCTCACGTGGAGACGCTTCCCAAATGCCATGCCAAGATTCGAGGAGAATACCGAGGTGTCCCTCGCACCTAGGCTGGAGTCCTGACGTCGCTGAACAAACACGTGTCTGGAAGGGCCCTCGCCGTCGTAACCAGAGAAAATACCCCAGGTTCCGGCCGCAACTCGAGAAAAACCATGAGACTTCCCCCTCGCCGCGAGATGAGGCCCGATTCCCCTGCACTGCATGCAGAGCAATTCCATGTTCCACATCAAACGTGAAAGGAGCCTTGATTTCCTTGATGGCACTCCAGAGAAAACCCAAGATCACTGTCTCAAGTCTAGAGGGATCCTGAGGTCACTGGAGCAACACGAAAGGGCTCCGTGGACCCCAAATCAACTCGAGATGAGAGCTTCGTCCCTGGCTTCGACTAAAGAGGAATAACAACTTTCCATAAGCACCTCAAGAGGAGGCTTCTCTCAGCTACAGGTATGTGAGAGGGACCCTGAGTTTGTGGCCTGAAGTGGAATGGACACCGATATGCGCTGACTCGAAGTAAGGCCGGATATCCCTGCAGTGAATTGAATGCAGGCTCGTCTTGCATCTCCCAAGAAAAAGGGATGTCTGAATCCCCTGTGGAGACCACTGAGAAAGACCTAGTTCTCAGCCTCATCGAGACCGGATGCCTCACATCCTTTGAAAATTCGAGAGGTCCTCGGACATCAGTGCTACCAAAGGAGACGATGCCTGACTCCTCTTGAAAATGGATAGGAGTCCCAGGATCCCTGTGGCACGTGGAAAGGGACCCTGGGTCTCCCGCCTCACGTGGAGACGCGTCCCAATTGCCATGCCAAGACTCGAGGAGAATCCCGAGTTGTCCTTCGCACCTAGGCAGGAGTCCTGACGTCGCTGAACAAACACGTGTCTGGAAGGGCCCTCCCCGTCGTAACTGGAGAATATACCCCAGGTTCCGGCCACAACTCGAGAAAAACCATGAGACTTCCCCCTCGCCCCGAGATGAGGCCCGATTCCCCTGCACTGCGTGCAGAGCAATTCCGTGTTCCACATCAAGCCTGAAAGGAGCCTTGATTTCCTTGATGGCACTCCAGAGAAAACCCAAGATCACTGTCTCAAGTCTAGAGGGATCCTGAGGTCACTGTAGCAACACGAAAGGGCTCCGTGGACCCCAAATCAACTCGAGATGAGAGCTTAGTCCCTGGCTTCGACTCAAGAGGAATACCAACTTTCCACAAGCACCACAAGAGGAGGCTTCTCTCAGCTACAGGTAGGTGAGAGGGACCCTGAGTTTGTGGCCTCAAGTGGAATGGACATCGAGATGCTCTGACTCGAAGTAAGGCCGGATATCATTGCAGTGAAGTGAATGCAGGCTCGTCTTGCATCTCCCAAGACGAAGGTATGTCTGAATACCCTGTGGAGACCACAGAGAAAGACCTAGTCCTCCGCCTCATCGCGACCGGAGGCCTCACATCCTTTGCAACCTCGAGAGGTCCGCGGAGATCAATGCTTCCAAAGGAGATGATGCCTGACTCCTCTTGAAAATGGACAAGAGTCCCAGCATCCCTGTGGCACGTGGAAAGGGACCCTGGGACTCCCGCCTCACGTGGAGACACGTCCCAATTGCAATGCCAAGACTCGAGGAGAATCCCGAGGTATCCCTCGCACCTAGGCCGGAGTCCTGACGTCGCTGAACAAACACGGGTCTGGAAGGGCCCTCCCCATCGTAACTCGAGAGTATACCCCAGGTTCCGGCCGCAACTCGAGAAAAACAATGAGCCTTCTCCCCTCGCTGCGAGATGAGGCCCGATTCCCCTGCACTGTGTGCAGAGCAATTCCATGTTCCACATCAAACGTGAAAGGAGCCTTGATTTCCCTGATGGCACTCCAGAGAAAACCCAAAGTCACTGTCACAAGTCTAGAGCGATCCTGAGGTCACTGGAGCAACACGAAAGGGCTCCGTGGACCCCAAATCAACTCGAGATGAGAGCTTAGTCCCTGGCTTCGACTCAAGAGGAATACCAAGTTTCCACAAGCACCTCAAGAGGAGGCTTCTCTCAGCTACACTTATGTGAGAGGACCCTGAGTTTGTGGCCTCAAGTGGAATGGACACCGAGATGCTCTGACTCGAATTAAGGCCGGATATCCCTGCAGTGAATTGAATGCAGGCTCGTCTTGCATCTCCCAAGACGAAGGGATGTCTGAATCCCCTGTGGAGACCACAGAGAAAGACCTAGTTCCCCGCCTTATCGCGACCGGAGGCCTCACATCCTTTGAAAACTCGAGAGGTCCGCGGAGATCAATGCTTCCAAAGGAGACGATGCCTGACTCCTCTTGAAAATGGTTAGGAGTCCTAGGATCCCTGTCCACATGGACGGGGACTCTGGGTCTCCCGCTTCACGTGGAGACGCGTCCCAATTGCCATGCCAAGACTCGAGGACAATCCCGAGGTGTCCCTCGCACCTAGGCCCGAGTCCTGGCGTCGCTGAACAAACACGTGTCTGGAAGGGCTCTCCCCGTCGTAACTCGAGAATATACCCCAGGGTCCGTCCGCAACTCGAGAGAAACCATGAGACTTCCCCCTCGCCCCGAGATGAGGCCCGATTCCCCTGCACTGCGTGCAGAGCAATTCCGTGTTCGACATCAAACGTGAAAGGAGCCTTGATTTCCTTGATGGCACTCCAGAGAAAACCCAAGATAACTGTCTCAAGTCTAGAGGGATCCTGAGGACACTGTAGCAACACGAAAGGGCTGCGTGGACCCCAAATCAACTCGAGATGAGAGCTTAGTCCCTGGCTTCGACACAAGAGGTATACCAACTTTCCACAAGCACCTCAAGTGGAGGCTTCTCTCAGCTACAGTTATGTGAGAAGGACCCTGAGTTTGTGGCCTCAAGTGGAATGGACACAGAGATGCTCTGACTCGAAGTAAGGCCGGATATCCCTGCAGTGAATTGAATGCAGGCTCGTCCTGCATCTCCCAAGATGAAGGGATGTCTGAATCCCCTGTGGCGACCACAGAGAAAGACCTAGTTTTCCGCCTCATCGCGACCGGAGGCCTCACATCCTTTGAAAACTCGAGAGGTCCGCGGAGATCAATGCTTCCAAAGGAGACGATGCCTGACTCCTCTTGAAAGTGGATAGGAGTCCCAGGATACCTGTGGCACGTGGAAAGGGACCCTGGGTCTCCGCCTCACGTGGAGACGCGTCCCAATTGCCATGCAAAGACTTGGGGAGAATACCGAGGTGTCCATCGAACCTAAGCGGGAGTTCTGACGTCGCTGAACAAACAGGTGTCTGGAAGGGCCCTCGCCCTCGTTGAAACTCGAGAATATACCCCAGGTTCCGGCCGCAACTCGAGAAAAACCATGAGACTTCCCCCTCGCCGCCAGATGAGGCCCGATTCCCCTGCACTGCGTGCAGAGCAATTCCGTGTTCCACATCAAACGTGAAAAGAGCCTTGATTTCCTTGATGGCACTCCAGAGAAAACCCAAGATCACTGTCTCAAGTCTAGCGGGATCCTGAGGTCACTGTAGCAACACGAAAGTGCTCCGTGGACCCCAAATAAACTGGAGTTGAGAGCTTAGTCCCTGGCTTCGACTCAAGAGGAATGACAACTTTCCACAAGTACATCAAAAGGAGGCTTCTCTCAGCTACAGGTATGTGAGAGGGACCCTGAGATTGTGGCATCAAGTGGAATGGACACTGAGATGCTCTGACTTATAAGGCCAGATATCCCTGCAGTGAATTGAATGCAGGCTCGTCTTGCATCTCCCAAGACGAAGGGATGTTTGAATCCCCCGTGGAGACCACAGAGAAAGACATAGTTCTCCGCCTCATCGCCACCTCAGGCCTCACATCCTTTGAAAACTCGAGAGGTCCGCAGAGATCAATGCTTCCAAAGGAGACGATGACTGACTCCTCTTGAAAATGGATAGGAGTACCAGGATCCCTGTGGCACGTAGAAAGGGACCCTGGGTCTCCTGCCTCACGTGGAGACGCGTCCCAATTGCCATGCCAAGACTCGAGGAGAATCCCGAGGTGTACCTCGCACCTAGGCAGGAGTCCTGACGTCGCTGAACAAACACGTGTCTGGAAGGGCCCTCCCCGGCGTAAGTCGAGAATATACCCCAGGTTCCGGCCGCAACTCGAGAAAAACCATGAGACTTCCCCATTGCCGCGAGATGAGGCCCGATTCCCCTGCACTGCGTGCAGAGGAATTCCGTGTTCCACAATCAAACGTGAAAGGAGCCTTGATTTCCTTGATGGCACTCCAGAGAAAACCCAAAGTCACTGTCTCTAGTCTAGAGGGATCCTGAGGTCACTGTTGCAAAAAAAAAGGTCTCCGTGGACTCCAAATCATCTCGAGATGAGAGCTTATTCCCTGGCTTCGACTCAAGAGGAATACCAACTTTCCACAAGCACCTCAAGAGGAGGCTTCTCTCAGCTACAGGTATGTGAGAGGGACCCTGAGTTTGTGGCCTCAAGTGGAATGGACACCGAGATGCTCTGACTGGAAGTAAGGCCGGATATCCATGCAGTGAATGGAATGCTGGCTCGTCTTGCATCTCCCAAGACGAAGGGATATCTGAATCCCCTGTGGAGACCACAGAGAAAGTCCTAGTTCTCCGCCTCATCGCGACCGGAGGCCTCACATCCTTTGAAAACTCGAGAGGTCCGCGGAGATCAATGCTTCCAAAGGAGACGATGCCTGACTCCTCTTGAAAATGGATAGGAGTCCCAGGATCCCTGTGGCACGTGGAAAGAGACCCTGGGTCTCCCGCCTCACTTGGAGACGCGTCCCAATTGCCATGCCAAGATTCGAGGAGAATACCGACGTGTCCCTCGCACCTAGGCAGGAGTCCTGATGTCGCTGAACAAACACGTTTCTGGAAGGGGCCAACCCGTCGTAACTCGAGAATATACCCCAGGTTCCGGCCGCAACTCGAGAAAAACCATGAGATTTCCCCCTCGCCGCGAGATGAGGCCCGATTCCCCTGCACTGCGTGCAGAGCAATTCCGTGTTCCACATCAAACGTAAAAGGAGCCTTGATTTCCTTGATGGCACTCCAGAGAAAACCCAAGATCACTGTCTCAAGTATAGAGGGATCCTGAGGTCACTGTAGAAACACGAAAGGGCTCTGTGGACCCCAAATCAACTCGAGATGAGAGCTTAGTCCCTGGCTTCGACTCAAGTGGAAAACCAACTTTCCACAAGCACCTCAAGAGGAGGCTTCTCTCAGCTGCAGGTATGTGAGAGGGACCCTGAGTTTGTGGCCTCAAGTGGAATGGACACCGAGATGCTCTGACTTGAAGTAAGGCCGGATATCCCTGCAGTGAATTGAATGCAGGCTCGTCTTGCATCTCCCAAGACGAAGGGATGTCTGAATCCCCTGTGAAGACCACAGAGAAAGACCTAGTTCTCAGCCTCATGGAGACCGGATGCCTCACATCCTTTGAAAATTCGAGAGGTCCTCGGACATCAATGCTACCAAAGGAGACGATGCCTGACTCCTCTTGAAAATGGATAGGAGTCCCAGGATCCCTGTGGCACGTGGAAAGGGACCCTGGGTCTCCCGCCTCACGTGGAGACGCGTCCCAATTGCCATGCCAAGACTCGAGGAGAATCCCGAGTTGTCCTTCGCACCTAGGCAGGAGTCCTGACGTCGCTGAACAAACACGTGTCTGGAAGGGCCCTCCCCGTCGTAACTCGAGAATATACCCCAGGTTCCGGCCACAACTCGAGAAAAACCATGAGACTTCCCCCTCGCCCAGAGATGAGGCCCGATTCCCCTGCACTGCGTGCAGAGCAATTCCGTGTTCCACATCAAGACTGAAAGGAGCCTTGATTTCCTTGATGGCACTCCAGAGAAAACCCAAGATCACTGTCTCAAGTCTAGAGGGATCCTGAGGTCAGGGGAGCAACACGAAAGGGCTCCGTGGACCCCAAATCAACTCGAGATGAGAGCTTAGTCCCTGGCTTCGACTCAAGAGGAATACCAACTTTCCACAAGCACCTCAAGAGGAGGCTTCTCTCAGCTACAGGTAGGTGAGAGGGACCCTGAGTTTGTGGCCTCAAGTGGAATGGACATCGAGATGCTCTGACTCGTAGTAAGGCCGGATATCCCTGCAGTGAAGTGAATGCAGGCTCGTCTTGCATCTCCCAAGACGAAAGTATGTCTGAATACCCTGTGGAGACCACAGAGAAAGACCTAGTCCTCCGCCTCATCGCGACCGGAGGCCTCACATCCTTTGCAACCTCGAGAGGTCCGCGGAGATCAATGCTTCCAAAGGAGACGATGCCTGACTCCTCTTGAAAATGGACAAGAGTCCCAGAATCCCTGTGGCACGTGGAAAGGGACCCTGGGACTCCCGCCTCACGTGGAGACGCGTCCCAATTGCCATGCCAAGACTCGAGGACAATCCCGAGGTGTCCCTCGCACCTAGGCCCGAGTCCTGGCGTCGCTGAACAAACACGTGTCTGGAAGGGCTCTCCCCGTCGTAACTCGAGAATATACCCCAGGGTCCGTCCGCAACTCGAGAGAAACCATGAGACTTCCCCCTCGCCCCGAGATGAGGCCCGATTCCCCTGCACTGCGTGCAGAGCAATTCCGTGTTCGACATCAAACGTGAAAGGAGCCTTGATTTCCTTGATGGCACTCCAGAGAAAACCCAAGATAACTGTCTCAAGTCTAGAGGGATCCTGAGGACACTGTAGCAACACGAAAGGGCTGCGTGGACCCCAAATCAACTCGAGATGAGAGCTTAGTCCCTGGCTTCGACACAAGAGGTATACCAACTTTCCACAAGCACCTCAAGTGGAGACTTCTCTCAGCTACAGTTATGTGAGAAGGACCCTGAGTTTGTGGCCTCAAGTGGAATGGACACCGAGATGCTCTGACTCGAAGTAAGGCCGGATATCCCTGCAGTGAATTGAATGCAGGCTCGTCCTGCATCTCCCAAGATGAAGGGATGTCTGAATCCCCTGTGGCGACCACAGAGAAAGACCTAGTTTTCCGCCTCATCGCGACCTGAGGCCTCACATCCTTTGAAAACTCGAGAGGTCCGCGGAGATCAATGCTTCCAAAGGAGACGATGCCTGACTCCTCTTGAAAGTGGATAGGAGTCCCAGGATCCCTGTGGCACGTGGAAAGGGACCCTGGGTCTCCGCCTCACGTGGAGACGCGTCCCAATTGCCATGCAAAGACTTGGGGAGAATACCGAGGTGTCCATCGAACCTAAGCGGGAGTTCTGACGTCGCTGAACAAACAGGTGTCTGGAAGGGCCCTCGCCCTCGTTGAAACTCGAGAATATACCCCAGGTTCCGGCCGCAACTCGAGAAAAACCATGAGACTTCCCCCTCGCCGCCAGATGAGGCCCGATTCCCCTGCACTGCGTGCAGAGCAATTCCGTGTTCCACATCAAACGTGAAAAGAGCCTTGATTTCCTTGATGGCACTCCAGAGAAAACCCAAGATCACTGTCTCAAGTCTAGCGGGATCCTGAGGTCACTGTAGCAACACGAAAGTGCTCCGTGGACCCCAAATAAACTGGAGTTGAGAGCTTAGTCCCTGGCTTCGACTCAAGAGGAATGACAACTTTCCACAAGTACATCAAAAGGAGGCTTCTCTCAGCTACAGGTATGTGAGAGGGACCCTGAGTTTGTGGCATCAAGTGGAATGGACACCGAGATGCTCTGACTTATAAGGCCAGATATCCCTGCAGTGAATTGAATGCAGGCTCGTCTTGCATCTCCCAAGACGAAGGGATGTTTGAATCCCCCGTGGAGACCACAGAGAAAGACATAGTTCTCCGCCTCATCGCCACCTCAGGCCTCACATCCTTTGAAAACTCGAGAGGTCCGCAGAGATCAATGCTTCCAAAGGAGACGATGCCTGACTCCTCTTGAAAATGGACAAGAGTCCCAGAATCCCTGTGGCACGTGGAAAGGGACCCTGGGACTCCCGCCTCACGTGGAGACGCGTCCCAATTGCCATGCCAAGACTCGAGGAGAATCCCGAGCTATCCCTCGCACCTAGGCCGGAGTCCTGACGTCGCTGAACAAACACGGGTCTGGAAGGGCCCTCCCCATCGTAACTCGAGAGTATACCCCAGGTTCCGGCCGCAACTCGAGAAAAACAATGAGCCTTCTCCCCTCGCTGCGAGATGAGGCCTGATTCCCCTGCACTGTGTGCAGAGCAATTCCATGTTCCACATCAAACGTGAAAGGAGCCTTGATTTCCCTGATGGCACTCCAGAGAAAACCCAAAGTCACTGTCACAAGTCTAGATTGATCCTGAGGTCACTGGAGCAACACGAAAGGGCTCCGTGGACCCCAAATCAACTCGAGATGAGAGCTTAGTCCCTGGCTTCGACTCAAGAGGAATACCAAGTTTCCACAAGCACCTCAAGAGGAGGCTTCTCTCAGCTACACTTATGTGAGAGGACCCTGAGTTTGTGGCCTCAAGTGGAATGGACACCGAGATGCTCTGACTCGAATTAAGGCCGGATATCCCTGCAGTGAATTGAATGCAGGCTCGTCTTGCATCTCCCAAGACGAAGGGATGTCTGAATCCCCTGTGGAGACAACAGAGAAAGACCTAGATCTCCTCCTCATCGCGACCGGAGGCCTCACATCCGTAGAAAAGTGGAGAGGTCCGGGGAGATCAATGCTTCCAAAGGAGACGATGCCTGACTCCTCTTGAAAATGGATAGGAGTCCCAGGATCCCTGTGGCACGTGGAAAGGGACCCTGGGTATCCCGCCTCATGTGGAGACGCATCTCAATTGCCATGCCAAGACTTTTGGAGAATCCGAAGATGTCCCTCGCACCTATCACGTGTCTGGAAGGGCCCTCCATGTCGTAACTCGAGAATATACCCCAGGTTCTGCCGCAACTCGAGAAAAACCATGAGAGTTCCCCCACGCCGCGAGATGAGGCCTGATTCCCCTGCACTGCGTGCAGAGCAATTCCGTGTTCCACATGAAACGTGAAAATAGCCTTGATTTCCTGGATGGCACTCCAGAGAAAACTCAAGATCACTGTCTCAAGCCTAGAGGGACCATGAGGTCACTGGAGCAACACGAAAGGGCTCCGTGGACCGCAAATCAACTCGAGATGAGAGCTTAGTCCCTGGCTTCGACTCAAGAGGAATACCAACATTCCACAAGCACTTCAAGAGGAGGCTTCTGTCAGCTACATGTATGTGAGACGGACCCTGAGTTTGTGGCCTCAAGTGGAATGGACACCGAGATGCTCTGACTCGAAGTAAGGCCAGATATCCCTGCAGTGAATTGAATGCCGGCTCGTCTTGCATCTCCCAAGACGAAGGGATGTCTGAATCCCCTGTGGAGACCACAGAGAAAGACCTAGTTCTCCGCCTCATCGCGACCGGAGGCCTCACATACTTTGAAAACTCGACAGGTCCGCGGAGATCAATGCTTCCAAAGGAGCCGATGCCTGACTCCTCTTGAAAATGGATAGGAGTCCCAGGATCCCTGTGGCACGTGGAAAGGGACCCTGGGTCTCCCGCCTCACGTGGAGACGCGTCCCAATTGCCATGCCAAGACTCGAGGAGAATCCCGAGGTGTCCCTCGCACCTAGCCAGGAGTCCTGACGTCGCTGAACAAACACGTGTGTGGAAGGGCCCTCCCCGTCGTAACTCGAGAATATACCCCAGGTTCCGGCCGCCACTCGAGAAAAACCATGAGACTTCCCCCTCGACGCGAGATGAGGCCCAATTCCCCTGCACTGCGAGCAGGGCAATTCCGTGTTCCACATCAAACGTGAAAGGAGCCTTGATTTCCTTGATGGCACTCCAGAGAAAACCCAAGATCACTGCCTCAAGTCTAGAGGGATCCTGAGGTCACTGGAGCAATACGAAAGGGCTCCGTGGACCCCAAATCAACTCGAGATGAGAGCTTAGTCCCTGGCTTCGACTCAAGAGGAATACCAAGTTTCCACAAGCACCTCAAGAGGAGCCGTCTCTCAGCTACAGGTATGTGAGAGGGACCCTGAGTTTGTGGCCTCAAGTGCAATGGACCCGTGATGCTCTGACTCGAATTAAGGCTGGATATCCCTGCAGTGAATTGAATGCTGCCTCGTATTGCATCTCCCAAGACGGAGGGTTGTCTGAATTCCCTGTGGAGACCACAGAGAAAGACCTCGTTCTCCGCATCATCGAGACCGGAGGCCTCACATCCTTTGAAAACTCGAGAGGTCCACGGAGATCAATGATTCCAAAGGAGAAGATGCCTGACGCTTCTTGAAAGTGGATAGGAGTCCCAGGATCCCTGTGGCACGTGGAAAGGGACCCTGGGTCTCCCGCCTCACGTGGAGACGCTTCCCAATTGCCATGCCAAGACTCGAGGAGAATCCCGAGGTGTCCCTCGCACCTAGGCAGGAGTTCTGACGTCAATGAACAAACACGTGTCTGGAAGGGCCCTCCCCGTCGTAACTCGAGAATATACCCCAGGTTTCGGCCGCAACTTGAGAAAAACCATGAGACATCCCCCTTACCGCGAGATTAGGCCCGATTCCCCTGCAGTGCGTGCAGAGAAATTCCGTGTTCCACATCAAACGTGAAAGGAGCCTTGATTTCCTTGATGGCACTCCAGAGAAAACCCAAGATCACTGTCTCAAGTCTAGAGGGATCCTGAGGTCACTGGAGCAACACGAAAGGGATCCGTGGACCCCAAATCAACTCGAGATGAGAGCTTAGTCCCTGGCTTCGACTCAAGAGGAATACCAACTCTCCACAAGCACCTCAAAAGGAGGCTTCTCTCAGCTACAAGTATGTGAGAGGGACCCTGAGTTTGTGGCCTCAAGTTGAATGGACACCGAGATGCTCTGACTCGAAATAAGGCCGGATATCCCTGCAGTGAATTGAATGCAGGCTCGTCTTGCATCTCCCAAGACAAAGGGATGTCTGAATCCCCTGTGGAGACCACAGAGAAAGACCGAGTTCTCCGCCTCATCGCGACCGGAGGCCTCACATCCTTTGAAAACTTGAGAGGTCCGCGGAGATCAATGCTTCCAAAGGAGACGATGTCTGACTTCTCTTGAAAATGGATAGGAGTCCCAGGATCCCTGTGGCACGTGGAAAGGGACCCTGGGTCTCTCGCCTCACGTGGAGACGCGTCCCAATTGCCATGCCACGACTCGAGGAGAATCCCGAGGTGTCCCTCTCACCTAGGCAGGGGTCCTGACTTCGCTGAACAAACATGTGTCTGGAAGGGCCCTCCCCGTCGTAACTCGAGAATATACCACAGGTTCGGGCCGCAACTCGAGAAAATCGATGAGATTTCCCCCTCGCCGCGAGCTGAGTCCCGATTCCTCTGCACTGCATGCAGAGCAATTCCGTGTTCCACATCAAAGGTGAAAGGAGCCTTGATTTCCTTGATGGCACTCCAGAGAAAACCCAAGATCACTGTCTCAAGTCTAGAGGGATCCTGAGGTCACTGGAGCAACACGAAAGGGCTCCGTGGATCCCAAATCAACTCGAGATGAGAGCTTAGTCCCTGGCTTGGACTCAAGAGGAATACCAACTTTCCACAAGCACCTCAAGAGGAGGCTTCTCGCAGCTACAGGTATGTGAGAGGGACCCTGAGTTTGTGGCCTCAAGTGGAATGGACAACGAGATGCTCTGACTCGAAGTAAGGCCGGATATCCCTGCAGTGAATTGAATGCATGCTCGTCTTGCATCTCCCAGGACGAAGGGATGTCTGAATCCCCTATGGAGACCACAGAGAAAGACCTAGTTCTCCGCCTCATCGCTGACGGAGGCCTCACATCCTTTGAAAACTCGAGAGGTCCGCGGAGATCAATGATTCCAAAGGAGACGATGCCTGACTCCTCTTGAAAATGGATAGGAGTCCCAGGATCCGTGTGGCACGTGGAAAGGGACCCTGGGTCTCCCGCCTCACGTGGAGACGCGTCCCAATTGCCATGTCAAGACTCGAGGAGAATCCAGAGGTGTCCCAGGCACCTAGGCAGGAGTCCGACGTCGCTGAGCAAACAAGTGTCTGGAAGTCCCTCCCCGTCGTAACTCGAGAATATACCCCAGGTTCCGGCCGCAACTCGAGAAAAACCATGAGACTTCCCCCTCGCCGCGAGATGAGGCCCGATTCTCGTGCACTGCGTGCAGAGCAATTCCGTGGTCCACATCAAACGTGAAAGGAGCCTTGATTTCCTTGATGGCACTCCAGTGAAAACCCAAGATCACTTTTTCAAGACTACAGGGATCCTCAGGTGACTGTAGCAACACGAAAGGGCTCCGAGGACCCCAAATCAACTCGAGATGAGAGCTTAGTCCCTGGCTTCGACTCAAGAGGAATACCAACTTTCCACAACCACCTCAAGATGAGACTTCTCTCAGCTACAGGTATGTGAGAGGGACCCTGAGTTTGTGGCCTCAAGTGGAATGGACACCGAGATGCTCTGACTCGAAGTAAGGCCGGATATCCCTGCAGTGAATTGAATGCAGGCTCGTCTTGCATCTCCCAAGACGAAGGGATGGCTGAATCCCCTGTGGAGACCACAGAGAAAGACCTAGTTCTCCGCCTCATTGAGACCGGAGGCCTCACATCCTTTGAAAACTCGAGAGGTCCGCGGAGATCAGTGCTCCCAAAGGAGACGATGCCTGACTACTCTTGAAAATGGATAGGAGTCCCAGGATCCCTGTGGCACGTGGAAAGGGACCCTGGGTCTCCCGCCTCACGTGGAGACGCGTCCCAATTGCCATGCCCGGACTCGAGGAGAATCCCGAGGTGTCCCTTGCACCTAGGGAGGAGTCCTGACGTCGCTGAAAAATCACGTATCTTTAAGGGCCCTCCCCGTCATAAATCGAGAATATACCCGAGGTTCCGGCTGCAAATAGAGAAAATCATGAGACGTCCCCCTCGCCGAGAGATGAGGCCCGATTCCCCTGCACTGCATGCAGAGCAATTCCGTGTTCCACATCAAATGTGAAAGGAGCCTTGATTTCCTTGATGACACTCCAGAGGAAATCCAAGATCACTGCCTCAAGTCTAGAGGGATTCTGAGGTCACTGTAGCAACAGGAAAGAGCTCCGTGGACCCAAAATCAACTTGAGATGAGAGCTTATTCCCTGGCTTCGACTCAAGAGGAATACCAACTTTCCACAAGAACCTCAAGAGGAGGCTTCTCTCAGCTACAGGTATGTGAGAGGGACCCTGAGTTTGTGGCCTCAAGTGGAATGGACACCGAGATGCTCTGACTCGAAGTAAGGCTGGATATCCCTGCAGTGAATTGAATTCAGGCTCGTCTTGCATCTCCCAAGACGAAGGGATGTCTGAATCCCCTTGGAGACCACAGAGAAAGACCTAGTTCTCCACCTCATCGTGACCGGAGGCCTCACATCCTTTGAAAACTCGAGAGGTCCGTGGAGATCAATGTTTCCAAAGGAGACGATGCCTGACTCCTCTTGAAAATGGATAGGAGTCCCAGGATAGCTGTGGCACGTGGAAGGGAACTCTGGGTCTCTCACCTCACGTGTAAATGCGTCTCAATTGCAAAGCCCAGACTCGAGGAGAATCCCGAGGTGTCCCTCGCACCTAGGGCCGAGTCCAGACGTCGCTGAACAAACACGTATCTTGAAGGGCCCTCCCCGTCGTAACTCGAGAATATACCCCAGGTTCTGTCCGCAACTCGAGAAAAACCATGATACTTCCCCCTCGCCGCGAGATGAGGCCCGATTCCCCTGCACTGCGTGCAGAGCAATTCCATGTTCCACATCAAACGTGAAAGCAGCCTTGATTTCCTTGATGGCACTCCAGAGAATACCCAAGATCACTGTCTCAAGTCTAGAGGGATCCTGAGGTCACCGTAGCAACACGAAAGGGCTGTGTGGACCCCAAATCAACTGGAGATGAGAGCTTAGTTCCTGGATTCGACTCAAGAGGAATACTAACTTTCCACAAGCACTTCAAGAGGAGGCTTCTCTCAGCTACAGGTATGTGAGAGGGACCCTGAGTTTGTGGCCTCAAGTGGAATGGACACCGAGATGCTCTGACTCGAAGTAAGGCCGGATATCCCTGCAGTGAATTGAATGCAGGCTCGTCTTGCATCTCCCAGGACGAAGGGATGTCTGAATCCCCTGTGGAGACCACAGAGAAAGACCTAGTTCTCTGCGTCATTGCGACCGGAGGCCTCACATCATTTGAAAACTCGAGAGGTCCGAGGAGATCAATGTTTCCAAAGGAGACGATGACTGACTACTCTTGAAAATTGATAGGAGTCCCAGGATCCCTGTGGCACGTGGAAAGGGACACTGGTTCTCCCGCCTCACGTGGAGACGCATCCCAATTTCCATGCCAAGACTCGAGGTGAATCCCGAGTTGTCCCTCGCACCTAGGCAGGAGTCCTGACGTCGCTGAACAAACACGTGTCTGGAAGGGCCCTCCCCGTCGTAACTCGAGAATATACCTCAGGTTTCGGCCGTAACTCGAGAAAAACCATGAGACTTCCCCCTCGCCGCGAGATGAGGCCCGATTCCCCTGCACTGCTTGTAGAGCAATTCCGTGTTCCACATCAAACGTGAAAGGAGCCTTGATTTCGTTCATGGCCCTCCAGACAAAACCCAAGATCAGTGTCTCAAGTCTAGAGGGATCCTGAGGTCACTGGAGCAAAAGGAAAGGGCTCTGTGGACCCCAAATCAACTCGAGATGAGAGCTTAGTCCCTGGCTTCGACTCAAGAGTAATACCAACTTTCCACAAGCACCTCAAGAGGAGGCTTCTCTCAGCTACAGGTAGGTGAGAGGGACCCTGAGTTTGTGGCCTCAAGTGGAATGGACACCGAGATGCTCTGACTCGAAGTAAGGCTGGATATCCCTGCAGTGAATAGAATGCAGGCTAGTCTTGCATCTCCCAAGACGAAGGGATGTCTGAATCCCCTGTGGAGACCACAGAGAAAGACCTAGTTCTCCGCCTCATAGCGACCGGAGGCCTCACATCCTTTGAAAACTCGAGAGGTCCGCGGAGATCAATGCTTCCAAAGGAGACGATGCCTGACTCCTCTTGAAAATGGATAGGAGTCCCAGGATCCCTGTGGCACGGGGAAAGGGACCCTGGGTCTCCCGCCTCACGTGGAGACACGTCCCAATTGCCATACCAAGACTCGAGGAGAATCCCGAAGTGTTCCTAGCACCTAGGCTGTAGTCCTAACGTCGCTGAACAAACACGTGTCTGGAAGGGCCCTCCCCGTCGTAACTCGAGAATCTACCACGGGTTCCGGCCGCAACTTGAGAAAAACCATGAGATTTCCCCCTCGCCCCGAGATGAGGCCCGATTCCCCTGCACTGCGTGCAGAGAATTCCGTGTTCCACATCATACGTGAAAGGAGCCTTGACTTCCTTGATGGCACTCCAGAGAAAACCAAAGATCACTGTCTCAAGTCTAGAGGGATCCTGAGGACACTGGAGCAACACAAAAGGGCTGCGTGGACCCCAAATCAACTCGAGATGAGAGCTTAGTCCCTGGCTTCGACTCAAGAGGAATACCAACTTTCCACAACCACCTCAAGATGAGACTTCTCTCAGCTACAGGTATGTGAGAGGGACCCTGAGTTTGTGGCCTCAAGTGGAATGGACACCGAGATGCTCTGACTCGAAGTAAGGCCGGATATCCCTGCAGTGAATTGAATGCAGGCTCGTCTTGCATCTCCCAAGACGAAGGGATGGCTGAATCCCCTGTGGAGACCACAGAGAAAGACCTAGTTCTCCGCCTCATTGAGACCGGAGGCCTCACATCCTTTGAAAACTCGAGAGGTCCGCGGAGATCAGTGCTCCCAAAGGAGACGATGCCTGACTACTCTTGAAAATGGATAGGAGTCCCAGGATCCCTGTGGCACGTGGAAAGGGACCCTGGGTCTCCCGCCTCACGTGGAGACGCGTCCCAATTGCCATGCCCGGACTCGAGGAGAATCCCGAGGTGTCCCTTGCACCTAGGGAGGAGTCCTGACGTCGCTGAAAAATCACGTATCTTTAAGGGCCCTCCCCGTCATAAATCGAGAATATACCCGAGGTTCCGGCTGCAAATAGAGAAAATCATGAGACGTCCCCCTCGCCGAGAGATGAGGCCCGATTCCCCTGCACTGCATGCAGAGCAATTCCGTGTTCCACATCAAATGTGAAAGGAGCCTTGATTTCCTTGATGACACTCCAGAGGAAATCCAAGATCACTGCCTCAAGTCTAGAGGGATTCTGAGGTCACTGTAGCAACAGGAAAGAGCTCCGTGGACCCAAAATCAACTTGAGATGAGAGCTTATTCCCTGGCTTCGACTCAAGAGGAATACCAACTTTCCACAAGAACCTCAAGAGGAGGCTTCTCTCAGCTACAGGTATGTGAGAGGGACCCTGAGTTTGTGGCCTCAAGTGGAATGGACACCGAGATGCTCTGACTCGAAGTAAGGCTGGATATCCCTGCAGTGAATTGAATTCAGGCTCGTCTTGCATCTCCCAAGACGAAGGGATGTCTGAATCCCCTTGGAGACCACAGAGAAAGACCTAGTTCTCCACCTCATCGTGACCGGAGGCCTCACATCCTTTGAAAACTCGAGAGGTCCGTGGAGATCAATGTTTCCAAAGGAGACGATGCCTGACTCCTCTTGAAAATGGATAGGAGTCCCAGGATAGCTGTGGCACGTGGAAGGGAACTCTGGGTCTCTCACCTCACGTGTAAATGCGTCTCAATTGCAAAGCCCAGACTCGAGGAGAATCCCGAGGTGTCCCTCGCACCTAGGGCCGAGTCCAGACGTCGCTGAACAAACACGTATCTTGAAGGGCCCTCCCCGTCGTAACTCGAGAATATACCCCAGGTTCTGTCCGCAACTCGAGAAAAACCATGATACTTCCCCCTCGCCGCGAGATGAGGCCCGATTCCCCTGCACTGCGTGCAGAGCAATTCCATGTTCCACATCAAACGTGAAAGGAGCCTTGATTTCCTTGATGGCACTCCAGAGAATACCCAAGATCACTGTCTCAAGTCTAGAGGGATCCTGAGGTCACCGTAGCAACACGAAAGGGCTGTGTGGACCCCAAATCAACTGGAGATGAGAGCTTAGTTCCTGGATTCGACTCAAGAGGAATACTAACTTTCCACAAGCACTTCAAGAGGAGGCTTCTCTCAGCTACAGGTATGTGAGAGGGACCCTGAGTTTGTGGCCTCAAGTGGAATGGACACCGAGATGCTCTGACTCGAAGTAAGGCCGGATATCCCTGCAGTGAATTGAATGCAGGCTCGTCTTGCATCTCCCAGGACGAAGGGATGTCTGAATCCCCTGTGGAGACCACAGAGAAAGACCTAGTTCTCTGCGTCATTGCGACCGGAGGCCTCACATCATTTGAAAACTCGAGAGGTCCGAGGAGATCAATGTTTCCAAAGGAGACGATGACTGACTACTCTTGAAAATTGATAGGAGTCCCAGGATCCCTGTGGCACGTGGAAAGGGACACTGGTTCTCCCGCCTCACGTGGAGACGCATCCCAATTTCCATGCCAAGACTCGAGGTGAATCCTGAGGTGTCCCTAGCACCTAGGCAGGAGTCCTGACGTCGCTGACAAACACGTGTCTGGAAGGGCCTTTCCCATTTTAACTCGAGAATATACCCCAGGTTCCGCCCGCAACTCGAGAAAAACCATGAGACTTCCCCCTCGCAGCGAGATGAAGCCCGATTCCCCTGCACTGCGTGCAGAGCAATTCCGTGTTCCACATCAAACGTGAAAGGAGCCTTGATTTCCTTGATGGCACTCCAGAGGAAACTCAAGATCACTGTCTCAAGGCTAGAGGGATCCTGAGGTCACTGGAGCAACACGAAAGGGCTCCGTGGACCCCAAATCAACTCGAGATGAGAGCTTAGTCCCTGGCTTCGACTCAAGAGGAATACCAACTTTCCACAAGCACCTCAAGAGGAGGCTTCTCTCAGCCACAGGTATGTGAGAGGGACCCTGAGTTTGTGGCCTCAAGTGGAATGGACACCGAGATGCTCTGACTCGAAGTAAGGCTGGATATCCCTGCAGTGAATAGATGCAGGCTAGTCTTGCATCTCCCAAGACGAAGGGATGTCTGAATCCCCTGTGGAGACCACAGAGAAAGACCTAGTTCTCCGCATCATAGCGACCGGAGGCCTCACATCCTTTGAAAACTCGAGAGGTCCGAGGAGATGAATGCTTCCAAAGGAGACGATGCCTGACTCCTCTTGAAAATGGATAGGAGTCCCAGGATCCCTGTGGCACATGGGAAGTTACCCTGGGTCTCCCACCTCACGTGGAGACGCGTCCCTATTGCCATACCAAGACTCGAGGAGATTCCCGAGGTGTCCCTCGCACCTAGGCAGGAGTCCTGACGTCGCTGAACAAACACGTGTCTGGAAGGGCCCTCCCTGTCATAACTCGAGAATATACCCCAGGTTCCGGCCTCAACTCGAGAAAAACGATGAGACTTCCCCCTCCTGCGTGAAGAGCCCCAATTCCCCTGCACTGCGTGCAGAGCAATTCCGTGTTCCACATTAAACGTGAAAGGAGCCTTGATTTCCTTGATGGCACTCCAGAGAAAACCCAAGATCACTGTCTCAAGTCTAGAGGTATCCTGAGGTCACTGAAGCAACACGAAAGGGCTCCGTGGAAACCAAATCAACTCGAGAAGAGAGCTTAGTCCTTGGCTTAAACTCAAGAGGAATACAAACTTTCTACAAGCACTTCAAGAGGAGGCTTCTCTCAGCTACAGGTATGTGAGAGGGACACTGAGTTTGTGGCCTCAAGTGGAATGGACAAAGAGATGCTCTGACTCGAAATAAGGCCGGATATCCCTGCAGTGAATTGCATGCAGGCTCGTCTTGCATCTCCCAAGACGAAGGGATGTCTGAATCTCCTGTGGAGACCACAGAGAAAGACCCAGTTCTCCGCCTCATCGCGACCGGAGGCCTCACATCCTTTGAAAATTCGAGAGGTCCGCGGAGATCAATGCTTCCCAAGGAGACGATGCCTGAGTCCTCTTGAAAATTGATAGGATTCCCAGCATACCTGTGGCACGTGGAAAGGGACACTGGGTCTCCCGCCTCACGTGGAGACGCGTCCCATTTGCCATGCCAAGACTCGAGGAGTATCCCGAGGTGTCCCTCGGACCTGGGCAGGAGTCCGGACGTCGCTGAACAAACACGTGTCTGGAAGGGCCCTCCCCGTTTTAACTCGAGAATATACCCCAGGTTCCGGCCGCAATTCGAGAAAAAAAATGAGACTTCCCCCTCGCCGCGAGATGAGGCCCGATTCCCCTGCACTGCGTGCAGAGCAATTCCGTGTTCCACACCAAACGTGAAAGGAGCCTTGATTATCTTGATGGCACTCCAGAGAAAACCCAAGATCACTGTCTCAAGTCTAGAGGGATCCTGAAGTCAAGGTAGCAACATGAAAGGGCTCCATGGACCCCAAATCAACTCGAGATGAGAGCTTAGTCTCTGGTTTCGACTCAAGAGGAATACCAACTTTCCACAAGCACCTCAAGAGGAGGCTTGTCTCAGCTACATGTATGTGAGAGGGTCCCTGAGTTTGTGGCCTCAAGTGGCATGAACACCGAAATGTTCTGACTCGAAGTAAGGCCGGATATCCCTGCAGTGAATTGAATGCAAGCTCGTCTTGCATCTCCAAAGACGAAGGGATGTCTGAATCCCCTGTGGAGTCGACAGAGAAAGACCTAGTTCTCCGCCTCATCGCGACCGGAGGCCTCACATCTTTTGCACACTCGAGAGGTCCGCGGAAATCAATGCTTCCAAAGGAGACGATGCCTGACTCCTCTTTAAAATGGATAGGAGTCCCAGGATCCCTGTGGCACGTGGAATGGGACCCTGGTTCTCCCGCCTCACGTGGAGATGCTTCCCAATTGCCATGTTAAGAATCGACGAGAATCCCGAGGTGTCCCTTGTACCTAGGCAGGAGTCCTGACGTCGCTGACAAACACGCGTCTGGAAGGGCCCTCCCCGTCGTAACTCGAGAATATACCCCAGGTTCCAGCCGCAACTCGAGAAAAACCATGAGACTTCCTCTCGCCACGAGAGATGCGCGATTCCGCTGCACTGAGTGCAGATCAATTCCGTGTTCTACATCAAAGGTGTAAGGAGCCTTGATTTCCTTGATGGCCCTCCAGAGAAAACCCAAGATCACTGTCTCAAGTCTAGAGGGATCCTGAGGTCACTGTAGGCACAAAAGGGCTCCGTGGACCCCAAATCAACTCGAGATGAGAGCTTAGTCCCTGGCTTCGACTCAAGAGGAATACCAACTTTCCACAAGCACCTCAAGAGGAGGCTTCTCTCAGCTATAGGTATGTGAGGGTGCCCATGAGTTTGTGGCCTCAAGTGGAATGGACACCGAGATGCGCTGACTCCAAGTAAGGCCGGATATCCCTGCAGTGAATTGAAAGAAGGATCGTCCTGCATCTCCCAAGACGAAGGGATGTCTGAATCCCCTGTGGAGACCACAGAGAAAGACCTAGTTCTCCGCCTAATCGCGACCGGAGGCCTCACATCCTTTGAAAACTCGTGAGGTCCGCGGAGATTAATGCTTCCAAAGAGACGATGCCTGACTCCTCTTGAAAATGGATAGGAGTCCCAGGATCCCTGTGGCACGTGGAAAGGGACCCTGGGTCTCCCGCATCATGTGGAGACGCGTCCCAATTGCCATGCCAAGACTCGAGGAGAATCCCGAGGTGTCCCTCGAACCTAGGAAGGAGTCCTGTCGTCGCTTAACAAACACGTGTCAGGAAGGGCCCTCCCCGTCGTAACTCGAGAATATACCCCAGGTTCCGGCCGCAACTCGAGAGAAACCATGAGATTTCCCCCTAGCCGCGAGTTGAGGCCCGTTTCCCCTGCACTGCATGCAGAGCAATTCCGTGTTCCACATCAAACTTGAAAGGAGCCTTGATTTCCTTGATGGCACTCCAGAGAAAACCCAAGATCACTGTCACAAGTCTAGAGGGATCCTGAGGTCACTGTAGCAATACGAAAGGGCTCCTTGGATCCCAAATCAACTCGAGATGAGAGCTTAGTCCCTGGCTTCGACTCAAGAGGAATACCAACTTTCCACAAGCACCTCAAGAGGAGGCTTCTCGCAGCTACAGGTATGTGAGAGGGACCCTGAGTTTGTGGCCTCAAGTGGAATGGACACCGAGATGCTCTGACTCGAAGTAAGGCCGGATATCCCTGCAGTGAATTGAATGCAGGGTCGTCTTGCATCTCCAAGACGAAGGGATGTCTGCATCCACTGTGGAGACCAGAGAGAAAGACCTAGTTCTCCACCTCATCGCTGACGGAGGCCTCACATCCTTTGAAAACTCGAGAGGTCCGCGGAGATCAATGATTCCAAAGGAGACGATGCCTGACTCCTCTTGAAAATGGATAGGAGTCCCAGGATCCGTGTGGCACGTGGAAAGGGACCCTGGGTCTCCCGCCTCACGTGGAGACGCGTCCCAATTGCCATGTCAAGACTCGAGGAGAATCCAGAGGTGTCCCTGGCACCTAGGCAGGAGTCCGTCGTCGCTGAGCAAAAACGTGTCTGGAAGGGCCCTCCCCGTCGTAACTCAAGAATATACCCCAGGTTCCGGCCGCAACTCGAGAAAAACCATGAGACTTCCCCCTCGCCGCGAGATGAGGCCCGATTCTCGTGCACTGCGTGCAGAGCAATTCCGTGGTCCACATCAAACGTGAAAGGAGCCTTGATTTCCATGATGGCACTCCAGAGAAAACCCAAGATCACTGTCTCAAGTCTAAAGGGATCCTGAGGTCACTGTAGCAACACGAAAGGGCTCCGTGGACCCCAAATCAACTCGAGATGAGAGCTTAGTCCCTGGCTTCGACTCAAGAGGAATACCAACTTTCCACAAGCACCTCAAGAGGAGGCTTCTCTCAGCTACAGGTATGTTAGAGGGCCCCTGAGTTTGTGGCCTAAAGTGGAATGTACACCGAGATGCTCTGACTGGAAGAGGGGCCGGATATCCCTGCAGTGAATTGAATGCAGGCTCGTCTTGCATCTCCCAAGACGAAGGGATGTCTGAATCCCCTGTGGAGACCACAGAGAAAGACCTAGTTCTCTGCCTCATCGCGACCGGAGGCCTCACATTCTTTGAAAACTCGAGAGGTCTGCGGAGATCAATGCTTCCAAAGGAGTCGATGCCTGACTCCTCTTGAAAATGGATAGGAGGCCCAGGATCCCTGTGACACGAGGAAAGTGAACCTGGGTCTCCCGCCTCACGTGGAGACGCGTCCCAATTGCCATGCCAAGACTCGAGGAGAATCCCTAGTTGTCCCTCGCACCTAGGCAGGATTCCAGATGTCGCTGAACAAACACGTGTCTGGAGGGTCCCTCCCCGTCGTAACTCGAGAATATACCCCAGGTTCCGGCCGCAACTCGAGAAAAACCATGAGACTTCCCCCTTGCCGCGAGATGAGGCCCGATTCCCCTGCACTGCGTGCAGAGCAATTCCGTATTCCACATCAAACGTGAAAGGAGCCTTGATTTTCTTGATGGCACTCCAGAGAAAACCCAAGATCACTGGCCAAGTCTAGAGGGATGCTGAGGTCACTGTAGCAGCACGAAAGGGCTCCGTGGACCTCAAATCAACTCTAGATGAGAGCTTAGTCCCTGGCTTTGACTCAAGAGGAATACCAACTTTCCACAAGCACCTCAAGAGGAGGCTTCTCATAGCTACAGGTATGTGAGAGGGCCCCTGAGTTTGTGGCCTAAAGTGGAATGGACACCGAGATGCTCTGACTGGAAGAAAGGCCGGATATCCCTGCAGTGAATTGAATGCAGGCTCGTCTTGCATCTCCCAAGATGAAGGGATGTCTGAATCCCCTGTCGAGAACACAGAGAAAGACCTAGTTCTCCGCCTCATCGCGACCAGAGGCCTCACATCCTTTGAAAACTCGAGAGGTCCGCAGAAGTCAATGTTTCCAAAGGAGACGATGCCTGACTCCTCTTGAAAATGGATAGGAGTCCCAGGATCACTGTCCACGTGGAAGGGGACCCTGGGTCTCCCGCTTCACGTGGAGACGCGTACCAATTGACATGTCAAGACTCGAGGACAATACCGAGGTGTCCCTGGCAGCTAGGGAAGAGTCCTGACGTCACTGAACAAACAAGTATCTGGAAGGGCCCTCCCCGTCGCAAATCGAGAATATACCCCAGGTTCCAGCCGCAACTCGAGAAAAACCATGAGACTTCTCACTCGCCGCGAGAAGAGCCCCAATTCCCCTGCACTGCATGCAGTGCAATTCCGTGTTCCACATCAAACGTAAAAGGAGCCTTGATATCCTTGATGGCACTCCAGAGAAAACCCAAGATCACTGTCTCAAGTCTAGAGGGATCCTGAGGTCACTGGAGCAACACGAAAAGTCTCCGTGGACCCCAAATCAACTCGATATGAGAGCTTAGTCCCTGGCTTCGACTCAAGAGGAATACCAACTTTCCACAAGCACCTCAAGAGGAGGCTTCTCTCAGCTACAGGTATGTGAGAGGGACCCTGAGTTTGTGGCCTCAAGTGGAATGAACACCGAGATGCTCTGACTCGAAGGAAGGCCGGATATCCCTGCAGTGAATTGAATGCAGGCCCGTCTTGCATTTCCCAAGACGAAGGGATGTCTGAATCCCCTGTGGAGACCACAGAGGAAGACCTAATTCTCCGCCTCATCGCGACTGGAGTCCTCACATCCTTTGAAAACTCGAGAGGTTCGCGGAGATCAATGCTTCCAAAGGAGACGATGCCTGACTCCTCTTGAAAATGGATACGAGTCCCTGGAGCCGTGTGGCACGTGGAAAGGGACACTGGGTCTCCCGCCTCACGTGGAGACGCGTTCCCATTGCCATGTCAAGACTCGAGGAGAATCCCGAGGTGTCCTCGCACCTAGGCAGGAGTCCTGACGTCGCTGAACAAACACGTGTCTGGAAGGGCCCTCCCCGTCGTAACTCGAGAATATACCCCAGGTTCCTGCCGCAACTAGAGAAAAACCATGAGACTTCCCCCTCGCCGCGAGATGAAGCCCGATTCCCCTGCACTGCGTGCAGAGCAATTCCGTGTTCCACATAAAACGAGAAAGGAGCCTTGATTTCCTTGATGGCACTCCAGAGAAAACGCAAGATCACTGTCTCAAGGCTAGAGGGATCCTGAGGTCACTGGAGCAACACGAAAGGGCTCCATGGACCCCAAATCAACTCTGGGTGAGAGGTTATTCCCTGGCTTTGACTCTAGAGGAATACCAACTTTCCACAAGCACCTCAAGAGGAGGCTTCTCTCAGCTACAGGTATGTGAGAGGGACCCTTAGTTTGTGGCCTCAAGTGGAATGGACACCGAGATGCTCTGACTCGAAGTAAGGACGGATATCCCAATAGTTAATTGAATGTAGGCTCGTCTTGCATCTCCCAAGACGAAGGGTTGTCTGAATCCCCTGTGGAGACCACAGAGAAAGACCTAGTCCTCCACCTCAAAGCAACCGGAGGCCTCATATCCTTTGAAAATTCCAGAGGTCCACGGAGATCAATGCTTCCAAAGGAGACGATGCCTGACTCCTCTTGAAAATGGATAGGAGTCCCAGGAACCCTGTGGCACGTGGAAAGGGACCCTGGGTCTCCCGCCTCACGTGGAGACGCGTCCCCATTGCCATGTCAAGACTCGAGGAGAATCCGGAGGTGTCCCTCGCACTTAGGCAGGAGTCCTGACGTCGCTGAACAAACACGTGTCTGGAAGGGCCCTCCGCGTCGTAACTCGAGAATATACCCAAGGTTCCGACCGCAACTCGAGAAAAACAATGAGACTTCCCCCTCGCCGCGAGTTGAGGCCCGATTCCCCTGCACTGAATGCAGAGAAATTCCGTTTTCCACATCAAACGTGAAAGGAGCCTTGATTGCCTTGATGGCACTCCAGAGAAAACCCAAGATCACTGTCTCAAGTCTAGAGGTATCCTGAGGTCACTGGACCAACACGAAAGGGCTCCGTGGACCCCAAATCAACTTGAGATGAGAGTTTAGTCCCTGGCTTAGACTCAAGAGGAATATCAACTTTCCACAAGGACCTCAAGAGGAGGCTTCTCTCAGCTACAAGTATATTTGAGGGACCCTGAGTTTGTGGCCTCAAGTGGAATGGACACCGAGATGCTCTGACTCGAAGTAAGGCCGGATATCCCTGCAGTGAATTGAATGCAGGCTCGTGTTGCATCTCCCAAGACGAAGGGATGTCTGAATCCGCTGTGGACTCGACAGAGAAAGACCTAGTGCTCTGCCTCTTCGCGACCGGAGGCCTCACATCCTTTGAAAATTCTAGAGGTATGCAGAGATCAATGCTTCCAAAGGAGACGATGCCTGACTCCTCTTGAAAATGGATAGGAGTCCCAGGATCCCTGTGGCACGTGGAAAGGGACCCTGGGTCTCCCGCCTCACGTGGAGACGCGTCCCCATTGCCATGCCAAGACTCGAGGAGAATCCCGAGGTGTCCCTCGCACCTAGGCAGGAGTCCTGACGTCGCTGAACAAACACGTGTCTGGAAGAGCCCTCCCCGTCATAACTCGAGAATATACCCCAGGTTCCGGCCGCAACTCGAGAAAAACCAAGAGATTTCCCCCTCGCCGCGAGTCGAGGCCCGATTCCCCTGCACTGAATGCAGAGAAATTCCGTGATCCACATCAAACGTGAAAGGAGCCTTGATTTCCTTGATGGCACTCCAGAGAAAACTCAAAGTCACTGTCTCAAGTCTAGAGGGATCCTGAGGCCACTGTAGCAGCATGAAAGGGCTCCGTGGACCCCAAATCAACTCGAGATGAGAGCTTAGTCCCTGGCTTTGACTTAAGAGGTATACCAACTTTCCACAAGCACCTCAAGAGGAGGCTTCTCTCAGCTACAGGTATCTGAGAGGGACCCTGAGTTTGTGGCCTCAAGTGGAATGGACACCGAGATGCTCTGACTCAAAGAGAGGCCGGATATCCCTGCAGTGAATTGAATGCAGGCTCGTCTTCCATATCCCAAGACGAAGGGATGTCTGAATCCCCTGTGGAGGCCACAGAGAAAGACCTAGTCCTCCGCCTCATCGCGACCGGAGGCCTCACATCCTTTGAAAACTCGAGAGGTCCGCAGAGATCAATGCTTCCAAAGGAGACGATGCCTGACTCCTCTAGAAAATGGATAGGAGTCCCAGGATACCTGTGGCACGTGGAAAGGGACCCTGGGTGTCCCGCCTCATGCGGAGACGCGTCCCAATTGCCATGCCAAGACTCGAGGAGAATCCCGAGGTGTCCCTCGCACCTAGGCAGGAGTCCTGACGTCGCTGAACAAACACATGTATGGAAGGGCCCTCCCCGTTGTAACTCGAGAATATACCCCAGGTTCCGGCCGCAACTCGAGAAAACCATGAGACTTCCCCCTCGCCGCGAGATGAGGCCCGATTCCCCTGCACTGCGTGCAGAGCAATTCCGTGTTCCACATCAAACGTGAAAGGAGCCTTGATTTCCTTGATGCCACTCCAGAGAAAACCCAAGATCACTGTCTCAAGTCTAGAGGGATCCTGAGGTCACTGTAGCAACACGAAAGGGCTCCGTGGACCCCAAATCAACTCGAGATGAGAGCTTAGTCCCTGGCTTCGACTCAAGAGGAATACCAAGTTTCCACAAGCACCTCAAGAGGAGGCTTCTCTCAGCTACAGGTAGGTGAGAGGGACCCTGAGTTTGTGGCCTCAAGTGGAATGGACACCGAGATTCTCTGACTAGGAGTAAGGCCGGATATCCCTGCAGTGAATTGAATGCAGGCTCGTCTTGCATCTCCCAAGACGAAGGGATGTCTTAATCCCCTGTGGAGACCACAGAGAAAGACCTAGTCCTCCGCCTCATCGCGACCGGAGGCCTCACATCCTTTGAAAACTCGAGAGGTCCGCGGAGATCAAGGCTTCCAAAGGAGACGATGCCTGACTCCTCTTGAAAATGGATACGAGTCCCAGGATCCCTGTGGCACGTGGAAAGGTACCCTGGGTCTCCCGCCTCACGGGGAGACACATTCCAATTGCCATGCTAAGACTCGAGGAGAATCCCGAGGTTTCCCTCGCACCTAGGCAGGAGTCCTGACGTCGCTGAACAAACACGTGTCTGGAAGGGCCCTCCCCGTCGTAACTTGAGAATCTACCACAGGTTCCGGCCGCAACTCGAGAAAAACCATGAGACTTCCCCCTCGCCGCGAGATGGGGCCCGATTCCCCTGCACTGCGTGCAGAGCAATTCCGTGTTGTACATCAAACGTGAAAGGAGCCTTGATTTCCTTGATGCCACTACAGAGGAAACCCAAGATCACTGTCTCAAGTCTAGAGGGATCCTGAGGTCACTGGAGCAACACGAAAGGGCTCCGTGGACCCCAAATCAACTCGAGATGAGAGCTTAGTCCCTGGCTTCGACTCATGAGGAATACCAACTTTCCACAAGCACCTCAAGAGGAGGCTTCTCTCAGCTACAGGTATGTGAGAGGGACCCTGAGTTTATGGCCTCAAGTGGAATGGACACTGAGATGCTCTGACTCGAAGTTAGGCCGGATATCCCTGCAGTGAATTGAATCCCGGCTCGTCTTGCATCTCCCAAGACGAAGGGATGTCTGAATCCCGTGTGGAGACAACAGAGAAAGACATAGTTCTCCTCATCGCGACCGGAGGCCTCACATCCTTTGAAAATTTGAGAGGTCCGCCGAGTTCAATGCTTCCCAAGGAGACGATGCCTGACTCCTCTTGAAAATAGATAGGAGTCCCAGGATCCCTGTGGCACGTGGAAAGGGACCCTGGGTCTCCCGCCTCACGTGGAGACGCGTCCCAATTGCCATGCCAAGACTCGAGGAGAATCCCGAGGTGTCCCTCACACCTAAGCAGGAGTCCTGACTTCGCTGAACAAACACGTGTCTGGAAGGGCCCTCACCGTCGTAACTCGAGAATATACACCAGGTTCCGATCGCAACTTGAGAAAAACCATGAGACATCCCCCTTGCAGCGAGATGAGGCTCGATTCCCCTGCACTACGTGCAGAGCAATTCCGTGTTCCACATCAAACTTGAAAGGAGCCTTGATTTCCTTGATGGCACTCCAGAGAAAACCCAAGATCACTGTCTCAAGTCTAGAGGGATCCTGAGGTCACTGGAGCAACACGAAAGGGCTCCGTGGACCCCAAATAAACTCGAGATGAGAGCTTAGTCCCTGGCTTCGACTCAAGAGGAATACCAACTTTCCACAAGCATCTCAAGAGGAGGCTTTTCTCAGCTACAGGTATGTGAGAGGACCCCTGAGTTTGTGGCCTCAAGTGGAAAGAACACCGAGATGCTCTGACTCGAAATAAGGCCGGATATCCCTGCAATGAATTGAATGGAGGCTCGTCTTGCATCTCCCAAGAAGAAGGGATGACTGAATCCCCTGTGGAGACCACAGAGAATGACCTAGTTCTCCGCCTCATCGCGACCGGAGGCCTCACATCCTTTGAAAACTCGAGAGGTCCACGGAGATCAATGCTTCCAAAGGAGACGATGCCTGACTCCTCTTGAAAATGGATAGGAGTCCCAGGATCCCTGTGGCACGTGGAAAGGGACCCTGGGTCTCCCGCCTCACTTGGTGAAGCATCCCAATTGCCATGCCAAGACTCGAAGAGAATCCCGAGGTGTCCCTGGCACCTAGGAAGGAGTCCTGACGTCGCTGAACAAACACGTGTCTGGAAGGGCCCTCCCCGTCGTAACTCGAGAATATACCCCAGGTTCCGGCCGCAACTCGAGAAAAACCATGAGACTTCCCACTCGCAGTGAGGTGAGGCCTGATTCCCCTGCACTGCGTGCAGAGCAATTCCTTGTTCCACATCAAACGAGAAAAAAGCCTTGATTTCCTTGATGGCACTCCAGAGAAAACCCAAGATCACTGTCTCAAGTCTAGAGGGATCCTGAGGTCACTGTAGCAACACGAAAGGGCACCGTGGACCCCAAATCAACTCGAGATGAGAGCTTAGTCCCTCGCTTCGACTCAAGAGGAATACCAACTTTCCACAAGCACCTCAAGAGGAGGCTTCTCTCAGCTACAGGTATGTGAGAGGGACCCTGAGTTTGTGGCCTCCAGTGGAATGGACACGAAGAAGCTCTGACTCGAAGTTAGGCCGGATATCCCTGCAGTGAATTGAATGCAGGCTCGTCTTGCATCTCCCAAGACGAAGGGATGTCTGAATCCCCTGTGGAGACCACAGACAAATACCTAGTTCTCCGCCTCATCGCGACCGGAAGCCTCACATCCTTTGAAAAGTCGAGAGGTCCGCGGAGATCAATGCTTCCAAAGAGGACGATGCCTGACTCCTCCTGAAAATGGATAGGAGTCCCAGGATCCCTGTGGCACGTGGAAAGGGACCCTGGGTCTCCCGCCTCACGTGGAGACGCGTCCCAATTGCCATGCAAAGTCTCGAGGAGAATCCCGAGGTGTCCCTCACACCTAGGCAGAAGTCCTGACGTCGCTGAACAAACACGAGTCTGGAAGTCCCTCCCCTTCGTAACTCGAGAATATACCCCAGGTTCCGGCCGCAACTGGAGAAAAACCATGAGACTTCCCCCTCGCCGCGAGATGAGGCCTGATTCCCCTGCACTGCGTGCAGAGCAATTCCGTGTTACACATCAAACGAGAAAAAAGCCTTGATTTCCTTGATGGCACTCCAGAGAAAACCCAAGATCACTGTCTCAAGTCTAGAGGGACCCTGAGGTCACGGTAGCAACACGAAAGGGCTCCGTGTACCCCAAATCAACTCGAGATGGGAGCTTATTCCCTGGCTTCGACTCAAGAGGAATACCAACTTTCCACAAGCACCTCAAGAGGAGGCTTCTCTCAGCTACAGGTATGTGAGAGTTACCCTGAGTTTGTGGCCTCAAGTGGAATGGACACCTTGATGCTCTGACTCGAATTAAGGCCGGATATCCCTGCAGTGAATTGAATGCAGGCTCGTCTTGCATCTCCCAAGACGAAGGGATGTCTTAATCCCCTTTGGAGACCACAGAGAAAGACCTAGTTCTCCGCCTCATCGCAACCGGAGGCCTCACATCCTTTGAAAACTCAAGAGGTGCGCGGAGATCAATGCTTCCAAAGGAGATGATGCCTGACTCCTCGTGAAAATGGATAGGAGTCCCAGGATCCCTGTGGCACGTGGAAAGGGACCCTGGGTCTCCCGCCTCACGTGGAGACGCATTCCAATTGCCATGCCAAGACTCGAGGAGAATCCCGAGGTGTCCCTCACACCTAAGCAGGAGTCCTGACTTCGCTGAACAAACACGTGTCTGGAAGGGCCCTCACCGTCGTAACTCGAGAATATACACCAGGTTCCGATCGCAACTTGAGAAAAACCATGAGACATCCCCCTTGCAGCGAGATGAGGCTCGATTCCCCTGCACTACGTGCAGAGCAATTCCGTGTTCCACATCAAACTTGAAAGGAGCCTTGATTTCCTTGATGGCACTCCAGAGAAAACCCAAGATCACTGTCTCAAGTCTAGAGGGATCCTGAGGTCACTGGAGCAACACGAAAGGGCTCCGTGGACCCCAAATAAACTCGAGATGAGAGCTTAGTCCCTGGCTTCGACTCAAGAGGAATACCAACTTTCCACAAGCACCTCAAGAGGAGGCTTCTCTCAGCTACAGGTATGTGAGAGGGACCCTGAGTTTGTGGCCTCAAGTGGAATGGACACCGAGATGCTCTGACTCGAAATAAGGCCGGATATCCCTGCAATGAATTGAATGGAGGCTCGTCTTGCATCTCCCAAGAAGAAGGGATGTCTGAATCCCCTGTGGAGACCACAGAGAATGACCTAGTTCTCCGCCTCATCGCGACCGGAGGCCTCACATCCTTTGAAAACTCGAGAGGTCCACGGAGATCAATGCTTCCAAAGGAGTAGATGCCTGACTCCTCTTGAAAATGGATAGGAGTCCCAGGATCCCTGTGGCACGTGGAAAGGGACCCTGGGTCTCCCGCCTCACGTGGAGACGCGTCCCAATTGCCATGTCAAGAATCGAGGAGAATCCAGAGGTGTCCCTCACAGCTAGGCAGGAGTCCTGACGTCGCTGAACAAACACGTGTTTGGAAGGGCCCTCCCGGTCGTAAGTGGAGAATATACCCCAGGTTCCGGCCGCAACTGGAGAAAAACCCTGAGACTTCCCCCTCGCCGCGAGATGAGGCCCGATTCCCCTGCACTGCGTGCAGAGCAATTCCGTGTTCCACATCAAACGTGAAAGGAGCCTTGATTTCCTTGATGGCATTCCAGAGAAAACCCAAGATCACTGTCTCAAGTCTAGAGGGATCCTGAGGTCACTGTAGCAACACGAAAGTGCTCCGTGGACCGCAAATCAACTCGAGATGAGAGCTTAGTCCCTGGCTTCGACTCAAGAGGAGTACCAACTTTCCACCAGCACCTCAAGAGGAGGCTTCTCTCAGCTACAGGTATGTGAGAGGGACCCTGAGTTTGTGGCCTCAGGTGGAATGGACACCGAGATGCTCTGACTCGAAGTAAGGCCAGTTATCCCTGCAGTGAATTGAATGCCGGCTCGTCTTGCATCTCCCAAGACGAAGGGATATCTGAATCCCCTGTGGAGACCACAGAGAAAGACCTAGTTGTCCGCCTCATCGCGACCGGAGGCCTCACATTCTTTTAAAACTCGAGAGTTCCGCGGAGATCAATGCTTCCAAAGGAGACGATGTCTGAGTCCTCTTGAAAATTGATAGGAGTCCCAGGATCCCTGTGGCACGTGGAAAGGGACCCTGGGTCTCTTGCCTCACGTGGAGACGCGTCCCAATTGCCATGCCAAGACTCGAGGAGAATCCCGAGGTGTCCCTCGCACCTAGGCAGGAGTCCTGACGTCGCTGAACAAACACTTGTCTGGAAGGGCCCTCCCCGTTGTAACTCGAGAATATACCCCAGGTTCCGGCCGCAACTCGAGAAAAACCATGAGACTTCCCCCTCGCAGCGAGATGAGGCCCGATTCCCCTGCACTGCGTGCAGAGCAATTCCGTGTTCCACATCAAACGAGAAAAAAGCCTTGATTTCCTTGATGGCACTCGAGAGAAAACCCAAGATCACTGTCTCAAGTCTAGAGAGATCCTGAGGTCACTGTAGCAACACAAAAGGGCTCCATGGACAAGACATCAACTCGAGATGAGAGCTTAGTCCCTAGCTTCGACTCAAGAGGAATACCAACTTTCGACAAGCACCTCAAGAGGAGGCTACTCTCAGCTACAGGTATGAGAGAGGGACCCTGAGTTTGTGTCCTCAAGTGGAATGGACATCGAGATGCTCTGACTCGGAATAAGGCCGGATATCCTTGCAGTGAATTGAATGCAGGGTCGTCTTGCATCTCCCAATACGAATGGATGTCTGAATCCCCTGTGGAGACCACAGAGAAAGACCTAGTTCTTCGCTTCATCGCGACCTGAGGCCTAACATCCTTTGAAATTTCGAGAGGTCCGGGGAGATCAATGCTTCCAAAGGAGACGATGCCTGACTCCTCTTGAAAATGGATAGGAGTCCCAGGATCCCTGTGGCACGTGGAAAGGGACCCTGGGTCTCCTGCCTCACATGGAGTCGCGTCCCAATTGCCATGCCAAGACTCGTGGAGAATCCCGAGGTGTCCCTCGCACCTAGACACGAGTCCGGAGGTCGCTGAACAAACACGTGTCTGGAAGGGTCCTCCCCGTCGTAACTCGAGAATATACCCAAGGTTCCGGCCACAACTCGAGAAAAACCATGAGACTTCCGCCTCGCCCACGAGATGTGGCCCGATTTCCCTGCACTGCATGCAGAGCAATTCCGTGTTCCACATCAAACGTGAAAGGAGCCTTGATTTCCTTGATGGCACTCCAGAGAAAAAGCAAGATCACTGTCTCTAATTTAGAGGGATCCTGAGGTCACTGTAGCAACAAGAAAGGGCTCCTTGGACCCCAAATCAACACGAGATGAGAGCTTAGTCCCTGGCTTCGACTCAAGAGGAATACCAACTTTCCACAAGCACCTCAAGAGGAGACTTCTCTCAGCTACAGGTATGTGAGAGGGACCCTGAGTTTATGGCCTCAAGTGGAATGGACACTGAGATGCTCTGACTCGAAGTTAGGCCGGATATCCCTGCAGTGAATTGAATCCCAGCTCGTCTTACATCTCCCAAGACGAAGGGATGTCTGAATCCCGTGTGGAGACAACAGAGAAAGACCTAGTTCTCCTCATCGCGACCGGAGGCCTCACATCCTTTGAAAATTCGAGAGGTCCGCGGAGATCAATGCTTCCCAAGGAGACGATGCCTGACTCCTCTTGAAAATAGATAGGAGTCCCAGGATCCCTGTGGCACGTGGAAAGGGACCCTGGGTCTCCCGCCTCACGTGGAGACGCGTCCCAATTGCCATGTCAAGACTCGAGGAGAATCCAGAGGTGTCCCTCACAGCTAGGCAGGAGTCCTGACGTCGCTGAACAAACACGTGTTTGGAAGGGCCCTCCCGGTCGTAAGTGGAGAATATACCCCAGGTTCCGGCCGCAACTCGAGAAAAACCATGAGACTTCGCCCTCGCCGCGAGATGAGGCCCGATTCCCCTGCACTGCGTGTAGAGCAATTCCGTGTTCCACATCAAAGGTGAAAGGAGCCTTGATTTCCTTGATGGCACTCCAGAGAAAACCCAAGATCACTGTCTCAAGTCTAGAGGGATCCTGAGGTCACTGTAGCAACACGAAAGTGCTCCGTGGACCGCAAATCAACTCGAGATGAGAGCTTAGTCCCTGGCTTCGACTCAAGAGGAGTACCAACTTTCGACCAGCACCTCAAGAGGAGGCTTCTCTCAGCTACAGGTATGTGAGAGGGACCCTGAGTTTGTGGCCTCAAGTGGAATGGACACCGAGATGCTCTGACTCGAAGTAAGGCCAGTTATCCCTGCAGTGAATTGAATGCCGGCTCGTCTTGCATCTCCCAAGACGAAGGGATGTCTGAATCCCCTGTGGAGACCACAGAGAAAGACCTAATTCTTTGCCTCATCGCGACCGGAAGCCTCACATCCTTTGAAAACTCGAGAGTTCCGCGGAGATCAATGCTTCCAAAGGAGACGATGCCTGACTCCTCTTGAAAATGGATAGGAGTCCCAGGATCCGTGTGGCACGTGGAAAGGGACTCTGGGTCTCGCGCCTCACGTGGAGCCGCGTCCCAATTGCCATGCCAAGACTCGAGGAGAATCCCGAGGTGTCCCTCGCACCTAGGCAGGAGTCCTGACGTCGCTGAACAAATACGTGTCTGGAAGGGCCCTCCCCGTCGTAACTCGAGAATATACCCCAGGTTCCGGCCGCAACTCGAGAAAAACCATGAGACTTCCCCCTCGCCGCGAGATGAGGCCCGATTCCCGTGCACTGCGTGCAGAGCAATTCCGTGTTCCACATCAAACGTGAAAGGAGCCTTGATTTCCTTGATGGCACTCCAGAGAAAACCCAGGTTCACTGTCTCAAGTCTAGAGGGATCCTGAGGTCACTGGAGCAATACGAAAGGGCTCCGGGAAGCCAAATCAACTCGAGATGAGAGCTTTTCCCTGGCTTCAACTCAAGAGGAATACCAATTTTCCACAAGCACCTCTAGAGGAGGCTTATCTCAGCTACAGGTATGTGAGAGGGACCCTGAGTTTGTGGCCTCAAGTGGAATGGACACCGAGATGCTCTTACTTGAAGTAAGGCCGGATATCCCTGCAGTGAATTGAATGCAGGCTCGTCTTGCATCTCCCAAGACGAAGGGATGTCTGAATCCCCTGTGGAGACCAAAGAGAAAGACCTAGTCCTCCGCCTCAACGCGAACGGAGGCCTCACATCCTTTGAAAACTCGAGAGGTCCGATCAGATCAATGATTCCAAAGGAGTCGATGCCTGACTCCTCTTGCAAATGGATAGAAGTCCCAGGATCCCTGTGGCACGTGGAAAGGGACACTGGGTCTCGCGCCTCACGGGGAGCCGCGTCCCAATTGCCATGCCAAGACTCGAGGAGAATCCCGAGGTGTCCCTCGCACCTAGGCAGGAGTCCTGACGTCGCTGAACAAACACGTGTCTGGAAGGGCCCTCCCCGTCGTAACTCGAGAATATACTCCAGG
The DNA here is from genome assembly GCF_033118175.1 of Dama dama. Classification (NCBI taxonomy): domain Eukaryota; kingdom Metazoa; phylum Chordata; class Mammalia; order Artiodactyla; family Cervidae; genus Dama; species Dama dama. Next base: position 311,237 of record NW_026870874.1, read on the forward strand.
TTCCGGCCGCAACCCGAGAAAAACAATGACATTTCCCCCTCGTCGCGAGATGAGCCCCGATTCCCCTGCACTGCGTGCAGAGCAATTCCGTGTTCCCCATAAAACGTGAAAGGAGCCTTGATTTCCTTGATGGCACTCCAGAGAAAACCCAAGATCACTGTCTCAAGTCTAGAGGGATCCTGAGGTCACTGGAGCAACACGAAAGGGCTCTGTGGACCCCAAATCAACTCGAGATGAGAGCTTAGTCCCTGGCTTCGACTCAAGAGGAATACCAACTTTCCACAAGCACCTCAAGAGGAGGCTTCTCTCAGCTACAGGTAGGTGAGAGGGACCCTGAGTTTGTGGCCTCAAGTGGAATGGACAGCGAGATTCTCTGACTCAAAGTAAGGCCGGATATCCCTGCAGTGAATTGAATGCAGCCTCGTCTTGCATCTCCCAAGACGAAGGGATGTCTGAATCCCCTGTGGAGACCACAGAGAAAGACCTAGTCCTCCGCCTCAACGCGACCGGAGGCCTGACATCCTTTGAAAACTCGAGAGGTCCGCGGAGATCAATGCTTCCAAAGGAGACGATGCCTGACGTCTCTTGAAAATAGATAGGAGTCCCAGGATCCCTGTGGCACGTGGAAAGGTACCCTGGTTCTCCCGCCTCACGTGGAGACGCGTCCCAATTGCCATGCCAAGACTCGAGGAGAATCCCGAGGTGTCCTTCGCACCTAGGCAGGAGTCCTGACATCGCTGAACAAACATGTGTCTCGAAGGGCCCTCCCCGTCGTAACTCGAGAATATACCCCAGGTTCCGGCCGCAACTCGAGAAAAACCATAGGACTTCCCCCTCGCCGCGAGATGAGGCCCGATTCCCCTGCACTGCGTGCAGAGCAATTCCGTGTTCCACATGAAACGTGAAAGGAGCCTTGATTTCCTTGTTGGCACTCCAGAGAAAACCCAAGATCACTGTCTGAAGTCTAGAGGGATCCTGAGGTCACTGGAGCAACACGAAAGGGCTCCGTGGACCCCAAATCAACTCGAGATGAGAGCTTAGTCCTTGGCTTCAACTCAAGTGGAATACCAACTTTCCAAAAGCACCTCAAGAGGAGGCTTCTGTCAGCTACAGGTATGTGAGAGGGACCCTGAGTTTGTGGCCTCAAGTGGAATGGACACCGAGATGCTCTGACTCGAAGTAAGGCCGGATATCCCTGCAGTGAATTGAATGCAGGCTCGTCTTGCATCTCCCAAGACGAAGGGATGTCTGAATCCCCTGTGGAGACCACAGAGAAAGACCTAGTCCTCCGCCTCAACGCTATCGGAGGCCTCACATCCTTTAGAACTCGAGAGGTCCGCGGAGATCAATGCTTCCAAAGGAGACGATGCCTGACTCCTCTTGAAAATGGATAGGAGTACCAGGATCCCTGTGGCACCTGGAAAGGGATCCTGGGTCTCCCGCCTCACGTGGAGACGCGTCCCAATTGCCATGCCAAGACTCGAGGAGAAATCGAGATGCCCCTCGAACCTAGGCAGGAGTCCTGACGTCGCTGAACAAACACGTGTCTGGAAGGGCCCTCCCTGTCGTAACTCGAGAATATACCCCAGGTTCCGGCCGCAACTTGAGAAAAACCATGAGACATCCCCCTTGCCACGAGATGAGGCCCGATTCCCCTGCACTGCGTGCAGAGCAATTCCGTGTTCCACCTCAAACTTGAAAGGAGCCTTGATTTCCTTGATGGCACTCCAGAGAAAACCCAAGATCACTGTCTCAAGTCTAGAGGGATCCTGAGGTCACTGTACCAACACGAAAGGGCTCCGTGGACCCCAAATCAACTCGAGATGAGAGCTTAGTCCCTGGCTTCGACTCAAGAGGAATACCAACTTTCCACAAGCACCTCAAGAGGAGGCTTCTCTCAGCTACAGGTAAGTGAGAGGGCCCCTGAGTTTGTGGCCTCAAGTGGAATGGACACCGAGATGCTCTGACTCGAAGTAAGGCCGGATATCCCTGCAGTGAATTGAATGCAGGCTCGTCTTGTATCTCCCAAGACGAAGGGATGTCTGAATCCCCTGTGGAGACCACAGAGAAAGAACTAATTCTCCGCCTCATCGCGACCGGAGGCCTCACATCCTTTGAAAACTCGAGAGGTCCGCGGAGATCAATGCTTCCAAAGGAGACGATGCCTGACTCCTCTTGAAAATGGATAGGAGTCCCAGGATCCCTGTGGCACGTGGAAAGTGAACCTGGGTCTCACGCCTCACGTGGAGACGCGTCCCAATTCCCATGCCAAGACTCGAGGAGAATCCCGAGGTGTCCCTCGCACCTAGGCAGGAGTCCTGACGTTGCTGAACAAATACGTGTCTGGAAGGGCCCTCCCCGTCGTAACTCGAGAATATACCCCAGGTTCCGGCCGCAACTCGAGAAAAACCATGAGACTTCCCCCTCGCCGCGAGATGAGGCCCGATTCCCGTGCACTGCGTGCAGAGCAATTCCGTGTTCCACATCAAACGTGAAAGGAGCCTTGATTTCCTTGATGGCACTCCAGAGAAAACCCAAGATCACTGTCTCAAGTCTAGAGGGATCCTGAAGTCACTGGAGCAACACGAAAGCGCTCCGTGGACCCCAAATCAACTCGAGATAAGAGCTTAATCCCTGGCTTCGACTCAAGAGGAATACCAACTTTCCACAAGCACCTCAGGAGGAGGCTTCTCTCAGCTACAGGTAAGTGAGTGGGCCCCTGAATTTGTGGCCTCAAGTGGAATGGACACCAAGATGCTCTGACTGGAAGTAAGGCCGGATATCCCTGCAGTGAATTGAATGCAGGCTCGCCTTGTATCTCCCAAGACGAAGGGATGTCTGAATCCCCTGTGGAGACCAGAGAGAAAGACCTAATTCTCCGCCTCATCGCGACCGGAGGCCTCACATCCTTTGAAAACTCGAGAGGTCCGCGGAGATCAATGCTTCCAAAGGAGACGATGCCTGACTCCTCTTGAAAATGGATAGGAGTCCCAGGATCCCTGTGGCACGTGGAAAGTGAACCTGGGTCTCACGCCTCACGTGGAGCCGCGTCCCAATTGCCATGCCAAGACTCGACGAGAATCCCGAGGTGTCCCTCGCACCTAGGCAGGAGTCCTGACGTCGCTGAACAAATACTTGTCTGGAAGGGCCCTCCCCGTCGTAACTCGAGAATATACCCCAGGTTCCGGCCGCAACTCGAGAAAAACCATGAGACTTCCCCCTCGTCGCGAGATGAGGCCCGATTCCCCTGCACTGCGTGCAGAGCAATTCCGTCTTCCACATCAAACGTGAAAGGAGCCTTGATTTCCTTGATGGCACTCCAGAGAAAACCCAGGGTCACTGTCTCAAGTCTAGAGGGATCCTGAGGTCACTGGAGCAACAGGAAAGGGCTCCGGGAACCCAAATCACCTCGAGATGAGAGCTTTTCCCTGGCTTCAACTCAAGAGGAATACCAACTTTCCACAAGCACCTCAAGAGGAGGCTTTTCTCAGCTACAGGTATGTGAGAGGGACCCTGAGTTTGTGGCCTCAAGTGGAATGGACACCGAGATGCTCTGACTTGAAGTAAGGCCGGATATCCCTGCAGTGAATTGAATGCAGGCTCGTCTTCCATCTCCCAAGACGAAGGGATGTCTGAATCCCCTGTGGAGACCAAAGAGAAAGACCTAGTCCTCCGCCTCAACGCGAACGGAGGCCTCACATCCTTTGAAAACTCGAGAGGTCCGATCAGATCAAAGCTTCCAAAGGAGACGATGCCTGACTCCTCTTGCAAATGGATAGAAGTCCCAGGATCCCTGTGGCACGTGGAAAGGGACACTGGGTCTCGCGCCTCACGGGGAGGCGCGTCCCAATTGCCATGCCAAGACTCGAGGAGAATCCCGAGGTGTCCCTCGCACCTAGGCAGGAGTCCTGATGTCGCTGAACAAACACGTGTCTGGAAGGGCCCTCCCCGTCTTAACTCGAGAATAAACACCAGGTTCCGGCCGCAACTCTAGAAAAACAATGACATTTCCCCCTCGTCGCGAGATGAGCCCCGATTCCCCTGCACTGCGTGCAGAGCAATTCCGTGTTCCCCATAAAACGTGAAAGGAGCCTTGATTTCCTTGATGGCACTCCAGAGAAAACCCAAGATCACTGTCTCAAGTCTAGAGGGATCCTGAGGTCACTGTACCAACACGAAAGGGCTCTGTGGACCCCAAATCAACTCGAGATGAGAGCTTAGTCCCTGGCTTCGACTCAAGAGGAATACCAACTTTCCACAAGCACCTCAAGAGGAGGCTTCTCTCAGCTACAGGTAGGTGAGAGGGCCCCTGAGTTTGTGGCCTCAAGTGGAATGGACAGCGAGATGCTCTGACTCGAAGTAAGGCCGGATATCCCTGCAGTGAATTGAATGCAGGCTCGTCTTGCATCTCCCAAGACGAAGGGATGTCTGAATCCCCTGTGGAGACCACAGAGAAAGACCTAGTCCTCCGCCTCAACGCGACCGGAGGCCTGACATCCTTTGAAAACTCGAGAGGTCCGCGGAGATCAATGCTTCCAAAGGAGACGATGCCTGACGTCTCTTGAAAATAGATAGGAGTCCCAGGATCCCTGTGG